>NW_022196904.1:45484192-45524007 GCF_008632895.1 Mastomys coucha | reverse complement strand
AAAGAAAAGAAAAAAGAAACATAACCAACTTCTAAAGAACAATAGAAATTCCAGTCCTTTGTTCATCTGGGTGTTGAAGACTATTATTGCAGCCTGCTATGTACAGTGAATCCGGATAAGGAAGCAAGTGCTGGGAACTTGAACTATATCTTCCGGCTGCTTTGTATTCTCTCATCTCATACATTATATCTCCAACCCACCATTGTAGATATCAGGAGGTGAAATAGAGTGGCCAGCCTGGGCTGCAAGCACAGCTCTCAGAAGTGAGAGTGCGAGTGAGATGAAAGCCAGAAGCACAGTTGACTTTAGGGTGCTTTTGCTGCTCTGAGTTTAGTGACGTACAATGGAAGTAAGCAAGGAGTGCAAAAGAGTCTGAGCTACTACATCTCATCATTTCTGTCTGGAAATAGAACCTAGGGGATCAAT
This sequence comes from Mastomys coucha, assembly GCF_008632895.1. Lineage (NCBI taxonomy): Eukaryota > Metazoa > Chordata > Mammalia > Rodentia > Muridae > Mastomys > Mastomys coucha. The sequence continues at coordinate 45,523,581 of NW_022196904.1, read as the reverse complement.
CACATCATGAGTGTAAAAGACAAAGGGGATTTTTAGATATAGCCTACTTATGAACATTCAGAAGTGAGAAGGATCTAGTTACTGAGCCTAGATGTTCAGCAGAAGATTTTCATTTCTCCAGCCCATGTCCCATTCTGATGTCTAGGACAATCACAGAATAGCAAGAAGCAAGTGCCACCCTTTTACTGTGGTATGGATTCCAAGGTCAATTTTGAGATAGTAAATCCTAAATACAAAGTTCAAGATACCTACCTCCAGGGAGTACTTAACTCTATTTGTGTTTTACAGATTTCTCCAAGGGGATAATGCGGTGCATTTTAGAGAAGTAAGTAAAACTGTGATACTTTGTAAAAAATCTGTGTTTACTTTTGGTTTTTCAGCTTTTTTATTATTATAAATTTAATGTTGCCAAAATAAAAAAATATAGTGGATGCAACCAGCACCCAGATACTAAAAGTCTTTACTAAGATCAGCCCTAGGAAGAAGAAATTCCAGGAGCAAGTAAAAGACCATGGTGTTTAGGGTGAGCATATAGGTAAAAAGCCTTTCTTTAAAGAGAAAAAAAATCCAAACTTTTATTCTTCTCTCATCTCACAAATTACATCCCAACCCCACTTTCCCCTCCATCCAGTCCCTCCCCCTACCTTCTCTTCCTCAGATTCACTGCTCCCTCCACCTCTACTCCATTTCCCTTCAGAAAATATCAGGCCTCCCAGGAATATCCACCTAACATGGCCTAACAAGATATAATAAGACCTGGTACAAACCCTATATCAAGTCTGGGCAAGGCAACACAGTAAGTAAAAAAAAAGGGGGGGTCTCAGTTGTGGGGAAAAGACTCAGAGGAATGCTCTCTACTCCCACTCCCACTATTAGGAGTCCCTTAAGAACACCAAGCCAACATCTATAACATATATACAAAAGACCTAGCTCAGGACCAATGCAGGCTCTCTGTTTGTCTCTTCAGTCTCTGTGAGCCCCAATGAGCTCTGATTAGTTGAGTGACTTTACCAACCTGCATCAAATTTCTGGGAGTCTGATGCCATATGGTTTATGGTCCATCTATTTAAACATGGTATAATGGGGAAAAAAAGTTTCCAGGTTTAATACAGTCTCTGGTGCGTAAGAAAGCATAATTACATTGAAATTCAACTCAGTACCTGGCATGTTTTCCAAGATGATGGCTTCTAAAGATAGGCTACCTGTAATAGTTTAAGGGCTTGAAAAGGATTTAGCCTGGTTTCACCAGTCATACCGATTGTAAGGAATTATTTGAGCTATTAACTGCCTAGGGTCCTGGCTGGGGAAGCTTGGGGTATCCCCTAGCTGTACGGGTAATGTAAGAGGTCATTTAGATTACTAGCCCCTTCTGGTTCAGGCTGGAGGAGCTCGATATGACCTGGCCCAACAGATAATGCAGGTCACCAGCCTGATAATCTCCTCCAATTTCCAGCTTTCTGGATGGGGGAAGAGGTTACACGCCCATTTCTCTGAGAGTCATCTTCTGTGTGCTTATTATTCCTAGATTCCCAGGAGATCTGTAGGCACATGGGCCTTTGTGCTCCCAATACCATGCTATTTAGTAACTTCTGTTCTTAGCACCAACCTGACTGAGTCAAATACATTAAAGCCCTCAGGCCAGCTCTAGGGAAAGTTACTTGGATTTCCTTGAGTTTGAGAATATTTGTGACATATATATTAGTGGAGTATGTGTCTGAGCCTTAGTAGACAGAATGTATCACATCAAGAGTTTTATTATAGAAAGGAAAAGATTGAGTTTATATGACAAGCTTAAATAGGAGCTAAGTATACAAGGAAGTCTGCTTTTGTGTGTTGAATTTACTGTGGCCCTGAACAAGTTGTACTTCCTTTCAGACTCAGTGTACTTAATGCAAAATGCGTGTGTAGTGAAGCCATCTGTTCCGTAGGCATATTGTCAAGTGGACCCAGGAACTGTAGGTAAAATGGAACAGTATTGCACTTAGGAATTGTGCACATAAATAATTGTGCACCAATAATGGGATTTTTAACAATAAACTTTCAGAAAAAATGGCATTTAACTCAAACATTTTTGGAAACTAATTGCATAAGAAGAAAAATATTATTTATATAAAGAATGTCCTTAAATGGACCAAATTTATATGAATGGAAAATCCTATAGTTCAGCATTTATGTTCCGGTTCTAAGTTCAGATAAATGAAGCATTAACTGTGGTCCAGTATTTAATATAGGCTGCTGGTCCCAAAGGCATTAAGAGAACTTGTTAAACCTATATTATTAAGTTACTGAACAGCTAAGAGGACTGTTGGGTAAACAGCATGAGGTTCAAGGCTAGAGTATAAATAGTTGCCAATTTTTGGTTAAGGTTGAGGAGACAGAAGCCTTGGTAAATTCAAGAATTTAAAGAATGGGTCAGTTTTGGAAGCCATAAGCACTGGAAACTGACAGTAGATCTGGAAGCAAGCATATGAGACATAGTGTTCCTAAAATAGTTGATTTTATACTGTGAATATCAGTGGGCTGAATCAAATTTATCCTTTGACAAATGGGCTTCGACATTTAAAACAGGAGCAGAGTGGTCAAGTACTTTAGAAAAACAATTGCTGGAGTGTGTAACAGAATCATTTCAACAGAGAGATCTTTGTAAGATATAGCAAAGGCCCCTATTATATTAGATTCTGTAATTGTCATAGAACATCTGCATAAGAGCTCAAGGTTGTATTTTACAGAACTGTCTCAGAAGCTAAGGACTTCCTATACTAAATGTGACCAGCATTAAATGTCATCTCAGAGAGGATTCCAGAAGCAGTAACAACAGACTGCAAATGACTAAGTAGCCAACTCTACCAGAACTTTGAGTTGCAGAGTTCCACTTTCCCCTGAATGCTACTCAAATCAGAGCTATAAAATTTTAAAAGATATCCTTTTCTACTTCACTGCATAAATGAAGCACAGGATAAGATAAAGTTCTTCAGTTTCAGTAATCAACATCATATTTGCTTTACCTAATTCTTCAACAAGAGTGTAGTAATCTCTGAAATGATATAAAACAATTTAATTACCTATAATAGCCTCATCACAAGAGTAAGACAGGTGAGCAGAGTGAGATGGAAGAGTTACAAAGTGGTAAAAAATCAGCTGAGTGTTATACCCTAAAGAACTGTAGATTTTGCATTTGTCTTTAGTGTGAATATTTGTCATGTGTTGTGTGACACTGGGAGGACATGTACAAACTTTTTCATCTCCTATAGGGAACAAATGACAAAGAGTTTATTGGTCTTACTTCCAAGAGTTTTGTTGAATAACTATTTGAGGAGTACGGTTAAATCAAAGGCAGCTCACTGAAAACAGCCCAGCACCCATGAAGATTCATTAAAGCTAGACAGCTGAAGCTGCTTGTAATACTTGTGTGTGTGTAAGAGGGGGTGTTGATAGGTTGGAGCCCTCTTTCCTCCACGGTCATAATTGCTTATATAATCTTTGGGAAGGGAGAACTTTGTGAGTATTGTCAATTTCAGACACTCCCTGAGACTCACGACTTCTCTTGTGTCTTTAAGATCCCACTGTTGGAATTTCTTGAGTCTCAGTGAGCTTTCCTGCAGGGTGGAATATTTCAATACAGTCAAAAATTGCTAGGATGGTCTGCCCTAAGATTTATTTGAGCAGCAGAGCATCAGTGAATGATGTTTGAAATATTTGGTCAAAGAAAGTGAGGAAAATTCATTTTCTACAATGTCAATAGCTTCTGAAAAAAAAAAAAAGATTAAGCTAGAGATATGTGAATCTAAGGTAAAAGTATGCCCTAGAAAATGTGGCCAAAGGGCAGAAACAGCAGCCATAAATAAATAAATAATAATAAGAAGAACTGTGTCTTGTTTATCCTACAGCTCTTTATCAATGTCTAGTGTGCATTGTTTCTCTGTAGTGCTGCAATGTCACATGCCCCATTCTCAGCCCTCAAAAATCCTCCATTCTTTCTCCATTTTTCTGAGTGATATTTTTAAGTGAGTAAAATTACAGAAGAAAAAATAGAGAGAGAATAAATTTGTATGAAAATAGAAATCAATATTAATTAAGGAAGTATAAAAAAATTTTTTAAAGAATTGTTAGTAGAAATGTTAGTGGGGGAGGAGTAGTATGGAGGTCTTTATGTTTATGAAAAGGAGTCTGGGTGAAACTTAAAGATGATAAAAGTAACTCCCTCCCATAAGTGAAAGTCAGGTGGCAGCAGGTATTTGCCACAGGAGGGAAGCTGTCCCCAAGGGAAGCTGAACTATGCTACCGAACTGCTCAACTGGAAAGAAGCTAGTAGCTTGGGGCACTTGTACAAAACTTTGTGTGAAGAGAGAAGAAATAAACCTGAGGGCTGTAAAAATCAAGGAGGCAAATGAAAACCTGAAAGGTTAATTGAAACTGGAGCCAGGATAGGGAAATGTTCAATATTGTAAAGATACTAAAAAGATCACTCTGCTATACCTGTGGAATTTGCCTTTCAAAAATTGAATGGATGTCTTCGCGATCCATCAAAGAGAATAGGAGAACATAAGCATAAAGGCATGATTCTGTTTTGTAGCAAGAAGACATGTAAATGCAGCACCAAAAAAAAATAAGCTGTTCAAGTCTACTGTGCATATGTCATGGGCCACTGTATTCCTGAGAGTTTACTCACAGCAAAATCATTGTCAACAGACATACTATTTTACATCTACAAAATGTATATCCTAGGCAGTTTCCCACAAATCAAATCACTCACCCCACTAGTCAAATCTCAATAAATGTGGCAACTATTGACACAGGGAGTGGATAGAGGACCATAACACACATTGTGATATGAGAAAACAGCCCTGTGCTATGTGTAGTGCGCATTCATACAGTAGTAGCACCAGGGAGTCTGAGGAAGGAGGATTTCTGGCTAAGAAGCCCAGTTACAGCTTCATAGCCAGACCTTGCTTTAAACAACAAAATGAAACAATGAAATCTGACAGAAAATAAACAACCTTATTAGGATCATCACAGCTTCAAACAAAGAAACAAAGAAACAAGTGACTCTCAGATACAGAAATCGGGGAAGGTCATCCGAAGGTGTTATTCAGAAATGGAAGTATCTTATGTAATTCACAAAACAGGGTCTATCCATTAGTCCAGAAGTGTTGCTTGTGGGAAAGTCAGGGTGTGGAGTTAGTCAGAAAGACAGGAGAAGGGAGGAAGTAGGAATACTAAAGAGTAGATTGCCAGTGTGAGTCCTGATATGATTGGGAACTGTCCTAGGTTTTCTGTTACTATGATAAAAAGATCTTGTTGAAACATTAGTAGGGGGAGGGAAGGACTTATTTCATCTTATAATGTCCAGATCATACTCCATTACTGAGAGAAGTCTGGACAGGAACCTGAAGGAAGGAACTGATGAAAAAGTCATCATGAAGCAACACTGCTTACTAGCCTGCTCAATTTGCCTTGTTCAGTCTACATTTTTATAGCAATCAGGATCATCTTTCCAGCTGTGGCACCATCTACAGTGAGCTTGGCCCTCCTATATCAATCATCGATCAAGAAATTCACCACAGGCTTGCCTACAAGCTAAGATAATAGGGTATTTTTTTTCAATTGTGGTTCCTTCTTCCATAATGTCTTTAGATTGTGTCAAATTAACATAAATCTAACAAGTACAGGGGCCTTTATGATAAAGCAAATAACACTCCAGGATGTCTTCCTATAAGGACATAAAGTCCATGTCTCTCATTTGCTGGGAACAGCTGCACCTGCAGTCTCAGCTTCTTGATATTTCCACCACTCTGTAAAATAAAATATTATCCACAGCTATATAAATTTGACATGACGTGAGAAAAGCAGATGGGGAATCTCTAGGAAACAAAGAACATGTTAGGAAAAAAACAAAGGCTATTATTTAGAATAATAGCAGGAGAATATGGAACATAGTTATGAGAACTCTACAAATAGTGATAGGAGTCTGGATATACTAGGATTAGAAAAAGTTAAGCCTGAGTCTGGGTTAAAATATTTAAACATTATCATTTGTGTAACCAGGGGCAGCAGACAGAAGCAAACAATGAAATGATGCAAACAAACAAAACTTAGGACAATCATTTTAGGAATCAAAAGACAGTATAACAAGAGAAGAAATTCCAGGGTTAGGGTAGTGCAAGGGAGTGGGAAGGGGACCTCAAACACTCTAAACAACATCTTCAAGAGTTCAGAACATTTTCTTTAAAGAAGAGGAGAAAACAACCTGAGAAAGAACATAGTAGATATAAACTTTAACCCGTAGCTAATGTTTCCATATAGAAAACCAGACAAAAAATGCTATCTTCTTTGGGCTACAGCCAAGAGCATGAGTTCAGGCCAAAATCTTACTGAGTAAAGCCAGAAGAGGACATTGGCTCTATATGGGGCTTTGTTTTAGTACATCACTTATCAATTTAGACATTATAGAATAAAGAGAGATTGAGCACACAGCACCTCTTAAAGGAGAGAAACTGAGACAGTGGAGGACAGGATTAAGTGCAAACAACAGTAAGGATGGGAAAGGATGTGTGGGTACCAAGGAGAAAAATGATGTGTAAGGAAGAGATAAACCATGTATCCCTGGTTATAGGGAAGGTATCATGCTCAGTTCTACCAAGAAAAAGGAACTGCCCTGAAACACAATATCCTTCTACCAGAGGACTCTGAGCATTTTGACCAGGAAACATTATGACCTCTTATAATTTACAAATGGTAGTTTATCAGTTCACAGTACTTCATTGGTAACAGAACAGCAAGAAGAAAAGAAAAAGAAAATAATAGAAAAAAAAACAAATAAAAAAGGGAGAAAGAAACAGATAAAATATAAGAGGAACTGAAAGACTCAAAGAGAATAACTGTCCAGAGTAAAATCATGCCTGCAGGCATGCATAAGGAAGGGCATAGAGTTGCTGAAGCCCTTCTGGCAGAAAAGGAACAAGACTCATTATTTTTACACTTTCTGAAGTCATTTCCAGGTCCCGTGCTGCTTCTTTAGCCGTACTCAGCTTGCTTAAATGGCAAACATGTCAGAAGGTTTTTAAATCCCTTTAAAAGATGGCTCCAGGGCAGAAATATCACAGAGAAAGACGAGCTGTGCCCTGGATGAGCTTTCCTCAGTGGGAAGGCAGTGATGTCCAGCCCAGACCTAGAGGTAGTAAGCCTTCCTCTAAGCACACCATTGTTATAAATGAAAGAAGTGCCTAGGGACTGCAGATGTTGCAGGCTAGAGCAGGACTGGAGTTGTGCAAGGGGATGGGAAGAGAACCTCAACCTTTCTGTTTCCTGTCAAGTGCCTCCTTGGGCTTTACAAACTCCATTTTTTTTACAGTGGATTATCTCATGAACTAGAAAAAAAATTGTTCTGGGTGACAATAAACCTATAATCAACACTGTTGTAATGACTGCTAAGGAACTTTATTCGCATACTTGATAAAGAAGGAGGAAGATGTTTTTACCTCCATTTGCAGAAAAAGAAATTGGCTTGTCTAAAAATCACAGCTTGTATTCATGTTCTCTAGTATAAATACAATCTGAGGCTACTCTGTGCTTTATCTTATACCCAAAAATGTTTTTGGAGGTTTGTATAATTGTCTATAAATCAGTAAATTTCTCTTGTTTAGTAACTGGCATGCAGAAATAAGGAGATTAATCTTATTAAGAACTCTGCATATGTGATTTTCTCATTACTCTAAAAGCCTATGCTTCTAAGAGTCTGCAATCTTCAGGTCCTCCTATTCTTTCATAGAGTGGTTTTAAGTTGACTAACTTAGAATAAGAACACTTAGGAAGTTGATAAGTTAATGAGTATGCAGGTTAAGAAGTGAAAGACAGAAATCTCAACCTTTGATACTGCTTGTGTTTTTCCTTCTTTTTTCCTTTTTATTTATTCTTCTCTCATACAATACACTCCTACCACTCTTTCTCCTCCAAATGCCATGCCACCCAAATTCTATCTTCTCTACATTGACTCCTCCTTCATTTCTCTTCAGAAAAGAGCAGGCCTCACAGGAATATTAACTGAGCACAGCATAAGAAGATGCAATAAAACTAACCACAAAGCTTCATGTTGAGGCTGGACAAGACAACCCAGTACTAGGAAAAGGGTCCCTTGATTAGGCAAAAGAATCAGAGAGCCCCACTCCTACTGTTAGGAGTTCCATAAAAGTCCAAACTAAATAACTCCAGTATGTATGTGGAGGACCTAGTGCATTGCCATAGAGGCTCAGTGATAGTTTCCTATTCTTTCAGTCCCTAACTATCTTTTCTTTAGGTGATGGGAGTTGGAGCAAGATGGCTATGACAGTCATAGTGTTATCACCTAGTCCATTGGCTCCAGTTGGATTCTTAATGTGTTTTGGACTGATGGATTTTTTTTGTTTGCTTGTTTTTTGTTTTGTTTTCACATAAAATATAAGTTACACCTTAAAATTAATAAATTTTCATCACTAATGATTCTTGAATTGATAGACTCAAGATATATAATATTTATACTAATATAAAATATTTTACTATCCATTATTCTTTCCCTAAAATTCATAGTTCATCTCAATTTTTTTCAACACATTAGTTCTCAATGTATCACAAAGCTAATATAGTGTGACTTTACAGAATTTTTCCAGAAATGATTTATATTTTTGAAGCAAGTAAAGCTCATTGCAGAACCATAGATACTAGAATTAAGAGGCAAAACATTAAATTCATGTAATAACATTTGTCAGTTTCTTTAGTGAGAATTTTCATGAGATAACAGTCATTTGATCTTGTACATGACATCATAAGAAGCCCACTTTAGAATAACTCAAGTTAATAAGATAAACATATTCTAACATATTTTAGCAGCTTTTACCCTAAATGCTATGAAGTTCATATGAATAATAATATCATATGTAAAGAGAGAATGTACAAATCCCATAAACTTTAGTTCATATTTATGACTTTTATGTAAATTAAAAAAGGAATATTATGAGTATGGATGGCTACTATTATGGGAAACCATGACTCTATGATCACAGAAAGCCTCTCATTCTGGCAGTGTGAATAGTGAGTTAGTTGACTTCATCATGGAGAAGAAAGAATTGGGAAATTAATATGTGTGCAGGTTGAAAAGTGAGGACTTCTTGATTATTAGGGGGTTCCTGCTCTTTGATGAATCCTGCGGTCTACCTTCTTATGTATGGGCCAGGATGAATGGTTACCACAGTTAACACAGACACAGTCAAGCCTATCCAGGAACCAATAGATTAAGATGGGCTTAGCCTACACTCTTAAGGATTTGTCTTTTGATTTTTTGGAACCAGGGCTTTCAGATTTGATTTTAACTTTCAGACAAGGAGCTGCAGGGATGTAGAAAGGCAGAACACATGATACTCTCAGGACATTCTCTACGGAGATTTTAAACTTCTTGAGCAAAGATTAAGTTGTAAATTTGAGTGCTTATAGGATTATACTGGAGTAGAATAAGTCCTGTCTCCCATGTCACATATGCCCAGGTAGTATGGAGTTGGCTCTACTGACTTACCAAGCTTGTTTACTTTAAAAATCTTGATTTTTTTTAAAAAAATCTCCTTGACACTGACCATTTGCTGACTACCAACAGCCTACTTCCATTTTATATTCCAATATTTATTTCAGCTCACTCTTAGTTTATGTGATTTTAAAATCACACTAATGTAGACATTCAAATTTTCTCTTTCCCCTTTCATTCAGTTTATCAAAATGAGTCAAGATCTCCTAAACCCTTGTACAGCATGGATAATCAATTGCGGGTAAGCATCTGCACTCTACAAATCTATTATCAACTCAATAGATGCTAAGCAAGTTTGTGTTCTGCCTATATAGTGGCAAGTAACACAGATACCACCTTCACAGCTAGGGGTTGACATTCTAGTGATAGGAACCATGGCAGCAGAGATGGCAATCTCAGCAGGTAAGGGTGCTGAGTAATTGCAGGTCATGACAGGTGCATGCTGAGGTATTGCTTTTCAGAGTGTGACTTCAGTATCTTATGATTCTCTTAAAGGTCAGACACAGGATCTGATAGTTAAGACTTTCTCGAAAAGAGCAAATGAAGTGCAACATGGAAATGTGAGGTGGATAAAAAACATTTAGAATAGCCATTTAAAAAAAATCCTCAGAAAGGAAAACAATTGATAAAACATAACACCATAAAGAGACTTTAGGTGTGGTTTTAATTAAGAACCTTCTACGACATGCATGCCTGTCATTGAGAAAAGGGTTAATTACTAGTTTTGAACAGAACAGTGAATAGATTAAAAGAGTATATAGACTTAATTGGCTTTTCTCATGTCCTCATCTCAGTTCTTTTGTTTTGTTTTGTTTTGGTCGGAATGAACTGGCCTACATCATCATTGTCTTTACTTAAGGTAAGCATGCACTAATTACCGAATATATCACAAGAGAACTGGACACCTAGTGAGGAAAGTGTGCAGGGGACATGAGTTGATCAGCACTGCAGGTCTGACCCAAGGGCAGACTCATCTCATAGCCCCATGACACCTACTGTCATCCCATGATAAAAAGTCTCTTCAATTAGGACGAGGAATGAATTCTCTCTGCACATATTTTATTTTATGACCCTATAAAAGGAAGCTGTTTAGCAGTAGGGAGTCTGCATATAAGCTTACTGAAAGTGTTCTTTGGATTAAAGAAGTTAGGAGTGAAAAATACCCTTCATGTTTGTCTCCTAAGTAGAGGACATGACATATACCAAGATGCAGGGGATGCAGAAGTTGGTTCTTTTTCTATAGAGCAAGCTCCATATCTGGGCACAACCTGGTATCATACTTTCAGAGGAACACCTTTCAAGATGAATAAATGTTTCCTGATATTGATATGAACTCTGTCTCTCTTACAAGGAAATTTGCTTCTCATTTGTCAAGTCTAAATTTACATAGGGAAATGCCCTGTATTTTATGAAAGTCATACCTCTGAACTAACCTTGTTTTTTTCTGATGTACTTCAGACATAATCAACATACCTTAAAGTAGCTGTCTATCTAAGCACACACATTCACTTTAGGTATTTGGTCCATGTTTTTAAATAAATGATATTTAAGACCTGGAGCTAGCTGTGAAGTAGTACAGACCTATTTGGGGACATATATTGTCTGATACAGTCAGTGCTTCATTATACATTTTTGGTTTCAAGACAATGACAATGAGCAAATTGGAGTGCAGGAAAAGAATTCCAGGCCAGGTGTGGATTGGGTGGGTGGGTGGGGGAGGTAGTATGATATCTTGGTCAACATGGCTTTCAGAATTGAAATGCAGTTCATTGAAATTGAAATTCCTGAAATTTGCTTCACAGTTATCTATCAAGATAAAATTAGATCACCATTATTGCTGCATTAGTTTTGTTCATTCGTATGAAGAAAATATTTTTAAATATTTGTTCAGAGCTTACCACATGCTGAATGTGACTTAAAGAATAAAATCCATGCACCTAACCCTCAAGAGACTGGAGGCCCCAGGGAGTTTAGAGGTCTGGTGGGGTGGAGGTTAGGGGGATGTGGCACATCCTCATGGAGACAGGAGTGGGGAGGAGGCATGGGATGTGGAACAGTTGGAGGATAGCCTGGGAAGAGAATAAAATCTGTAGTGTAAAAATATTAGTAAATAAAAGATTTTTTTTTAAAAAAAAAAAAGAATAAAATCACCCTGTCCTTTTCTTTATGAAGTGAGCAATTTTAGCAAGGCAAAGTAAAGAATCAAATAGTAGGTTACTATCTCCTCATCTCCTTATTTCAGTCTTTAAATAGAAGATAACATCATGTGGGTATGAGCTATGGGTATGTATATATGCTTGGAGTTTTATTTAAAATTTGCTGTAAACAAGAAAATTAACAAAGAACAATGAGACAAAGCATATGGGAAAAACCTGCATGGTAGGATCAGGGATGCTGCTGCTGCTAAACTGTAATTTAGACTGTGAGAAAATTTGCTTACATTCAAGCAGACCACAATGAAAACACAGGAGAAATCTCTGAGCTTGAAACAGGCCAACTTAAGGACACACAATGGCTCAACTACACTTTAAAAGGAGACAAAGTACCATAAAATAATAGGCCAGATGACAATATATCAGACCTGGGAAGGTGTCAGTTTTCTGGTTTTATTTCATTGTCTTTCTGTTACTCTAAGCATAAAATAATTGAATGAAGTATTACTTGTGGTGTCCAACATTTTAGGGGGAACTTAAAATGGAATCTGCAGGAGGGTCTTGGAGTGAAGCCCGGCAGAAGAGGCAGCAGAGTCTTTAAGTTAAAATGCTCACAGTGGAAATAGGTAAAAAGTGAAGATACTTGATGTATATTTTAGGAACAGAAGATGGTTGTGTATTCACCATGAACTTTTCAAATCCATCTTTTATAATGTCCTATGGTTACTTGCTTTGCAAAGTCAAATAGAAGCTTAATGAACAGAATAATAAGGGAAACTAAGATGTAAATGCAAATTTGTAAGATTGCACAGTTCTGATTACAGTAACATGCCTTATTCATCTTTTATATATTGGGATTAAGAATCACTGTCTTGAATGTGTTAAATTCCCATCTCTGGACAGACACTTTGTAAGGACTATGTATTATCAGCAGAAATATTTAATTTCTTATATCCCAGCTAGTGTTTAGGGATCTGAAAACAAATCTACAAGACATCCACTGAAGAAAAAGAACTCCAACAAACCATGAATACATTATTGGTAAGATTTTAATAAGTACATCATTCAGGGAAAAGTTTCAGCCTACTGAAACTACATTTTCTTAAATTTCTTTGATAATCCAGTATTACTTCATTTTTTTGTTCATCTCTTTCAATTATGTTAGGGGCTATGGGATAAAAGATACGGGAAACTAAAACCTGCCATTAATATTTTATTGGCTTTTATATGAAGTAAGATTTTGAATAAGGGCCAGTTAGATGCCTTAAGGGGTACAGGCTCTTTCCGTGCATGCACGCATGAGTTCCATCAATGGGTCAGAGCTGAGCAAATCTAATGTTTGCCCTCTTACTTCCATAAGCACACTGTGTATGATGATGCCTCCCCCACAGAATACCCCACATTCATATATTCAAATAATATTAACAAATAAAAATATGTATTAGGAAATAAGAGTATTTGTGGACTAATGATATTGACACATCAATGTCCAGATAGTTTTTCAACATTTCACTGAAAGACTAAATACTCCTCTCTATTGCTGCTACTTTGAAAGCTACTTGGTAAAATTAACAATAAAGAATGAAGAGAGCAATTTTCATTCAAATTTACAGCATTGATAATTAATGTTGGACAGAGAAGTAATATTCTTTTTATCCATGCTAGTTTTTTTTAATCCTCCATATTGACTAATCTTGCATTGAGTACTCTGTGTTTCTGGACCCTTATACCTAATAGGAAAATTCCCAAATAGAACCACTGTGCAAAGAATTGACCCTGTGATTACTTTATGGGTTTGTAACAATAACCTAAATCATTAATGGTCCCTAAAACATCCATTGAGGTTGTTAGAAACATTGAGATCATTTCTGTTCTTGGAATAGCAAGCAGGGTTGAAAACCTACATTATAAATATCAGATATGCCAAATAGGCTTCACTCCTCTGTAAGTCTGTTAGAGAAAACAGGGTCTATTCCTCATCTAGACATTGGTTTGGGGCTTAAAATTAGTGTTCACATAACCCAATTTCACTTTAAAGTGTTTATTGATTTATCTTGAACCTGAGCTACAACCCAATTTTCTTGAAGTGATCAGAGGAGAAAATCAACATCAAGGTCATTTCTACTGTAAAGATGGTACTCCATCACAATCTCCAAATGCAGAGAGGTAAGGTTCAAAGGCTTGGAAGCTTTCTGGAAAACAGCCCGAGATCCACTTAGGCCATGATATGTGTTCCATGTGAACAATATTTCTAGGTAAAAATTGAGTTTACATCTTAAATATAAAATCATGACTTTATATTTCCCATGATACTCAGAGAAGAAAGAAAAGAGTATCTCAAACTCTCTCACATATATGTTTTCAAATCAAAATTCTGTCTTTGGTTATGACCTGAGGGAATCTCAGTTCTGTCTTACACATGAAAATTTAAAGTTGTAAGGAGAAGTAGGTGAGGCAGAAAAAAAGGGGAAGGGAAACCAGGAAGGAAATGGAAAATCCACCTTGAATTTAATTACTATACTGTATCCAGGGGTGGAAGGCAAAGGCATGAGAAGTTTCACATCAGTTTCACACCCAAGGGAAGCTTTATAGTTGCTGCTGTTCTGCACCCAAAGGGGTGGCAGACAGGGCCAAGTATTGCTGGGGAGTACAAGAGAGGCCTCCAAAATGAAATGAAAGGAAAATCGAGTTATTAAAATGTATGCATAAAAATACATTTATATACAAAGATAATACTAAAAGATAAATGGGGTAGGGTGTAGTGGTACCCAACAATCACTGCACACAGAGAGCTGAGACATGAGGTTTGTAATATTTGAGTCCCACTGTGTATCTTAACTGCAATCCAGGATGTTCCAAAAATAACAGCTAGCTTTGTGAATACACGGTCTTTCTCACTTATCTTTTTCCCTCTAAGTTGTAACCCTTAATTCCTATAACACAGTTTGCATTCTATCTGCATACTGATAGAATTATACAACGGTGCCTTACACAATTTGCAATGCTGTGCATGTGTATACATCTAAGAATCTGTATGTTTGTGAAGCTGAAAAATGGTGTTTAATTTATTTATTATTTTATAGAGCTATTTTGATTTTAATTATGATGTATATGAATGCGATGTGTGTGTGGGACTGAGGAGTTGGGAGGTAGGGTATATGTGCATGTGAGTGAGTACAGTTGCCAGAAGTCATCAGTTCCTATGGAGCTAGAGTTATAGGTAGCTGTGAGATGTCTGATGTGGGTGCTGGAGACTGAACTTAAGTCTTTTGGAAATGCAGTGAAGTTCTTAACTACTGAACAATCTTTCCAGCCCTTGAAATGAGATTTTTGAATTTTCATATACTTTTCTTTAACTTCTTCTTCTTCTTCTTCTTCTTCTTCTTCTTCTTCTTCTTCTTCTTCTTCTTCTTCTTCTTCTTCTTCTTCTTCTTCTTCTTCTTCTTCTTCTTCTTCTTCTTCTTCTTCTTCTTCTTCTTCTTCTTCTTCTTCTTCTTCTTCTTCTTTTTGCAGTCATGTATTTTAATTTGGTTAAAAGTATCCCTTGTAGTTCTTTTTTTTTCTTTTTTTATTAGATATTTTCTTTATTTACATGTCAAATAATATCTCCTCTCCCAGTTTCCCCTCTGGAAAAAAAAAAGAAAGAACAAGAAAGGAAAAAAAAATAGGAAGGACAATCCAGAGACTGCTCCACCTGGAAATCCTTCCCATATTCAATCATTTTGTTGTCTTTAACTTCTTTATTGGCCTTCTAGTAACTTAATATAATAAGTGCATACCATCTTAAATTTCCTGTGTATTTTCCCACTTTATTTTCACAGTGTATTTCGTTTGACAGCTGAAGATGGGAGAAGAAAAGAACAAGTCATCTGCATAACCCTAATAATTAAGTGACATTGGAGTGAGGCTGATGCCACCCATCACTACAGAGCCCATGTTGTGTTCTGTAACCTGAACTGAGCTTCTCCTCACCTTCTCCTCAGGATTGCACATTCTTGCTCAATTTATTTTATTTAATTTTACTGAATCTATCCCTTCACTCTCACTCATTGATGTATAAAACACAAATTTCAGTTCCAAAATTCAAGGACAAAGTGTCACTAGTAAAATCTTGTAGGGTACTACCCTCTCTTTGATCAGGAGTGCATTTATATTTGAAACTTTTCTTCTAGGTCAGAGTAAAGTTGCAACTATACAAATGACTTTTAATGTCATGGATTGTATATGTAACACTGGAAAATAAAGTCATCTCAGGACAAGACCCATAACTACAGGATGCTTCAAGGGAGGTGCTAGGTTCTATCCTGTTGCTTAACTTTTAACGTAAACCATTCCTTTAGTGACTTCCATATGTGTTATACGGTGTTTTTATTTTATTTCATTTTATTTTTAGTATCTCCTCTACAACTTTCACCTGTGTTGTAAAAACTGCATTGATATCTTTTTCATGAAAGAATGTGTTGGGGCAGGTGAGGAAGTGCTCATTCATGGTGATTGATGCACACACTGCTCCTGTGGGCTCCCTCTGCTGAAGACTATCACACTTATCACTTCAATCTCTGTCTTGTGAACTGAAGTTCAAAGAAGAAAAAAAGCAGCATCTGATTAAAAATTCTAAAAGGCTGATTGACTGATTAAAACTTCAGTGAGTGTAGATAGTTGGAATTTTGCCAGCACACAGTCCAATTATCTTTGGCTCAGTCCCCTAAATAGTCATTTCTTGCCCACTGCTGTGCGTGACCTAACATCCTTGAGACTGTTAGGTAAATACCTCCATATTATATAAAATTGAGGTTCTCATTTCTTGTTCACTCATATTTGGCATAAACTTTTCCCTTTGACTGTAAACCCTGTGTGTGTGTATGCGTTTAATGTTGAAAGTCCAGAGGTCACTACCAGAATAGTAAGCATTCATTCTTGCTTGCTTAATTAAGCTGCAATGGTTAAAAATTGTTTTTTATTGAATCTCTATCCATCCATCCATCCATCCATCCATCCATCCATCCATCCATCCATCCATCCATCTATCTATCTATCTATCTATCTATCTATCTATCTATCTATCTATCTATCTATCTTTCAATCATCATGTGTGTGTGTCTGTTTGTCTGTCTGTCTGTCTGTCTGTCTGTCTGTCTGTCTCTCTCTCTCTCTCTCTCTCTCTCTCTCTCTGTGTGTGTGTGTGTGTGTGTGTGTGTGTGTACCCATGTTCCTAGAGGTCAGAGAAATAATTGTGGTAAGCAGTTTTCCTATTCTACTAATTGAGTTCTGGTGATCCAACTCAAGCTGTCAGGCTTGGCAGTATATGCCTTTAATGACTAGCCAATTTCTCCATCCCTGATTGCACTCTTAAATCCAGATGCAACCCCATAGTTTAAACAGAATCCTTCATCCTAACTCCTTTTGTTTAGAATATTAGAATCTTCAAATATCTAAAATCTTACTGTAGGATTTTTCTCCACAAATACTTGGGAAATATTTTATAAAAAAAAATTGTCATTTATTCAAATACATTTATTCAAATTATCATTCACATTATCATACTGAGGTAGGTTTACACTTTTATGTTAATTATTTTTCTTGCTGTCCTAAATGCACATCATTGTCTTTGTAAAATGAATTTACCCCTTTGATGAATGAATTTAGGACAATACTTTGTGGAGGGAGTCTTTTTGTTTGGGGGTTTTATTTTTAATTTGTTATTATTGCTAACTTGAGACAGCCTTTTAATTAGTCTGGGCTAGTCTTGAACTCTTGATCTGCTTTCCTAGAATTCTAGAGGTTGTAATTACAGGTATGCGCCAGCACAGCCAACGCTTGCATATAAACTATTTGTGAAGATGGGCTTTTCCTTCATTACTGGAATTTTTTGAAGATTATGTAGTTGAATATTTTATTTCTCCAGTTATCATGGCTCTTCTCTAGTAAAAATTATAAATGATATCTGAATTCCCCACATCTATATACAGCTCTTGTTTCATGTCACTATAAAACATGTTTTCCTTTTCTTGCTGCTTTCTAACAGAAGGAACAATCCTATTCTTTTTATGAGCCTAGACTCAAGTAGAATTACTTCAGTCCCTTAGGAACTTTTAAAACAGGATCTATAATATTTATTTTAAAATCTAGATAGTTAAACAGAAACCTTTTAAATATATCTTTTAGAAGTGTTTAAATAGACATGTAAGAACTTTGGATGGAATACTCTTGGGGGCATTTTCATAGCAGTTTAATGTAGGAGTGTGGGGTCTTTTCTTGTCTCTGAAGCCAACCACCGTGTTTAGTTTAAACCCACCTAGTCCCATATTAATCCTGTCTGTATTTATGCTCTGTTTTATTGATTTGGGGCATGTCTCATCTATTGTCCTGCAGCTTTTGTTGTTGTTTTCCCACAATTCCTTCTCTGAGGGTTGAATTTCTGTTTACTCTATCATTTGAGATTGCTGTTTCACTGCCTCTGGCCATTGCTCTCTTATATTATAAAGCCTATTTAGAAACTGTGTGGAAAGTCTCATGCTGGGTTTTGAACAGAATAGACACATTCTGGAGACTGACCTCTCCTATTAGGATAGCTACCTTGTCCTCCTTTGTGGTGTGTATCCATATTGGGCTTGATTTGGCTTATCTTTAAGAATAATTATTTTGACTTAATTTTACATTTCAAAGAACAGTTCAAAGAACAGTGTGGGAGATCTGTAAATGCCCTCTATCTTGGCTTCCTGACAGTACTTCAGGACATTGGCAGAGGCTCTGTTTTGAAATGCTGTGACTGATCCCAGATCTAACTGACATGTGAAACTAGATCTAACCCATTGAAAAGTACAGGCTTTTGACTTCATATAATGAGCTGAACTCAGTGATCCCATTGAAATCTGCAGTGTGCTGGCTAGAGGACTAGCAAGGGGATTGGTAGCTGTTGGATTTGTAGTCCCATTTGTGTTGAAATGACAGGAGTTTTTCAAAGTTATCCAAAGAGAGCACAGCACCTCTGCCACATTTGGCTCTGGAAAGCTTTGCCCAGAACAATCTACCCTTTGATTAATCATATGGAAATTATTATAAAACTAATCGATCTTCTTGTCTTTCTGCACACAGTCATGGTGTCACAGAAACATCATCTCTGACCTCTTTGCTCTCACCACAGGTGAGGGGCTGAATATACACAGGTAGAAATCTTGAGATCTTAGGATATTTCCTGCTGTGCTATGCTTCCATTGCTTGGCTAGGCTGCCAACGTGATGAATGGAACAAAACATGCTTAAAATTCCTAATTTAAAAGCATCTCATTACTGAGTCACTGAGTCCCAAATAAGAACTCATCTCATTTTTTCTTCTTTTTGATAATCAATATACAGCTTGTTAGCTCTGTCAACTCTTCAAAATGTATCTCAATTGAAATATTCCTATTATTCTACCAGTCCTTTCATATTGCTCCTTCCATGTCTCTCAAAGTGACCACTCCATAGCTTTCTTTCTTTTTTTATTAATTGCCTCATCTTCTTTTTATTGGCTATTTTATTGATTTACATTTCAAATGTTATCCCCTTTCTTGGTTTCCCTTCCAGAAACCTCCTATCCCATCCTCCCTCTTCCTGCTTCTATGAGAGTGCTCCCACACCCATCAACTCACTCCAGCCTCCCAGCCCTCAAATTCTCCTATACTGGGAAATCGTCCCTTCCCAGGACCAAGGGCCTCTGATGTCCAACAAAGCCACCCTCTGCTACATATGTGGCTGGATCCACGGGTCCCTTCATGTGTAATCTTTGGTTGGTGGTTTAGACCCTGGGAGCTCTGAGGGTACTAGTTAGTTCATATTGTTGTTTGTCCTGTGTGGCTGCAAACCCCTTCTGTGCCTTGGGTCCTTTTTCTAGCTCCACCATTGGGGACCCTGTACTCAGTCCAATGGTTGGCTTCGAGCATCCACTTCTGTATTTGTCAGGCTCTGGCAGAGCCTCTCAGGAGATAACTGTTTCAGGCTCCTGTTAGCAAGCACTTCTTGGCATCCACAGTAGTGTCTGGCTTTGGTGACTGTATATGGGATGGATGCCCCAGGTGAGGCAGTCTTTGGATGGCCTTTCCTTCAGTCTCTGCTCCACACTTTGTCTCCAGATTTCCTCCCTTGAGTATTTTGTCCCATGGCTGGCTTCTATTAGCAGATATTATAACTTTACCTTGTTTCCTTTTCCAAATGCAATTAGCAACTCATTAATTCCTCACTTATTGTTTGTAACAACATGGGTCTTTAGCTTATGCAAGACTCTAAAGGTATGATAATTTTGACAGGCAATAGAAAATTCACTATAATTGGTATTTTTATATTCTTATTGTTAGTTATCGTATACTTGCCCTAGAAACTTAGTACATTCCTGAGCAATAGTAGGAATCTGATATTAACAAATTTAAATTCTCAATTTCAAATTTTACTTTTTTTCAGTTTGAATAGAGATTTTTCCCATCATGATGGCAAATACTTGAGTTGCCTGTCTTCTTTTCATAAAAAAAAAAAAAAAAAAAAAAAAAAAAGTGAATAACTGTGGAGTTGTGGAAAGTTTGTTTGATTATCATTAATTTATCCAGCAGTGGAGATATCCTTTAAGATTTCATAGTATCAGTGTCATTATTTGCAAAGCAGGCATCATCTCCAATGAGGTGTTCGCAGGAGACACAGGGATGACAGAAACTTTGTTTGGCACAGGCTTACTGTCTGGAAGGCATTCAGAAACTGTTTCCTCCCTTTGTCTCAGATTTGTAAGAAGCATACCAAAGAGCATTAACAGTTTAGAGAAAAATACATCATTTAAGACATGGTAAACTCCAGGGGGATTGCTAGTTAGTAATGCACTTTGGACCCTAATGTTTTCTCCTGAGATCCCCTACTGTTAAGGTTCCAAAGAAACTCAGAACAAATGACTAACCTTGGTGCCTACTTAACATAGCAAAGAGCATGCTGGTGGCCAGGCTCTCTCAGCACCATCTGTTAGAGAGTCCAAGTTCCTCTGTTCTCCTCACTCTCATCCTCTCCCTTAAGCCTCTTCAGCTCTTGAGCCTTGCTCCTCTTCCTTCAGCTTCTCTTTCCCACAAAGCTCAGCCCTGTCAGCCATGCCTTCGCTTGGCTTTTCTCCCTCTCTTGGTCCCATGTCTCCTCTCTTCTATTTTCCTTCATGGCCTGGTCTATTCTGCTACTTATGTTCAATCTGGACTCTTCTAGATGCCTCCAGCTTATGTCTTCCAGATGCCTTCCTTATATCTTCAATAAAATCTTTCTCCTCAACCATACCTAGGAGTGGCCCTGTCCTCATTTTCATTTACCTACATAGCTCAAAATGTACATCACTCCATACTGCACAGCTCTTTTTAGGCCTCTAAGGTATCATAGTTAACGTATAACTTACCAATACTAAAGTTACAACTATAATAGTCTATTAAGTATATGGTCCCTGAATATTCAGCTTCACATTTTCATCTCTTAACAAGGTCATTCCTTATCTCCATCCAGTAACCCTTGCCTATATACCTGCTAATAACCCTGAGGTATTGCCACCACAGTGTTAGGACAGATACAGACAGATGTATATAAGTTATTTTTATAAGGTTTTCATGTTTCAACATATAAAATGATAGAAAATAGTTGCAGACACCTGTTTCCATTTAACAAGAGACAGCTATTTATCTTACCCTCTAACAAAAATCCTTACAGGCACAATATTCTCAATAACTTAACTATCCCATTGTGAAACAAAAACAGGGTGGTTATAATGAAAACAGGTGGAGGAAATAAGAGGGGCAGTATCAGATACTGAAGGGGACAGGAGAGAGGTACAGAGAGTCAGGAAATTGAATAAAAATATGTAGCAGTGCAGTGTGAGGAACTGGGATAGCCACTAGAGAGTCCCAGACTCGAAGGAAATGAGTCTCCCAGGACTCAATGGGGATGACTTTAGCCAAAATTCACAGAGAAGGGGAGATAGAATTTATAGAGACTACCTCCAATAGGTAGGAAAGGTCCCATCTCAAAGTTTTTAACCCAGAAATATTCCTGTCCAAAGGAAAGACAGGGACAAAAACAGAGCTGAGACAGAAGGAAATGCCATCCTGGGACTGCCCCACCTGGGGATTCATCCTGTATAAAGACACCACCTCCCCCATGGTCCCCACCCCCTCCTATCCCCTGCCCCACTACCCTGATAACACTGTTGCTAAGAGGTGTTTGCTGAAGGAACCAGGTGTAGGTGTTCCCTGGGAGGTTTGACCAGCAACTGACCAATGTAGATGCGGATGCTTTCAGCCAACTATCAGACTGAGCTCAAGGTCCACAGTGGGGGAGCTGGTGGAAGGACTGGAAGAGCTGAAGGAATTGCAACTCAATAGGAAGAACAACCTTGGTTAGCCAGATCACCCAATGCTCCCAGGTACTAGACCACTAACGAAGGAGTGTACAGGGAGGGATCTATGGCTCCACTAAATATGTAGTAGAGGATGGACTTGCCTGACATCAATGGGAGGGGGGTCCCTTGGTCTTGTTGGGACTTCATGCCTCAGCATAGGGGGATGCTAGAACTGTGGGGCAGAAGAGAGTGGGTGGGTAAGCACCCTCATAGAGGCAAAGGGGAGGGGATAGAAGGCAGATGTGGGATGGGGGTTTTGTGGAGGGGTAACTGAGAAGTGGGATATCATTTGAGATGTAAATGAATGGAAGGATTAATAAAAAAACTTAAAAAATGAAAACTTATTTGGTTGTCTTGATAAGTTATCATTCCATAATAAAAGGATTTATTTTCTGATTTTTACACTTTTCTATATAATCCTTTTAAAAATGAATAATATAATATTAAACTATTTGCACAACTATGTGACGTGTTTCCTGCTTTTAATAGATACCACAGGGTAATTATCTTCCCAAACATAAACTAGAAATCAATTGAAAGGTTGAACTGAGCCTCTAATTTTCTGGGAAATCTTTCAACAAGGAACAGAGTATAGAAATTTCTTCGATTAGATGTCATCATCTGTACTTTATACACTTTTACTGTTGGAAAACCTCAGGCACCATCAAATCACTAATTCATAGAGATGGTACCCTATAGATAGGACTTCTTTCCTGAGTTTAGACTTACAGAGGAGAGTGTGTACAATTTCACTTGTGTGCAAATGGACAAACACAAAAGTACATGAACTGAGATGAACCCCTTGGGTAGTCAGCATTCCACAAATCTTTCTGCTTTTCCATAGGCAATCCTTTTTGTATTTGAAGACAATTCCTCTTAACTACATAGTCACTGCTACCCCAAAAGGAAAGAAGGAAAAAGGAAATAAAAAGGGTTGCATTGTAACAGGACACACACATTTCTTTCTTTGTTTTAATGAAAAATATAATTTATTCAGTCACCAGTTATAGTAAATACAGCTAAGGCTTATATTTCTCCTTTATGCTCTTAGTGTGAATTAAGAATACAGCTCTAGATAATTGAGAATAATAATACTCCAAAGATTTGAGATGAATCTGAACTGAAAACCTCTGCTATGACTTCTAACTTTCATCAATCAACAAGGTGCAGTCTTAGCTGCCAAAGATGAAAGCAACTAATAGTCCTACCCAGCTGCAATGTCTATGAACCACAAAACAATGGTCACACGATATGATATCCCTAAAGGTACTATAGTGTACTCATAACACAGCAGTAATGAACAGATCTCTAATTAGATTTAAGATCTGCTTAGCAGGAGGGAAATTATGATTGGTATTGTACATGTAGCCAATTATGAGGAGCTAGTGAGGTCATGTATCTTTGAGAACCTACTACTGTCACTATCCTAAAACAGCATAATTTATTTTTTTCTATTTTTCTTGAAAATATATTCTTCTCTCATACAATACATTGCAACCACAGCCTCTCCCCACTTCTCCTAGCTTCCTCACCTCCCCTCTTCCCCAAATCCACTCCCACTCCATTTACTCTTTAGAACAGAACAAGCCTCCAAGAGATGATAGACAAACTGGATAAAAAAAGATGCGATAAGAAAAGGCAAAAGCCCTCATACTGAGGCTGGATGAGGCAACCCAATAAGAGGAAAAGAGTTTCAAGAACAGGCTAAAGAGTCAGAGATACACTTGTGAAACTACTGATACGTTTATTTCCCTTCAACCATCTGACTGGGACAATATCGAGGAATCCTTAAAATTTCTGTTTCCAGGGCTTAATAAACCATCTGAACTCCTGATACTCTAGCCCCAGATACCTTGCTTTATACACTCTGCTGCTCTGTAGCACCAGGATGGTGCTTCTTCCCTTGCCCCATGCAGAACTATCTATGTTCAGACAATTAGAATGACTCTGTGTGAATCAGATTACACTTGCTCTTCTATATCATATATATCATATTTAATATAATAATATTTCAGTGGCTTATCACAAGAAAGACAAAAACAAACTCTATATTCATCAACAACGCTCACATAATCTGCTCTTCGTTGGTACAATACTTCTGACTTGCCTCCTGAGTTACCCCTAACTTTGCTGGAGTTCTAAAGTTTACACAATGTCACTATTATAACAAAATACCACAAAAGCCACTTAAGATTTTTCCTTCAGATGATTAAACTGTGATACATTCACATCACAACAAGGTGCCCGATATCTGAAAAAATGAATGTGTGTATAAAACCATTTAAAATAATTGCATATTAGATAGAAGCAAAGTTAGAGGTTTTTTAATATTTGAATTCATTGTGAAAGATCAGTCACTTTAACTCCTCATCAAATTATAAAATTCTTTACTTCTTTCCTAAAACATTGGATATTTTCAGAATACTGTGCTTTTCTCATTTGCTTTGTCAGAAGAACACATGCATATTTTCACAGAGACTATCTTAAAATTTTATACTGGATCTTATCTTGCTATCCTCTTACAAATGGCATGTTTGTCTTCTCACCATCTATCTGTAATCACCAAATATCCATCACAGTCCACAGGAATTCTCTAATTCCAAGTTATCATCTCCTATACAACTCAATTACCGAATATAAATCCTTAAAATACACATGCAAAATTCACAGTCTAAAGACACACATATTCATGAAACGAGTTAGAAATCACTTTTTCAGATCACATAGTTGTATTAGAACTGTTTTACATACAATATATATAACATGCAACTAAGTGCTAACTTCCTAAGGAGCCATTTAGTGAATGCATTTGAGTCATGCTAGCTTTGACCTTTGGAGTATAGATTCTGCCACTAATAGCCTCTGCAGCTTCAAGCTGTTGGTTTGTTTTATATATATGTATAGTATATATATTGGTTATGTTATAGTTATAATTTTGTGTGTGTGTGTGTGTGTGTGTGTGTATTCCTTTGTGTGTCTCTGTGCACTTATGTGTTTGAGCACAGGTGCACATCTGCCATGTGTGGAGGTTAGAGGATAACTATTTGGAATCTCTTACTATGGGAAGCTGATATTGATCTCAACTCTTCAGGCTTGGGAGGCAAGCACTTTTACCTGATCAACTATTTCAACCATTTCACCAGAACTATTTGTTTGTTTCTTTAGAAGAGGCTATTTTATGTAGACTTAGCTTGCCTGGAATTCATAGTCCCCCTGCCTTATCTCCAATGCAGTAGAAAGTTGCTGTCTGTTGGACTACACTCTCTCTCTCTCTCTCTCTCTCTCTCTCTCTCTCTCTCTCTCTCTCTCTCTCTCCAATTAGTGTTCTGATGGCTTCTATGAATTCTTTAAATTGTTAAGTGTAGGATTTATGTCTTTTGTCCTACTTACTTCTATGTGTGGTTGTATGTGTATATTTGGATGTATTACTTAGATAACCATAAATATAAGAAGTTCATCTGGATGTTGTGAACTTTTAAGAACTTTGTCAGGTTCACATGAAACATGCCATATACCTGAATAATGACACATTCTTCTGCAGTTGGATTTCAATTGATTGAAGTAAGCTAAAATCACACACATCAATGGGGCACATGATATGTTTGACTTATGGCCACAAGAAGTCTGATGATGTAGTCAAGAACATGCGTGGAGTAAGTAACTGCAGATGGAAGAATCTTCACATCTGCACCATTACAACTTACAGCTCAGTAAGGGTTGTATGTAGAAGAAATTTTAAATTGTTCTCTGGAATGCCTTAGCAGTGGAATATCAGTATAAGATAGTTACCAGAAGCTGGAAGGCGGCAAAATGCAATCTGGCTGATTATTGCAAAGAAGAATATTATGTATGCATATACATTAAACTTACATACTTTTATTATGTCCACACATTGCAGCATGTGAGTGATCACGAAGGACCCATAACTTTGTAAACTCTAAATATCATGTTTGCTCTATTCTGAAAGTCACACAGTAGTGGCCGAGCCTTTGAATGCCATAAGAAGTAATATGAATCCCATTATCTCAAATCTGGAAATGTTACCTGCAACTTGAAACCAGACTGCGGTGAAGCCTGTTTGCCTGTGAGAAATGTCATCTTTTATCAGACCTGAGTTCTACCATCTGAACCCTATAGGAGTGAAATTCTGCTTAGAAAATAATGCTTGTGGCATCTATACAAACATAGAACAGATGGGAATGATATAAAATCAAAATATTCTAGTGTCTCATTAAAATCCTGAGAAGAGGAGACTTTGAGGTCAACCTTATGAAAAGTTACTGTCTGAAGAGTCAGATTCTGGGTTGTTTATGAAAGGCTACTTCACATTAGAAAAGTTAAGTTACATGGACAGTGTTAACAACATAGGAGACTTAACTAAACCCTTCACTTCCCAGTGAAGTAAAACTGACCAAGCACAAACATGATTTACTTTTTAAAAGAATATAGTTTCTACAGAGGGTAGGGAGGAACAAAGGCTAATATTCAGATACACCATACTTGGGATTTATTAAACAACAACAAAAAAAATCACCTACTTGGTCATAATCTTGTAGTCTTTGGGTCAGATTTTGGGAAGCTTGCTGTTGCCAGCCATGGCTGCCATTGATCAAGGAGCAGGCCCATAGAATGGACACGTATTTTCTTTGATGAGAAGAAACACTTTATAAAGGGGAAGATAATGTAAATTACTATGGATAAAATCCCCATATTATATCTTTAGTGTCTTTAGCAATGATGTTAAGGCTTCACTCTTGGCTGTATAGGACAAGATTATTGACAGACTGAAGCACAAGTACCAAGAGGTCCTCTTTGGAAAGAAAAAAAAATAATAATTGAAAATCAATAACTTAGTGACTTGGGAAAAATAATTCTTGGGGAAGTTCATTAAAAAAATCAATTGGAGTAGTCTTAGAAAAGCAAATTTTTCAAGACAGATCTTTATAACATAGGCATTTAAATGTTACTTCAATATTCCTTAGAATTTCTACCCAGTCCTAAGAAAATCTATTTCGCTGACCCTCACCCTGTTATGGACACTCTACTCTCCAACTACAGGCTTAGAGCTTCACTTTAAAAGTAGCGTCTAGAAGCTTTCTCCCACCTTGGGTTGGTTTACAAGCCCATAAAATTTAAAGTTTGCATGAGAAATTTCATGCATTATTGTCACATGATACTTAACTATATTCCTTGTGTTGCTGTGTGGCTGATGATCAAAAAAGAGGCCACCAGAGATCACCACTTCTACAGAGCCACACAAGCCGTATTACTCAGGATGCTTTAGGAAAACAGAATTGATAGGATGAATGAATGAGTCTAAATATTATCTATCTATCTATCTATCTATCTATCTATCTATCTATCTATCTATCATTTATCTTTCTATTCCATTTATTACCCCCTTTATCTTTACAGTCTCTCTCTCTCTCTTTCTCTTTCATACACACACACACACACACACACACACACACACACAGGACTTAGTACAGTGCCTTACAGGTTATGTTCTGACTGTTCCAACAATATCTGTCTCGATGAAAATTCCATGATTGCACTAGTTGTTCACTATAAGATGCTTTCCTATAGAAGTAGGCTCTAATAGCAGTGAAGGAATGAATTTTCCAGGGAGAGTGAGGCCAAGCAGAAAAACAAAAAAGATTTCCTTCTTCTGTGTCATATGTGTAGACCCACCAGAAGGGGTAGCCAAGTTTAAAGATGGATAGTACCACCTTGAAAGATTCAGATTTCAGGTGATTCTTCCAACTTCGAATGATTCAATCAAGAAAAATCCCACAATGGTGTACCCAGCCCCTTGTGTTTTAGTTAATTACAGATACAGTGCAGTTGACAATCAAAAATAGCCATCACACAGCCAAAAGTTGCAATGAATAGTTGGAGCACACAGGGTGATTTAAACTGAATAGGAAGGTGAGAAGAGGATAGTCAATGATTAGGAGACTAAGGAATTAAGAACAAGTCATTAGCAAAGTGTCAATAGTGCAAGAAAATGTAATAACAATCAGACTGTTCTCATAAGCAACCGTATAAATATTTATGCCAAAGATAGCTATTTAAGAACTGCACTAACC
The DNA here is from genome assembly GCF_008632895.1 of Mastomys coucha. Classification (NCBI taxonomy): domain Eukaryota; kingdom Metazoa; phylum Chordata; class Mammalia; order Rodentia; family Muridae; genus Mastomys; species Mastomys coucha. Next base: position 45,495,406 of record NW_022196904.1, on the reverse strand, counting down.
AAGGAATATAAGTAAGGTGAAAATGGTTTTGGATACATTGAATAAAAAATATAACATACTTAAATAACATTTCATTTCAATATATGCAGCCCTGAAACTTTGGAAGATATCAGTGTTGGTTCTAGAGCTAAAGTTGTATATACTGAAGCAAGAAAGCTGGCTCATACGTCTAACCCTGGAAATTGGAAGGCAAAGATAGAGGAACCACAAATTCAAGGGCAGTATATGCCACACAGGAAGTTATTAGCCAGCCTGAGTCATGCAGTGAGATCCCATTTCAAAATAACGAATAGAGATATAGCCCAGTGGCAGAACACTTGCGTGGCATACACAGAGGCCTTGGATTGATCCAGGGAAAGTGGGGACCTAAGTGAACCCAGACATGTGTAGAGGGAATCTGATGGCAAATAATGGATTCTCAAAAACAAAGGGGATTTGTTTTTCGGAATCAGAATGATGAATCAAAGGTGAGCCTTCTTGAGTCACAGTGGACAAGCACAGATGGTTGAGTGAGATCAACAGGTCCCTTCTGACACCTTTCTCATTAAAATAATTGATGGTGAGAGTATGAAGCTCAGCAAAGCTCTAGGATCTAGAGTATTCAAGGGAAAATGAGTCCAATACAGACACACTCATATAATTTGGTTAAAATAGAAGGCAGCAAAAGAACTGAAGAGGGTAAGGAAAGTAAAAAATAAACATCAAAAAAACAAAAATAGCCCCAAGTATATTAGCAATAATGACAGGAAAACATGATAGGAATGATAGCCACAAACAAAGAAAGAGAGAAGCAAACAAACTCAATAATTTCATTCAAGAAAGTTAGCTAATAATATTGCCACCCACCCAATGCAACATTGATATGTTTCTCTCTATATAAATGATGTCCAATTAGTGAAGTGTACAGTGACTAATTACATTTAACTTCATTTCATCAGGTTAGAATCTACTTTCTAAGATAGGAAAAGTGGGGAAGGGGCTGTCATACACTACTTAGGCACATCTTGGAAAACCAATTTTAATAGTTCTAATGAGTCTTCATACCGAAGGACTTTCCTTTGTATGCTGTTGTGCATGCAATCATTGGAACTAAATGCAGCTGCCCCAGGGTGAGCGTGAGGAATGTGGCTCATCCAAAAGACATTAAAAAAAACTGTTCAGTGTGCTTGGGGGAGGGTGTAATGAAATGATACTGGGGAAAGATTCTCAAGCAGAATGACACCCACTGCTCATGTGAACTTCCCTCCTCATCTCTCTCACTCCTCTGCCTCCTTTTCTTCTCTGCTTTCTACCTTCTTTGCTCCTCTTTCTCCTTCACTTCTACTTTTTCATTTTCTCCTTACCTTCCTCTTTCTTCCTCCTTTTCCTGCATATATATAATATATACATATATATTAAATACATATATAATTATACATATATATGTATATATTTATATATATAAAATCTGCCTTCACTTTCCAAGATAAAAGAGAAGCATACTTTAAGAGTTAACTAAGACAAATCATTCAGAAGCAACAATCCCTTCTATGCAAAGTGAAATTAAGCTCCAGATCCCTAGCACATGAAAAGGCAAGTGTCTCTTCCTTGTTATTATTTACCTTTAAAATAACATATAGACAATCTGAATGCATTCTAATCTTAGAAATATGCTTTCGCCCTTATGATATTATCCCTGGCATGAATTAAAAGTGGTCCATGTGATCTCATTTATCTGCCTTTCCTGGTTACCTCAGTTGCGAGCTGAACACTTAGATTCCAACATAACCTGGGATTTTAGGAACTATTGGATCCTCAAATATATCCACACAGATCACAAAAGCCTCTGATGTATTTAGGGGAAATCATTTGTTCTCCTGACCAAAGAGAAACCAAAGCCGTTGGTCCTTCAAAGTCAGCCCTTGAAAGTGTCTGAGATATGGTGGTTCCACATAAGCAGTAAGAAGTCAGTTTCCAACTATGAGATTGCAAAGTAGCTAAGAATCCAAACTGGCAAAGCACTCATGTGAAAACTATACCATTATCTATAGGACATAACCAGACCTTTTGTCTAATTCAAACTTTATGTGTTAAGATATTGAAGTTTCAGGCCTAGCAAGATGGCTCACCAGTTAAGAGCACTGGTTGTTCTTCCAGAGGTCTCGGTTCAGTTACCAGGAACCACATGGTAGCTCAGAACCATCCAGAGGGATCTAATGCCCTCTCCTGGCATGCAGATGTACATGCACACAAAGCACTAGTACCTTAGACAAGTAAGTAAATAAATAAATAAATAATTTAAAAAGATACTGCAGTTTAAGTTGTGTACATTCAAAATTTAATATTTAATCATATTAAAACTATTAATATGATTATTATGCAAATTCATATTTTAAGTGTGTGTGTGTGTGTGCACATGAGTAAAATTTTCTATGGAGGTCAGAAACATTGGATCCACTGTAGCTGGAGTTTCAGATGGTTGTACTCCTAGGGATATGGACTCTGGCAACAGAGAACTCAAACCCTCTGCAAAAGTGATATATGCTCTTAACCACTGAGCCACATACTTTTTTTTTGAAAAGTATGTACACTTCGGTGTAGTGACTTTCAGGTTTGTGACACTAAATACAGGACGCACCATTCATTGCGATCTTCTGAGGAGCCAGATTTGCTATATGCTTAGTCCTGTACCATACTGAAGCTGGTACAGCTGAATTCATGTTCACAAACAAAGTATCTGAGGTTCAGAAATAGAGCCAGGCCATGAAATCCTTGAATGCGACCGCAAGCTTTTAGCTGAAGTTTGTGCTGTTTTAGGGTTTCTGTTTACTATTTCTATTCTGAATAACCATGTTCTCCTAATGTAAAAGAGTGATTGATTACACATGACCTATAGAAACAAGCTGATGTGTATATGTGCATGAGTGTTCACACACACACACACACACACACACACACACACACACACACACAAAAGAGAAAAAATGTTGCAAAAGTTAACTATACACATGGTCTTGGTGACTAAAACCAAGTTAAATGTCCTTGTTTACTTCTTGTAACAATCAAAAGAAATAAAACAGCTTGCTAAGTTTATTAGCATTGAAATTGAAAATAATCAAGTAACATAATAAATAAATATGCATGCATATATGTATAAACATATTGTGTATGGCTGTGTTTTGTGTGCAAGTGTTTACTTTTGTGAAAGTTATTATATGGGGAAAATAGCATGGCAGATTGTTAATGGGCTTAGCTAGCATGTAGTCTGATAATTAGATAAATTGGACACAGTATGCTTCTGTTTGCTTTGGAACCTGAAAACTATTGGAACATTTAAACACAAAAATGGCAGATGTTGAGCCCTCTTCTTAGAAGCTCCTCCATTACTAAGGCTTTTTACCAGTTCCCAGAGTAGGCAAGATCCCCTTTTCTTTCTACATTTTAAAAGAACAAGAGTGATATTGGGACTGTGTGCTAAATACTGTAAAATTATGCAAAACATTATTTGACTGGAAAAGAGATCCTGTTGTAATTTGAATGCTAACCATCCCCTATAGGCTGAGGTGTTTGAACACTTGGTACCTAGTAGGTGGCACTATTTTGGGAGGCTGTGGGACCTGTGGAGGTGGAGCCTTTCTGGAGAAAATAGGTAAGTCACAGAAGACGTTGGGTTTAGAGCCCAATTCTACTCGCTCTCTTTTCTCTGCTTCTAGATCACCAAATACATGTGTACACAACTTCATGCTTTTGTGGATGTGTCTCAACATGTTCCCTAAGCCATGCTATCCTGCCATCTTGGACTATCATCTCTCAAATGTGAGCCAAATCAAAACTCCTTTCACTAAGTTACTTTTTAGAAGATGTTTTGTTTCAACATTGTGAAAGTAGTTAATGTCAGGTCCTCAAACAAATCAATTACCTGAGTTACAATATCCTTAGAATACTGAGAATAAATTCATCACTCTGTATGCTTGTCATCAATGGAGTAAAAAAGAAAGTGGGCATCGCTGAATATATGACAGCACTGCTGTCTGTAGTCTCTCTGTCTACAAAATATGCTTTCTTTTTCAAATTTGGAATAGGCAGAAATAGTCAGCCTGATATTAATCAGAGAACAAAAGTCATTTTTACACAAAATATCAAGACTGTGTGCTGGTGCTGATATAGATAACTGAAGTATGTAAGAAAAAGTTAGACAAAAAAGCTTAAGCAACAAAAAATGAGGGATAAAGTTACTAGAATCAATATCTATGAAGTCTTAATATTCTGTAGTTACTTTATCCTAATTAATCATGCTGTATCCCTTCCAACTACCTTTAACATGCTCCCCCCTAAGAACTTTTGGCCACTACTGACTCTGCTACTTCTGTTGTTTACTTTTTGTTTTTAGTAAGACACTAAGTATTAAAAGTATGTAATTTAAGGAACACCAGCAAAATAAAAAAAATAAATTAAAAAAAGTTATCTTCAGAACTCAAATGTCCTATGAATGTCCTATGTCCTGTTGCCTATGAGTATAGCTGACTTGATCTTTGGCATCAGTCTCAATACTACATAGCCATCCCTGCTTGATGTCTCCATGTGAAGGCTCTTTCATTTACATTATAAGCTACTTGTTGAGAAAATGCACATAAAACAAATGATCCACTGCAAATAAACCTGCTGCATTCTTGCCATCTATCCTAGCTACTTGCGGATGGTTTCTTTAGCTGTTCAGGAAGGATACTAGGAGCTGGGAGTTTCTGCAGTATTCCTCTTGATGCATTAAGAGCCCCCAGGAGCATACAGATAAGGCTGCACTCTGCAGCACATAAATGGAATCAGCGTGTGAGTGAGATGCTTGCCACCATTACTAGGAGCAGCAGAGTGAAGGATTCAGTCTTGCTGCTCTTGATGCCCTAATCTTAAAGTTACAGAACATACAGTACAGTATTGTATGCAGGCACAGATGCTGACAAGTGGCATTAGAAAACAAGAAGTACCTAAGAGTCTGCTCCATCCAAACAACACAATAAATGTATTGTTTGGAGTATATGGATGTCTAGGGAATTCAAGGTTAATTGTTTGATTTTTCAAAGAGTATTATCAGAAAAGACCATTCCTTTCATGCTTAGCTCTGAAGTGGCATTTGTTAAAGTTCTAAGTATTATGAGTAATTTCACAGAGGTTAAGTGGCTTGTATATATGAAGACAGAGTATTATGTAAGAGAAACTCACTAGTTCTGTGCGGTTATGGGTGTTAGTCTGAGGTGGCATGGATTACGTAAATGAAGGACAATGACCATGTGAGTTTTTAAAGAACATTGTTCATTCAGAATATCTTAGAATGAATGTGCCATGTAAAGTAAGAACAGAATTGTCTAACACAATGTTGTCAAGACAAAGACCTCTCACCTCAAAAGGATGATAGATAGTTTATTAAGGAGCACATATGATTGGCTTGGCCCAGGATCACTTATTGAAGTTATATCAAATTCTATGTTCCAACTGGAAGCAATGTCAGGACAATGGATAGTTTTATGGAGCAAAAAAGTCACATGCAATTGATGCAATTTTCAAAACATTGATAGATACATCTGAAAGATGCAGGGAGCTTTTCTATAGACCCCTGGTGCTTTCTGATGGCTCTCTTAGCTTTGGGATTAGTGGAAGCTATTAGTGGACTGATAAGATGAAAGATTCCAAAAGGATTTTCAATCATCCTTTTAGTCATGAGATGATAATAATGAGACAAAGGTTGTCAAGGAATGCCTGGACCACATTTCTTTTTTTTTTTTTTAATTTTTAAATTTATTTATTTATTATATGTAAGTACACTGTTGCTGTCCTCAGACACACCAGAAGTGGGCGTCATATCTCATTACAGATGGTTGTGAGCCACCATGTGGTTGCTGGGATTTGAACTCAGGACCATTGGAAGAGCAGTCAGTGTTCTTAGCCACTGAGCCATCTTGCCAGCCCGTGAACCACATTTCTATCTCTCAAGGGTTCTGAGGTTTTAATCAGTCTATTTGTCTCTGCAGATACAAATTCCTTCCAGGGATTTGTTCCCAACAGTAACTTGGATGGGATTCCAGAAGAGAGAGTAGATAGCATCACTTTAGGTGAATCATTTCCAATGAGTGTCTAGTTGTATATTTAGTGTAAGCTATAATCCATCCATCTCCTATTTGCCCTGCAAAACCACAGTTGGTAGTGTCTATGTTGATTTGACTAGGAATAGCCTCCAAAGACTCATATACTTTAATGCTTGGTCACTGGAGAATGGCAATACTTAACTGAGATTGGGAAGTATCACCTTGTTGGAGGATGTCTGTTACTGGGGGGTGGGTTTTGGCATGCAAATGCTCAAGCCAGTCCCAGTGTCTCTCTCTTTTTGCTACCTGCAGATTCATATGTAGAACTTCAAGCTCCTTCTCCAGCACCATGTCTGCCTGTATGATCTCATACTTCCCACCATGATGATAATGGGCTAAACCTCTAAAACTATAAGTAAGCCTCAATTACATGCTTTAAGTTGCTGGGATCATGATGTCTCTTTCCAGCAAGAGAACACTATGACAGTGTCTTTGGATGTTTTTTCTTTCCCTTGCATGGGATGAGTCTCAGCATGCAGTTCACAATGATGACTTGGCCAAAAGTAGTTGGCATATTTAGAAAGACAATACAAGGGAAAATAAAAATCTACACCCATACATTGGCATGGAAAACACTTTTTAGCAGAGCACAAGGTCAGTGAACTTCCCTTGTGGTATATTATTTAGAACTATCTATGATAATGCTTATACAACAGCATATTTGTTGTGTTGTTGAAGTTTTAGGTTTCTTTTTCAGTGTGGAAGTATCTCTCAAATGTATAAAAACATTTTGATGTTTAGCAATGACAGTTTAAAAACCCAATATATTGTTTTCTTCCCAACCCTTTGCCATTATTATATTATGGATATTACAGAGTTATTCCATTCCTGAGCTCAAACAGCTCTGGTTGGGTGTACAACATCCACTGAAGATCAAACTGGTCAGCATTCCAGCATGGATGTGTGGCTTGGCTGACACTTATCTGAGGAGCCACTAAAAATTGAAAGCTGTTAGGAGAGACAGGATCAGGTTTTTGTTGTTTGATTGTTTGTTTTGCTTCATTAAAAGAGATAGCCTCTAATAGTTCCAGGGTGCTTCACATGCATATATGGGTAGAGAAAATTAGATTCAGTATGTTTTTTTAAAACAACAGCAATTAAAAAAAAAAGGAACATGAAATTAAGAGGAGGTTGTGTGGCATAAGAAGTAGATCTAGGAGGAGGTAGGGAAGATCTAGAGTTCAATATGATCAAAATACATTATAGAAATATATGAAAGTTTCAAAGGATTAATAAAAGTATGACAAAAAAAAACAAATTCAACCAAACAAAAAATAAATCTGATATGCTACAGTATCTTTTTAATAAATTCTTCCCAATTTGTAAAATTCAAACTGTTGAGATAACATCTTCTTTCAAGTTCCTTAAGGAAGTGCATACACTTCAGTACAGTGAATTTTCAAATTGGGGTCATTTAGATCATTAAAAATGTCCATATGACCTTTAAATGGCTTCAATCACTTCATAGGTGAGAATCAGTTAAGTGAGGATAACCTTAATGAGATCCAATAGAGACTTTCTTATCTGAGTAGGGAAAATGAATTATTTCATTGTATAAAGGAAACTGTGTAGGAGGTAATCCACTTTGTTAGAAATAAGTTCAGAATGTCTATAATTGAAAAGCAATAAAACTCATAATTTTACAGTATTTAAGTTTTTATTAGCAGCACCTACTCGACTGCCAGGGTTATGTGTTCAATACCCCAGAATTCTTAAATCAAATTTTAAAATAAATTTTACTGTGCCCTGACAATAAAACAATCTGCAAGTATCACTTTTACACCATTGAAACCAATGACACTGATATTTTACAGATTAGTTAAAGTGCTAAAAGTTCACCTAAAATACAAACAACACTACCACTACCACCAAAACAAACAAACAGCCTTTAAATATATAGGCAGATAGAAACTCAAGAAGGAAGACCAAAGTGTGGATACTTTGTTCCTTCTTAAAAGAGGGAACAAAATACCCATGAAAGGAATTGCAGAGACAAACTATGGAGCAGAGACTGAAGAAAGGACAATCCAGAGATTGCTCCACCTGGGAATCCTTCCCATATTCAGTCATCAAATCCAGACACTATTGTGGATGCCAGCAAGTGCTGGCTGACAGGAACCTGAGATAGCTGTCTACTGAGAGGCTCTGACAGAGCCTGACTAACACATAAGTAGAGGCTCACAGCCATCCATTGGACTTAGCACAGGGTCCCCAGTAAGGGAGCTAGAGAAAGGACCCAAGGAGCTGAAGGGTTTGCAGCTCCGTTGCACGAACAACAATATGAACTAACTAGTACCCTCAGAGCTCCCAGGGACTAAATCACCAACCAAAGAGTATACATGGTGGGACTCATGGCTCCAGCAGCATATGTATAGCAGAGGATGGCCTAGTTGGTCATCAATGGGAGAAGAGGCCCTTGACCCTGTGAAGGTTCTTTGTCTCAGTGTAGGGGAATGCCAGGGACAGAAAGTGGGAGAGGGTGGGTTGGTGAACAGGGAGAGGGGGGAGGGAACAGGATTTGTTTATTATTTCATTTTATTTTTTCTTTTTGGGGAAGGGAAAATTGGGAAAGGAGATATCATATGATATTTAAATGAAGAAAATATCTAATAAAAAAACAGAAGTAAAAACAAAAAAAACCCTAAACTCTTATTTAGCCTGTTATTTGAAGTATGAAATAAGGCATATCTCATACATACCTTAGTGTTTAATATGTTAACTATTGAGCCATTAGCCATGTATGTTGATTTGAATGAAAATGGCCTCCATAGGATGATTTATTTCTTTTTTTATATATTTTAAAGATTCATTTTTTATTATTTAGTTTTGTTTTGTTTTTGGTTTTCTTTGTGTAACCCTGGCTGTCCTGGAACTCACTCTATAGATCATGCTAGCCTTGAACTCAGAAATTCACCTGCCTCTGCTTCCCAAGTTCTGGGATTAAAGGTGTACACCACCACTGCCTGGCTAGGATAATTTATTTCAATGTTTGATTCCCAGATGGTGAAACATATTGGGAAGGATTAGGAGGTGTGGCTTTATTGGTGACTTACCTCAGCTGTTGTTGCTCCTTTGCCTTTGTTCTACCACCATCAGGGACTCTAGCTCTCTGAACCTTTAAGGTAACTAAGCACGTTCTTTAATAATTTGCGTTAGTCATAGTCTTTTGTCACAACAATAGAACAGTAATTATGACAGCATGCTCTAGACAGGAGTTCCCTTTACAAATTAAAACTATTTCTCCATACCTCTTGTACTGCATAGTATAATGCGTTTATTCATGTGGTAGTTTATTAGCACGTGAGATAGTCCAAACTCTTTTTCTGCCACTGGACTCATCCTCAAATTTTTCTTTTTCTGCCTCTTTTGTCTTACTTACAGAATTTATTTTGGAAAATGTTCAATTTTAATTTTATGTCTTAACCTCTTTGTTATTAAAATTTACAATACAGAAATGAATTAGGAGTCATCCACCTGAAATGTTATTAAAACCAATAGTTCTGCTTTCCTCCAATATTTGTAAGAGAGAGATAAGAATCCCACTTCAGCAAGAATCAATTTATAAAGCCAATGGTAACTGTTGGCAAGACATTTAAACATGTGCACAGGCAAAGCAACCCATTCCCTTAACCAATGGCCTCAGAGCTGTTTCAAGCCAGTACCTAAGGAAAAGTCTCATGGCTCATAGTGAAAAGATGGAGACAGAAGATTCATGTAAAGTAGCATTTGAAACACACACATACACACACCCAGAGGGAGAGAGAAAGGGAGAGAATAAATTAATTATTTTATGCGTAAAACAATAATACTATTCAGGAAACAAAATGTACAAAATTGTAAGTGTTATACAAAACAAAAAAATACATGGACAAAGCTGGGAGGGAATAGCAGGGAGAAGAGAAAGGAGGGGATGCTATGATTGAGATGTAGAGTAAATTAATAAATTAATAAATAATAGTAATAATAAGGATTAGTAAAACACAAATGAAATACAAAGAAAATGAAGAAGTGGTAGGAATATAAGTTCAAAAGAGAATTGTAACATTTGAAGGTCAAAAATATACAACACAAAGAACTACACTAATTATAAATTGTGTCTATAAAATCTTATTTAGAAAATCAACATGGCTCATCAAAATGTGAGTATAATGACAAAGAAAGGAAATAAATGTAAATTATATAATGAAAAACATTGACTTTTTTATGAACTCAAAAAATTTCAACTAAGCATTGTGGCACATGCCTATAGATATGTTAAGAACAACTAGCATTAATGATGGTTGTACTTTGGTGGAAGAGAAAGGATGAAAAATTAAAAGCAACTTAAGGATTATTAAATTGAAACAAGATTAAAAAGGTAGTAAAAATTAAATGAACACAAGACAAGAATTAACTCCTTGTACCTAGATCTCTTTCACATGTTTCTCTGGCTGAGAGTGACTAACATAAGGGACACAACCATTATAATGTTACCTGAAGAACAGATAAACTCCATTTTCTAAAATGTCATCGTCACTGTTATCATCATCATCATTATCATCATCATCATAATGATCACCATCTCAAAAAGAACATGTGAACCACAGATAGTAAGAATCTATTTTCTAACATAAACTCAATGTAACTGAATTAGGAGCCCATTCTCATCTTTCAACATGCATGATGGATCTCATAAAACATTGCAGTTTTATTTGTAAAAGGAAATTCTTTGAATAAGAAAACATGACAAATCGGCAACCTATATAGATTGGGAAAAAAATCCTCACTAACCCTACATCAGATAGAGAGCTAATATCCAAAATATATAAAGAACTCAAGAAGCCCCAATGAAGGAGCTAGAGAAAGGATCCAAGGAGCTGAATAGTTTGTAGCCCCTTAGCATGAACAACAATATGAACTAACTAGTACCCTTAGAGCTCTCAGGGACTAAAACTCCAACCAAAGAGTACACATGACTCCAGCAGCATATGTATAGCTGAGGATGGCCAAGTCGGTCATCAATGGCAGGAGAGGACCTTGGCCCTGTGAAGGTTCTATGACCCAGTGTAGAAGAATGCCAGGGCCAGGAAGTGGGAGAGGGTGGGGTGGTGAGCAGGGG
>NW_022196904.1:45470463-45484026 GCF_008632895.1 Mastomys coucha | reverse complement strand
AACAACTCAATCAGAAAATGGGGTATAGAACTAAACCTAGATTTCACAACAGAGGAATCTCGAATGGCTGAGAAACACCTAAAGAAATATTTAACATCCTTAGTGATCAGAGAAATGCAAATCAAAACGACCCTGAGACTCCACCTTACACCAATCAGAATGGTTAAGATCCCTCAGGTGACAACACATGTTGGCGAGGATCTGAAGAAAGAGGAACACTCCCCCATTGCTGGTGGGAATGCAAGCTGGTACAACTGCTCTGCAAATCAGTCTGGAGGTTCCTCAGAAAATTGGAAATAGATCTACCTGAAGAACCAGAAATAATACTCTTGGGAATATACCCAAAAGATGCCTCCCCTCTCCCATGCCACAGGGGTGCATGTTCCACTATGATCATAGCTGCCTTATTTGTGATAGCCAGAAGCTAGAAAGAACCCAGATATCCTTCAACAGAGGAATGGATACAGAAAATGTGGCACATTTATACCAATGGAGTACTACTCAGCCATTAAAAATGATGAATTCATGATGTTCTTAGACAAATGGATGGAACTAGAAAATATCATCCTGAGTGAGGTAACCCAATCACAAAAGAACACACATGGTATGCGCTCACTGATAAGTGGATATTACCCCAGAAGTTCAGAATACCCAAGATACAATTCATAGACCACATGAAGCTCAAGAAGAAGGAAGACCACAGTGTGGATATGTCAATCCTTCTTAGAAGGGGGATCAAAATACCCATTCCCAACTCTTAATGGCTCATCATTGGTGCCTGGGTACACAGGAGATGGGAACCACAGCAACTGTCCCAGATCCCTGCTGTTTCTCACCAGAAGACCCCCATTATGTAGTGTGTTCTGCCTTCCCTGAGTAACTTGCTGGTGGCCAGTGGGGAGTGAAACACAACCTGGCAGAAACCTTTAATCCAGATTCCAAGGATCTATCATAGTTCAGATATGATACCTGTTTTAGAATATGGTTCTTTTTATCTGGATGGTTGCTTAGGAACCAAGGTTGTCTTTATTCTGTCTAGCAAGTTACTATGGTAATTAATAGAGGCTATATGAGAGGTTAATGTCCTAAGTGGGTGTATGTAAGTATATCCATTCACTTTCTACAATATGGAATTCCTCCTAACTACATTTATTCTAAGAATCCCTTGGATTTTCACAGATAGCACAAGTGTTACACTGTGATGTCAAAAACATGGAACAGGTTTCTTCTTGTCATGTCTTGTCTCCAAGCCATGGGGCTAAGTCTCTAGACCTTACTTCTCCAATCATTTGACTCCAGTAATGGAGCTGATGTGTATTACCACCCACATCCTCCAGAATGCCCCGACTCCTGTTTCTGATGGGTCTCTGCTTTTCTCTAAGTTACCCGTGGTTGTTATGTGAGGCCTCTCTCAGGCATCATGTCCCAAAATGCTTCTTAGAAATGAGCAGCATTTGTTTTATGTGCTTCTGCTAATCAGTACCTACCATTGCTAATGTACTTGCTTGCAAATACCACAATTATGAATATTCTCTTTCTCTTTCCATTTCCTGAAGGCAGTGATCATGTGTCATTGATTCTGATGTCCTTAGTGTCATCCCTCAAAAAAAAAAAAAAAAAAAAAAAACAGGACATGACATCTTGAATTTTGATAATCCCCTCCATTTCTAACTTGCATATTGAAATGGCTATAGGTGTCAATCAGGGAACATACATGTAGAACAGAACAAAGTGGGAAAAATGTATATTTTGGCTTTAAAAGTGTACCAGTCATTTTGATTTTTTTTCATGAAGTCATAAATTTACCCACCCTAAGTATTTATTTTAAAAGCTGCTGTTCTACACAGTGATACAATAACTGACAAAATGTGAAGATAAATCTTGGGTCCAGGGCATTGGTAATAATAGATATCCAGAACTTGAGAAACTTAAACATAGATTATTTCTATCAACTTTTCCTGATAAATATCATATACTTGATGTGAAACTTCTAGCCACTGCATCAGTTAAAACAAATTATGGGTGGACCAATTCTTTAACAGCCAAAGAATAAACCAAGACTAAGGGAATGATCACATCCTATCATGATGTAAATTCATGTACCTTTTAGCAAAGGCGTACCAGTTTTTCATGTTATATTTTGGAACTAACTCTGTGTATTAGCACATTTTATGTTATCATTATTTTATTTGTACTTTCTTGAATCTTAAGTCTTTCATCAAATCAAAATTCTCCCCTAAAAGATCACTTTTATATGATAACTGAAGCAGTCCCCATATTTCACCAGGAGCAAAGACTGGTAAATTTTGTACCTTGTTGTATGATGCCCTGCCTTAATGTTTTCATATTGAATACTCTTAAATTCTTTGTTCTAGTAATTAAACTAACTTAAAGTTTTGCATTTTAATAGAAGCAAATATTTTACCAATTATATTGGAAAAATAATATATTTTAAAGTTTGAATGTTGTCAAACTGACAGTTGCAGTGTACATGATTTTAAAGTTGTATGGGGCATTTCTATCAAATGATTCATTTTGTGAGTGGGGGAAAATCAATGTTGATACTGTGAAGCTTGATTGAAATAACCAGTGACATTATCAGTGTGAATTATTTTATATAAATTCAACAATAGGTAATTTTGATGTTCATCTTTTGATTGAAATATGTTTCTTTTCTGAAATTTCGACTAAATATTGAGAAGTTCATTGCAATTACAGTTCAAATTAAAAAGCAACTTAGAAAACTGCGTAGATTTTTTCCTTTGGTTATCACATGTATTTTTAGCCTATCTTATTTTATTGATGTTTTTGTAATGGTGTGCTTATGTTCTATTATGAAACTTGGCCTTTTAGGACATTTATTTGATGTTTAGACAGCAGAATTTGTGTTTCCTTTGGTAAAGTAAAGGTAGAGGTGATAATAAAAATTAGGTATTTGGGGGTTTGATTTATGATGACTTTTATTTCCTCATTTTAATTGTAAATGAGTAGAATCACTATGACAGGTTCATGTTTTCGTTTTGGGATTTTGCATCCTTCTCTTGAATGTCTTTGACTTTGAGACAAACTGCATGTAATTAGATTCCAAGATATCACACACATCAAACTACTTTCACACATATCCCTCATGAGGGTGATACAGTAATGACATTGACCAACATGGGCAAATCAATTGATACAGCATCATATGTCCTTTGATGCTTAAAGTTACTGACTGTGCATCACCACTCTCCAGGACCCTGACACTCCTTACTAAAGTGGAACTCTGCAGGCTTTGAATCACTTACTGTACTTCAAATCTATCTAACAATCTTAATAATTTTATCAAGTTTTATTGAAGGATTTGAAATAGTATTCCCCAGGATTAGATGAGTTCTGCTGTCCCACAGTAGCTGCGATGCAAGACTCTGAGTACTTCAAGACCTCAGTGACTTGGTTTACATTCTGTGAGGCATCTGAAATTTTGTTGTATACTAGGAGATTTTAGGTCCCATTTTAATTGATGACTTCATATATCTATGCGATATGTAATGCTTTAGGCTTTGGAACACATTTGCCTTTGAAAGAAGAATCTCATGTATAGGTAGTGCTGCTGGAATAACTGTACTGCCCAGGCAGGGATTTTTGATGCTTCTCAGAGGACACCCAGAATTCTGACAGGAGAGTTCTGTGACTCCTTGATGAGATTATAGATATAAACAGTAAAGAATATATTTTCATTATTTACTGTGATCACCTTACTCATTCCTTGTCGTGCAACAACAATAATGATTTGGACAAAGATAGGTAAATATTAACCAAGATTTGACTTATACAAAAAAATCTATGTCACTTCCAAAAAAAAATCTAAAATTGTCCCAAATTTATTTTTAACTTGGGTGATAATGCTTATGGAATCAGAACATGACAAGACCATCCATAATGCCCCAGATGCCTACTCTTCCTTATGTCACTCAAAATATCTGAATATATAGATATCCTAGTTTTAATTTACATCATAGGCTCCTGATGTATGCACAACTTTGCATTTGACAATAAAAATTGTGACACAAAGATCATAATGAGGTCAATGTGATAGTGTATATCGATCAACTATAGCTGCCCACTGTAATCCTGATGTAAGACACAAGATATGTACAGATAGCCAACTTCCACAATACCAATCTGAAGCTCCTTCTGTCACATTGCATCATGGAGTAGTACCATTTGATACTACATAGGTCACTTGGTATTTATCGATATGTCTTCTGCATAAGCAATCAGCAGCTCTCCTTGTCATATATACATCATGGGGCACTACCATTTGATAGTGACATAGCTATTGAAAATCTACACATGTGTTACTTCTACAGGCTCTGCCTGATACATTCTCATGACTGACTTCAATTGTCTGACTATGGAATCAACACCAGGCTGTCTATTATATGTCATATTAATGATGATTATACTATATATTCATCATGTTTTGCATTGTGTTTAAATTGTCAGCAGAGGTGTTTGTCTTAGATACACGTGCATACCTCATAGAATATAGTATGCTGTGTTTATTGTCACATTTATATCAGATATCACATATATAGCAAAAGAGTCAGCATGTTGTAATTCTTTAACATATATGTATATTTTTACATGTAGATTAGGTATGCATGTGTACATATTTATTCAGATAATAAATTCTGCTACCTTTTGATGTACAGTATTTACTGATGTGAGTTAATTACTTAGGAAATGCTTTTATAATTAATGAATGAATGAGCATTTAGTTTTCTCAGTTGAGAAAACAAGAAAGCACCTGCTAGATGAAAGCTGTGAACTCAGCAAGACCCTAAGTCTATTAATGTGCCTTCAAGAAAAACAAGAAAGGAACCAGTTCTCATTTCCGTGGAAACCATGGTACACTACTAAGTTTAAGAAATGCTTTGAGCAAGCAGAGAAAAGCACAAATGGCCAAATATCAGCATACTTCTGAAGAGGAGGAATGAAACTCAAACATCTCCCATGTGCATGTGCATGGGTGAATATGTATATATGTGGGAGAAAGATAACTTAGAATTACTTTTGTTCTGAATGTAAAATCATGCTGTATAAATGTGCCACTCAGCTGTTTTTGCCCAGGTTTTTTTTTTTCTGTAACTGCTTCAGCAAGCACACAGCATCATCAGCTCTCCAAAATGCAAAGACTGCAAATTTCCAGATATCAGCTATTTCAGGGCTTTAATTGTTTGATGATCTTTGCTTAAGAGTAGCTTACTTAAATATCTCAAAATAATTAATAAAGTCTGCTTAAGTATACACACACTCATTAGTGTGGGGTGTGTGGTGTCTTCCTTGAATTTAGAAAGCAAGCCTCATTTAAGACTCAGATGAGTGAGGAGAAGTTATCCGTGTCTTCTATTCAGTGGTGGGCGTGGTCTTAGGAAATATTACAACACAAGACTTCCTCAGTCACAGATCTGGTTTGCAAGCTAAACCACTAACACTTCGAGTACTTCAAAGCCCTCCTATTTTGCAGCAAAAATTTAAAGTAAGAATATCTTCAAAAATGAGTGCTTACAGCCAGAACATAAGTCACCTGCCCACTACTAAAGAGTACTCTCACTGCAAATGCTGGCTCTCAAGATGCTAGCAGCATGTTACTTTCTAGCTTTTTCTCACAGCAAATAAAACCAGTGACATAAATATTCAAGTATTTGACCATACTTTCACATTTTGGGTTTATTTTTGAGATTACATTTTAATTACAATATTTCCTTTTCCTAAACACTTCCATATACCCCTCTACCCTCTATATCAAGTTTCTAACCTATCTTCTCAGTTGCTACTATATGCAAATATATATTTTTTGTACACATATATTTCTAAATATAATCTATTGGGTCCATATAACATTATTTGTATACATGATTTTAAGACAGTCCATTTGGCACAGGATAGCCAATTGAGGTCCTTTCCCTGGGGAGAGTGAATCTCTCTCCTTCCAGTTTTACTAAAATAGTTCTTTGTGTAAGGTTGAGACCTCCTGGGCTTTTCTCCATGAAAGTTGACATCCTTATTGGTGTCTTTTTTCATCCCATGATAGTGTTTGAGTGATCATGTTGATGAGTCTTTATGGGTGTAGCTTCTGATATTACTAGGAGATAAAATTTCACAGGCAGATCTCAATACTCTGGCTCTTACAATCTTTTGGCCCCACCTTCCACAATATCCCAGCCTTAAGTATAGGAGTGTTTTGTAGATGTGTCCATTGGGTCTAGGCTCTACAACTTTTCATATTGTTTGGTATTTATGGGTATAAGAACAAATGGGTATAGGTGGTTGTTAGACACTATGCTGATTTACTAAATTAGTGGTTGAAGATACTCCTACAATAAGCATTATTTCACTAGTTCGGATTAGCTAGCTAGGTTTCTAGTGCCAGGCATAATATGAGTAGGTCTTAAGTCCAGTTAAAGAGCAGTTGGTGACTGCCAAAGTATGTATGCCACTCTTATACTCTAAGAGTTATTATTCTGGTCATTGATGTGGTTCCTAGGTATTATATCTAGGTAGGATTATTGGTTTTCTCCCTAATTTGGAAGTTTATATGATGCCTTCTGGTACCATGAAAGCTAGTCCTCAGGGAAGGTGCATTTAAAGGCATGTTTTAGGACATCTAGGCAACATAATTAGAGCCTATAAAGGTTTCAATGAGAATATGCCCTATATGCTTAGGTGTTTGAAAAATTAGTGCTCAGTTGGTGGTGGCCATTTAGGTAGGTTTAAGAAGTGTGGCCTTGGTGTAGGAAATGTATCACTGGGGACAGCTTTGAGATTTTAAAGTTATGTACCATTTCCATTTCTCTTTGTTTCCTGTTTGTGGTTCAAGATATGTGTTCTACATTTGCTGCTCCACCTGCCATGACAAATGCTTCCATCTATGATCACTCTTATTCCTCTGGAATTCTAAGAGCAAATAAACCTTACTTTTATAAGCTGTAATGGTCAAGGTGCTTTATTGTTATAATTGAAGAATAACTATTGAGACTCTGTCTCAAGTGTACAAAAAGATGTAAGAACACTTGATAGGCATCATTTCAGTTGATTTCAATCTTATACAGGAATGTATGTTTTCGGAAAATGTGTCTTCTCAGGATAATCATGACTGAGTACATTGGAATCCAAATCTTTCCATTCTTTCTCTTCTACTTCTCTTGCCTTCTTTTACTTTGTTGATGTAGTTTATTGGAGACAGTTATACATGCTCCAGGTGTTCCCTGAACTTCCTCTGTATCTAGGATTACCTCACACTTATGTCCTATTTGCATTGCTATTACTGTGACAAAATACCCCCACAGAGAATAACTTAGGGAAGGAAAGATTTATTTTCCTTCACAGTTCCAGGTCACAGTCCATTATTGTGAGGAAGTCACAGCAGCAGAACCTTGAGACAGCATTTCACATCACACAGTCAAGGTCAGAGAGAAATGAATGCATGCACACTCACTTGCTCATGTTCAGCTTAATTTTTCTACTCTCTTATAATTCAGACTTAACTGAGTCTAGGTACATTGACTGACAATCCCTCACAATCATTTTTCCAGTTCAACTCAGTGTAAACAACCCTTTGTTAAAATTGTTTGCCTATGTACCATCAAGTTGACAATTAAATCTATCCATCACAACTTCTGCTCTCTTTTAGGTGATGGGATTAAAAGAGTGTCCCAGATTGGGGAGTTTATGTGTGGCTGAGATGCAACCCAGGACTTTCGGATGCTAGGAAAACAAAGTTTTAGTTCTTTAAAATTTCATTATATGTAATGCCAGACTGTAGTAGCATTTGCTTTTAATCCCAGCACTAGAGAGGAAAAGGAAGATGGGTCTCTGTGAGTTCAAGGCCAGCCTGGTCTACAGAGTGAGTTCCAGGACAGCCAGGGCTATAGAAAACCTGCTTTAAAAACAACAAAACAAAAATATCCATTGTAATTTGTTTGTTGTGCCCAAATGTGCCATGGTACATGTATGGAGGTCAGAAGACAATCTGAGGGAGTCAGTTCTCTCTTGCAACCCTTAGATCCTAGGGATTAAATTCAGTTCGTCAGGCTTAACAACAACTGCCTTTAACTGTTTCTCCACTCCTTAAGTTGCATTTCTTTCATAATAAACTTATAAGAAATAAACTTAAACTGTTTAAGTAAAAGAAAACATTACTGATGTATGCATAAAGAAGAATACATAGTGTCTTTTAATATTTACACATAGAGAATATTGTTTCAATAATAGGAATTGGAAAATCTTGCCTAATAAAATAGTAAAAGTCAATGTGCCTTAATATTGCTAAGAGTATTCATTTATTTAAAGCAGCAGTTAATACTTATTTTTGTCCGGCAGAGATTCAGACAGTAAATATGTTAGGTGGAGAGCACTGGATTACAATGTGGCTCTACTCTGAACAAATGCCAGAGACAGGATGTAAACAATGGAGCTGGCTTTCCTTCAACAGAACCTGCTTTACATAAATAAACATCAGCCCAGATTTGGCCAAAGGAACACAGAACATGGTCATTCCTTTGTCTCATGGAGCAACAGGTTATCCTCCATTGTCCTTTGTCACTCACCATCTGGGGCTTTGAATTAAGGCTCAAAATGGTTTTACTCATAACAGAGTAGAGCAGTGATTCAGTCTTGTGAAGTCTAATGATTAGTTTTATTTTCATCAAAGTTTAGAACGATATAGCTATCTTTTCTGAATAGATTTAAATAATCATTTTGATATTGCTTAGCCTTCATCATTACAATAATTATAGAGTTGGTTTATAGTAGCTTTTCTAAGGAATAATTGACTAATAGTTGAGTGGACTCTATCGTGGTGGCTATGTCATGTACAATGTCTATACACGTAATGGTTATATGGTGTCCCATTCTGTCCTGAAAGTTGGTTGGAGGTAGCCATGCTATCGCTGAAAGTATCTGGATAACTAGACCATAAACTGTTGATGTTGCATCTACCCAGAAATGCTACTGTAATACACTGTGACATTACACTTAAGAACGCATTTTCAGACTTCACAGCTGTGTAGCTTAAGTGTTTTCTCCTGCTTATCAGCAGGTGTTTTACAGCCCACTGATTGCTCAGGATGTTGCAATCACAGCTCCTGAATTTCTGTGCAGGTGATAGGGAGGCTCAGTTGAGAGCACACAACCTCTCCCTTCTTCACTGAAATCAGATTTTTCCAGGCTGTTTTCATGCCTGAGCATTCGCAATAGAGGATGATCAGGAAGCTGTCGTTTGTTCCTTGTCAGACAATGAAGCCCAGTCCTGTGTTCAGCAGCAGGGACAGCAGTCTTCTGAGGTTGGTGCTTCATAATAGGAGAAGCCAAAACTCAAAAGCCTGAAGTATATTGTTCAGGGTTGTCAATGTGCACGTGGCAGTCTATATACCAACTCTCTAGCTTTCCTGCTAAATATACTTCAGAGTCAGTTGTTGGGATGGTCATCTTTCTACAAAACATCACCTCTTGTTATTGCTTCCCCACATCAAAATGCTTTCTACAAATACTATCTTTGTATATTTTGCCACCCATGTAGTAAACTCTGTGGGTTAAGTTTACCCCCACTGTCAACAAAAAGATTTGGTCATGCAAATGTTAATATGTATGTGAGTAACACAATATACATTAACATAATGCTTTTCAGTATTTCCTTAAATGACTGATCATTTCCTTTCAATAAAGAGATGGTATATATGAATGTTGTCATCTCTTGTAAATGTTCACAAACAAAACAATTTAAAGTGAAAAAGTTGGTGTGTTGATATATGTATGCATTGCAACCTTATTAATACAACCTAACTAATGTGGAGATTTGTTCATCTCATATAATTTTCAGTCCCCCCTCTTCCTTCCTTTCCTTTTTTCCTTCTCTCTCTCTCTCTCTCTCTTCTTCCCTGCCTTTGCTACTTCCTTCCTTCTTTCCTTCCTTCCTTTTATTCTTCCTTTTCTCCTTTACTCTCTCTCCTTTCTCTGCATCAGTCATTTCTTAGTGGTTATCAGGACAATAATGTTTTAATGTTGCGACTTCATAAGGTGACATGTGAGCATGTTTCAGTGAGAACCAGCTCTTTGGTGTTAAATCCCTATTATATATAATCTTGGAACTGTTCTGTGTACCTTACAATTGCTCTTCAGGTGCTTTGCTTATGTGACAGTGTTTGTCCTCCTGTGTCTTTTGATTTCATTTAGCATAGTGTCTTTGGTTTAATCTATGTTGTTACTAATGGAAAACAGGTTTTCCTTTTTGCCCTGGACTGAATAATATCCTATTATGTCTCTATACTTATAAGTATATGTAAATATGCATATTATGCACATACACATTTGCATAAAGTGTCAGCTTTAATTCTTTCATTGATGTGCATTTGCTTCTATATCTTGAGTATTGTAAATAATGATACTGATTGGTACACAGAGAGAGAGAGAGTGAGTGAGAGAGAGAGAGAGAGAGAGAGAGAGAGAGAGAGAGAGAAGTGGGATTATTAAATCATAGCATAATTATACTTCTAATGTATTGAAGAATATCCACACAATACAATGTCCATTTCTCTACTCAATACAAATGTCCATTTTTTATCAAGTCATGAATTTCAAGCCTCCTATGAAATAATTATTAACTTAATACTTTGATTTTAGATATCAATTGGGTATGATGTGGTACTATACTGGGCTCTGATTTACATTTTTCCGATGATCATGGTATTCATATGGAAAATATCCTATCCAGCTTTTATACACATTCCCCTTTTATACATTAGATTCTTAGGTTGTTTTGATCATTGAATATTCATAAGATATGCTATTTGTTTTTGTTTTCATTTCATCCATTGCCTTTTCATGTTTCTGTCTGTTTTCTTTAAGATACAAAAGCCTTATTGTTCAGTGGACACCCATGTTTGCTTTTAGCTGCCTTGCTTGTACATCTGCAGTCATAAACAGAACATCACTTCCAACACTGTTGGCAGACTTCTTTACTTTCTCTTAATTGTCCTACAATTTCAAGTCCTAATTTATTCCATCCAATTTGATTTGATGTTTTAAATACAATGAGAGATAAGGGCGCAACATTCTTCTCCTTCACTACATATCTGGGTTCCCATATTCATTTCGAATATCACATGCTTTTCCTGAAAACCAGTTTCACTCTTTTCAAATTCTTCTTTACGGTGGATCTCATCCTACTCTTCTCACCTTGTCATTTCAACTCAATCTTTTTAGGCATTTTACTTTTCAGAAAAATTATGCTATTTATTTTAGTGTGTGTGTCTTTGTGTCTATGTGTCTCTGTGTGTCACTATGTACATATGAAGGACAGAGGGATAGTTAATGGAATCAGTTCTTTCTTCCCTCCATTTGGATTTTGGAGATTGAAGTCTGGTCTACAGGTTTGACAGTAGGAGTCTTTACCTACTGAGCTACTCGTGAGCCCCATTTTGCATTTAACTATGCATGTTCATAATAATAGTAACAATATAACAGAAATATTAGTCCTGCCTTTAAAAACTTATATATACCTATCCTTCAAGGATCTTGAAAGGACAATTATCAGCTTCATATGAAAACACAAAATATCTAGGATTGGTAAAACAGTTCTGAACAATAAAAGAAATGTGAAAGGTCTCAAACTATACTACAAAGATATAGTAATAAAACCAGAGTGGTATTGCAATAAAAACAAACATGTTGATCAATGGAATCAAATTGAAGACCTGGACATAATTCCACACATCTATGAACAGCTGCTTTTTGATAAAGAAGCCAGAAATAAAAAATTGAAGAAAAACAGCATCTTCAACAAATGGTGCTGGTCAAACTGAATGTCTTGAATTAAAAGAATCCAAATAGATACAAATTTATCACAGTGTAAAAAATTCAGTGCTAAGTGGATCAAAGGCTTCATCATGAAATCATGTGTATGTACATTGACCCTGCGATGTGGGAAATGGCCTTGGACTCATTGGCACAGGAGAAAACATTCTGGACAGAATACTTTTAGCATTAACACTAAAGACAACAATTAATAAATGGGACCTCATAAAACTGAAAACCTTTTTTAAGGCAAAGGACAACATCATTTGGACAAATTGCTATCCTATAGAAAGGGAATTGATTTTTGCTAACACCACAACAGAAAAAGGACTAATATTCACAGTATATAAAGAACCCCCAAAATAGATATCAACCCCCCAAAACACAAAAAATAAAGAATCCAATTAAAATTTGAGTGCAGACATAAGTAGCAATTCTCAGTAAAGGAAACTCAAATGGCTGAGAGTCCTTTAAATGTTCAACACCATTAGTCTTTAGGAAAATGCAAATCAAAGATACTTTGAGATTTCATCTTACATATATTAGTGTGACTAAGATCAGTAATACAAGTTACAGTTCATAATGGAGAAGATATGGAAGAAGAGGAATACACATCTGTTGATGGTGAGAATGCAAACATGTACAGTCACCATGGAAATCAGTGTTGTGGTTACTCAGATAGTTGGAAATTAATCTACCTCAATTCACTGCTAACCACTCTTGAGTATATACCTAAAGAATGTGTCACCTTACCGCAAGGATGCTTGCTCAGCTATGTTCTCTGCTGTTCTACTCACATAAATTGAAAATAACCTAAATCACCCTTAGTAGAAGGATGAGTTAAAAATGTGGTATATTTGTACAATGGACTTAAAATAATGATATGATATTTGCCAGAAATGGATGAAACTAGAAAAAAATCATCCTGTAATCTAGACCCAAAAAGATAAATATGGTATGTTTTCACTTACATGTGAATATTGTCCTTTAAGTAAATAATAACCAAGCTACAATCAATAGACCCCTAACCAAAAGATTAGGTATAGAGAAGGGGCCTAGGGAAAACACATGGATTTCTCTGGGTGTGGGGAGTAGAATAGATATTATGGGTGGACTGGGGACAAAAGGGGTAACTAAACTCTGAGGATCAGGGAGAAACAGCAACAATTAAGAGGCATTTGAGGGGTGTTACAGAAACCTAGAACAGTGGAAATTCGCAAAAATACGTGAAGGTGATCCCAATGAAGTCTCATAATGATGGGGGGTAGAGTCTCAGCTATCATTCTCTTGCATCAAACAAAGCTTCTAGTTTCAGAACTAGATTAGATCCAATTGAGTTGTTGGCCAAAAGCCGTTCCATGAAAATTTCCAAACAACCTAGGCTGTTGCTAAGAAAACAGGTTGCTCTCCAAAAACTGACATCAGGGGCCTAATGCTGAAGATAACACACACAACTTATAAAACACAGAGAAGTTCAGCTGGTGCCTACATTGAACTTTCATCCCTACGTTTTGCAGGCTACTAAAGGGAAAACATAAACAACAACCTAACACAAACCCTTTGATTTATAATTCGTGCTTCCTGCAAAATATGTTATGGCAATGATTGCACTGTTAGCATCTTAACTTCTAGGTCCCATCCAACAATTACCTATCAAAAGCCAGGTAGAAATCTGGCTTGCTGTAAAAAGGCCTTTCCCATTTCTCTCTCTCTCTCTCTGTCTCT
>NW_022196904.1:45401998-45470244 GCF_008632895.1 Mastomys coucha | reverse complement strand
CTCTCTCTCTCTCTCTCTCTCTCTCTCTCTCTCTCTCTCCCTCTCTCTCCCTATCTATCTTTCTCCCTCTCTTTCTCTCTCTGGCCATTTTCCCTTTCTGTCCTTTCCCTCCTGTCTTCTGTCTGTTTTTCCATGTGTTCTGGACAGCCTATTCTCTCTGTCTCTCTCCCTCTGTCTCTCTGTCTCTCTGCCTCTCTGTCTCTCTCTGTCTCTCTCTGTCTCTCTCTGTCTGTCTCTGTCTCTCTGTCTCTCTGTCTCTCTGTCTCTGTCTCTCTCTGTCTCTCTCTCTCTCTCTCTGTCTCTCTCTCTCTGTCTTCTTCTCATGCCTCCTCCCTTTCTCTGCCCCTCCCTTTCTCTGCCCCTACTACCTCTCAAACTCTCTTCCCATGGCATTAAATAAACTTCATTTTATACTCAACCCTTCTTGTTTGATACATCAGGAAAGATTGCCTCAGTTTGTGCCCCCACACTAAGGTATCCCCTCCTGCTGTACCATACAACGTTTTACAAAACATATTAGGCACAAAGCTGTAAAGGTAGCCAATCAATGTCTGATAGCCCTGAGACCTAAATTAAATACTACCAGTCTTAAAAAAAGAAAAAATAGCAATCTACTCATAAATCATTGCTTTATACAGCCATCTTTAGTTTTGAGAAGCATCTTTCTTCAACAAATGAGAACAAAATTATAGAGACCCATATTCAGATATGAGACAGGGAGAGAGAGAGAGAGAGACAGAGAGAGACAGAGAAACACAGAGAGACAGAGACAGAGACTTTGAACTTGGAATGTTTAACTGTAAATAGGAGATAGGAGGTTGACATTAAATCCCTCTCCTCAGAGCTCAGCGAACACTGTTGAAGAGGAAGTATAAAGTGTGTAGAAGCCAGAGGGGATGGAAGTTACTAGGAGAACAAACTCACCGAGACTAAAGCAGCAAATATAGGGCCTGTACAAGTCTTCACCAGGTCCTCTGTGTATATATCATTAACTTTATGTTTGGTGTTCTTAAGAGAATCCTTAGTATGTGGATGAGTAGGTGTTTGTTTTCATGTGCCTTCTCTTGGACTTTCCTTCTGTTAGTATGCCTAACCCAACTCTGATATAATGGTTTTTCTTTTACCTATGTCTTATTTTGTTATATTTTGTTGTTAACCTTTTAGAAGACTGTTCTAATGAGGGTCAGAAAGAGAGTAGTTCTGGATGGGAGGGGAGGAACAGGAAGGAGTCCAGGGATAGGAAATTATAATCAAGAATATATTGTATGAGCAAGTAATCTATTTTCAGTTAAAAAGAAAAACAAGAACAAAAACAAACAAATGTCCCTCTGTGTACCAGGTTCCACTGAAACCACTTTTTTCTTTCTGGTTCTGGGTTACTTCATTCAGTACAACATGATGTAAAATACTATAATGATATAAATATAGTTCTCATCATGGAAATCTCAAAAAGTTTTAAAAATTAAAGTAAAACTTTGCTAAAGTATACTTATTCTCCTTTTCTTAAAATATGTAGTATTGTGTTTTATGTTTTTGCATTTATTTATTTATTGTAGGAGCAAGGTGGAAAGGAGTGTGCAAGGTACAAGTTCCAGAACAAGCTCTATCCACCCACCATGGTGATTCCCAGGACAGAACAGAAGTCATGTCACGTTTGGAGGTAGATACACTCACCATCTTAGTTTTCTCCCTGGACTGTGACCCTTTTATATACATTTAGATCAACAACAATAATAAAAATAGTTGTCAAGTGAGAAATATCCAAACAATGATACAGACAGCTTTTCTACATGCGATGAAAGTGGCAATGAGGAATTGGGTTCATACAAACTTTTAATTTTTATCTTTTAAGTCTTTCCATTAATTCTAGGAAGTGAGAAGCATTACTTCAATATATAAATTTAGGCTCAACAATATCACATTAAAAATTCTTGAGATTCCCATATTATTTAGGTTAGAATTTAAGTTGAAGACAGTGTGACAATTTGTATATGCTTGGCCCAGGGAGTGGCCCTGTTTGAGTAGGTGTGGCCCTGTGGGGGTAGGTGTGGCTTTGTTGGGGTAGGTGTGTCATTGTGGGTGTGGACTTTAAGACCCTTATCCTAAATGCCTTGAAGCAATACTCTGCTAGAGGTCTTCAGATAAAGATGTAGAACTCTTAGTCCTTCTGGATCCCTGCCTGGATGCTGCCATGTTTCCACCTTGATGATAATGGACTGAACCTCTGAAATTGTAAGCCATCCCTAATTAAATGTTGTCCATTATAAACAGTTGCCTTGGTCATGGTGTCTGTTCACAGTGGTAAAGCCCTAACTAAGACAGACTGAGCAATCATTAAGCTAGTCTCTGTTTTTACTAATAGAAACTAAAATTTGCCTGGCTAAAATATATGAGGGTTTTTTTGTAGTGTGACCTACCAACTGCAATAAGAAAAACGAAAAAAAAAAGTATTCTAGGAGCCTACAAAATGACTATGTTGAGAAAGGTACTTGCCACACAAGCCTGAAGACATGAATTTGGTCCCCTGAACTCACATGTAAAACTAACTTTACAAAGTATTCCTAAGGCCCACATAGGCACACTAAGTCCATGGATACACTAAGTATATCCATAACCTAACCTCATACCCTAATAATAATGACAACAACAACAACAACGATGATGATGATGATAATAATAAAAGTTTACATATATTTCAAAGATTAGCAAAATTTACATGGGTTTTTTTGCCTTGCTCTCTGTCTCTGTCTCTTTGTCTCTGTCTCTCTGTCTCTCTGTCCCTCTGTGTCTATCTCTCTCTCCCTCTGTCTCTCTGTTTTTCTTTCTCTGTTGCTCTCTGTCTCTGTCTTTCTGCATGTTCATGTGTGTGTTTTGCAAATGTAGGGAAGACCAGGGACAGCCAGCTAAGGAATAGAACTGCGAAGATACTGTTTTGCCAAGGGTAAAGAAGAACACTTTGACATAGAGCAGGCTATTTGCAACTTTCTTAGGAGAGTAATAAAGTTTTTATTTAAAAAATGCTCAAAATAGCTCTAACAGGAAAAAAATTTTGACTCACATAAAGATAATAGTGAAAGAAAAAGAGATAAAAGACTTTTCACTTGTAAACTATCCCTAGCATTTAAGGACAAACAGTGACATTTGAATTTCAAGTCCAGTGTAGAACATTTACGACTAGTGAGCCATTCAGTGGAAAGAAATAATCAGAGAATAGTAGAAACTTTTCACTGGGGCATGAGTACCTTGAGACTCAACAAGGATTATGGGCTTGTCTTAATGAGGGAAACTCAAGAGCAGACTAAGGAAAGAGCTTTAAAGTGGATGGGACTCCTGCTCAACTCCAGGCACAAGTAATTAATTTTAACACCAATTTTATGATTTTTTTCTAAATATCAATTCTTTTGTCTTTTAGTGACAGAACTTAATCGGGGTTAAAACTGGTCACATACTACCAGTTACAAACTATGGTTCAATACACTGAGTTTACTTGACCAGTTTTGTTATATATTTCATTTTTCCTTGAGATTCTAATGTAATTAAACCATTTAATCATTCCACCTTCTTTATCCAAATCCTCCTGGAAACTCCTTCTTGTTCTCTTGTTCTCTTTCAAATCCACAGCTTCTCTTTTCACTAATTGTTCCGTGTGTGTGTAAATATATATGAGATGTGCGTGTTCTACACGTAGTTAGTTGTGTGTATGTTCTCAGGGCTGAGCACTTGACATTGGCTAGCCAATTGGTGTGCTTTCCCTAGTGAAGACTATTCCTCTCAATCTCAGCGTTTCTTAGTTTTATGTAGCTTTTTTGTGTAGGATTGGGTCCTCATGGTCTTTTCTTTTGTACTTTAGCATAGGGAAAGTCATTATAGAAGACCACAATAAATCAAAATGCAGAGTTGTAGAGTCCAGTTCCAACTGATATATCCCCAGCACACTCCCATACCTAAGGCTCACAGAACATTGCAAGAGTGGAGGCAAAAAGATGGTAAGAGCCAGAGGGCCAGTAAGCTTGCTATGAGATTGCATTATTTAGTAATCTTAGAAACTACACCAATAATTCTCATCAGCATGACTGACTAAATATGATCTGAACAAAGATAACAATAGCTTTGATCAGTATTTAATGGCAATATGCAATAAAAGTATGCTATCTGTGGTAGCACAGTATCTATTTTGAAGAAGATTAAAGTTAGGAATAGAAGAGTAAAAACTAGATGACTATGATGTGCTCATGTTAGTGAATGTGTTCTGAGAGTGCACATGAATGCCCACTCTCCTGTCCTGAGTCTTATTTACAGAATACCTTAGAGCTATAAAAGTATGACTGGAAATTAGTTATTGAGACATTAGAAAACATTGTAGGCTGAGGACAGAGCAAGTCACAGTCATACTGAAGAAACAAATGAAGTACAATTGTATATAGATGGACCACAAGTCTTAGTTTTTTGGTTTTGATATAGCAAGTCACCATGTAGCTTTGGTTGGCTATGATTGGGGAGAGAACTACTTGCTTCTACATCCTGAGTACTGGGATTAGAAGTACGAACCATTATGTCTGGCCCTAAACAGTACTAATTTTACAATATCAGTTTTCATAAAAATGGACTAAAGTTTTCTAATATTTTATATAATATTTTAGTGTGCCAGCAAGACTAAGTAATTCATTGAGAAAACTACTAAAAGTTCAAACTAGGACACTAGATGAGGTATTATTAGTATGAACATAATTTAGTCTGTGAGCACAGGTCCAGATGTTACTAGTGTGAACACAATTGAGACTGTGAACATGGGACCAGATGTTATTATATGAATAGAACCCAGTTTGTGAGTATGGTAAGTGAAACTCTGTTCATGGAAAACAATTTAATCCACATACTAAATTGTTAGGAATATAAAAATATGTAAATAGATAAGAAATGAAATTTGAATCATTCTATAATCCAATCACACTTACATAGAAACAGTGCCAAGTTTCATAGACTTTTACAGAATGATACCAATGTTCAATAATCAGTAACATAAATTTAATTGTAGTTCAATTTTATAAAATTATGTGCACTATGTCCTCATTTTTGATTAGGAATAACTGACAATTTTACTTATGATTGGCTGGTTCCATCAAGGAATGAGAGATTTCTTCATTCCTGGCTGTGATGCATCATCTGGAAACTTTTGGAGATTCAGGAATTTGTGGTATCCTGTAGTTAATGTTTCATTGTTCATGTCTCAAGATATGTCAGCATTGAATTCAGTGAGGATGCACATGCCAACCCAGCAAGAATGAAGGGCCCACCCCCGATCCTCACTGGAAGTCAGCTAAATACTGAGATGTAATGAGTACTTGTGTCAGTTTTTAATAGTGACAACTCTCTCTCTCTCTCTCTCTCTCTCTCTCTCTCTCTCTCTGTGTGTGTGTGTGTGTGTGTGTGTGTGTGTGTGTGCCTTCTAAATACTATTAGCAGATGCTGACTAAAATAAATGTTTTTATCTGGCCCTGAATTTTCATAGCACAATAAACAAAGTATGCATGAATCAAAAAAGAAGACAAAAACAAAACAAATCAAAACACACAAAAAGAAATCCACATCTCTCAAAAAGAGCCACAAGACTCAAATAAAGACAATAAAAGCATCAAGATAACCAAGATTGTATGTATCATTTATGCAGAACTTCACTAAAATGAGCACAAAGTATTCAAGTGCTCATGAGTACATCCTGAGACTTACTATCCCTTGTGTCATAGAGTAATCCACAGTGGCTTTAAAAGGACATTTATTATGTGTAGTTTATCATCTGACAACAACTGAGTCTAAGTAGAAATCAATAAAAGGCAGAGAGCAGATAAATCTCCAAATAATTGTAAATTAACTAACACACATTGTAGGTAACAGGCAGACATAAGATAAAACAAACACACTGAAGAATAAAAATGAAAATACTACATGTTGAGCTTTGTAGGACTCTAATGAGAATGGACTCAGGAGGGAAATTCTTAAATTAAGAATAAAAAATTTCACCAAGAAGACATAGAAGAAGAGTAAAACAAGCACAAGAAGAGAAAATGAGAGGAAATGACTGCACAGAGACAACACATTTTCACACCCTGCTCTTGGGAAGGCAAGGAAAGTGGCAAGTTCAATGCTAGTCTGACAACTTACCAAGTCTTCGTCTCAAAATAGTAATAAATAATCCAAAGTGTGCTTAGAATATATTATACCTTAATTTCAATTTCTAGTAAAATAAATACAATTAGATGCAAGGTTACCACCCCCAACTCCTAGCTAATATTTTGGCTAATATCAAGTGTAGAAATGGAAAATGACAATTATTTGGTAATTGAAATGATCTATAAGAATTGGCAAAACTCCAGGAGGATTGAAAAGCAGAGAATAATTATCAATATCCGAAATAGTTTGGAAAGAATAAGGGCAGCTGAGGATAACCCACAGATAGTACAGTATCACAGACAGAGCTTGATGCATGAACTGGCAACTTTGTGGAAATGACACCACCCTACTTCATCTATTGTGAAACAGAGGTGATTCATAGCCATACTTGTGCAAACACCTGTCTAATTTCTAGCTTCCCAGAATAAATTTTAACCATAGAATTTCTTATTGCTAATTCTTCAAAAATATTCTTAAAAACAATATTCAACCTACATAGATTCTTAGAGAAAACATTTTATAAAACTAAGCTTTGCCCTGAAATCACACAAAACATTTGAAGAGAGAAAAAGGGAACAAATGGTTAAATATAGAAGAGTTAATCATTATAATTCAACCCAGATGAACATAAAGAAAAACACATTACTACAAAAATACATTTAGAAATATAATTTGGCATCTTAAGGAAACCATTGGGAGACATTCTCTGGATTGACTTCTATCTGAACAGCAACAATAATAAAGTATATAAAACTAAACCCAAAAGATATTGAGGCTGAGGTATGTAAAAAGGAAAATGACTAAGATAGGTTTAACAAAAATTAAAATTGTACCTGTATATTTCATCATGTTAGAGAGATACACAGAAAACCTGAAGATAATATTTCACAGGGAGAATAATGAATTTAAACATAGATAATACACCTGTATATCTGATTTTGAGGCCAGTCTGGACTACAGAGTGAGTTCTAAGACATACAAGGCTACACAGAGAAATGCTGGAAGGGGCGGCAGGGGCAAACAACCAACACCCCACCCCCACCCCCAAGAAAACAAAGCAAAGAAACAAAACCAAATCAAACCAAAGCTGAAACCAACCAACAACAATAAAAACGTGGGTCCCTAACTGAAAGAGATGTGATTATTAAGGTACTACGATTATAATCGTGATGTGCCTGTTAGGAAACCAGATCTCATCACACTTTCCTGGTTTCATTACACTATACATTTACAAGACTGGAGATATCTAGTATTTTTCTATATTTCTTGATATTTACCCATAAGTATACCAGAATTAAATTATTTTGTGTATGTATGTATGTATGTATGTATGTATATATGTATGTATTGTATGCATGTATGTTCCTATATATATACATGTGTGTGGGTACATATATGTATGTGAACATGCATGTAGAAGGCAAAGGTCAGCAAAAGTAGGTTGGATCAGCCTTCAGCTTTTTATTTTTTGAAAATAGACCTTTCATTTGTACTTGGACTTTCTTGATTATGCTCACCTGGCTGGCCAGGAAGCCATAAGGATTTTATTTTTACTTATTTTTTATTGATTATTTTATTTATTTACATTTCAAATGTTATTTTCTCTTCCCAGTTTCTCCTTCACAAACTCTCTAACCCCTCAGCACCCTAACATTCCCCCCTACACCACTGCCACAGGGATATCAAGCCTCCATAGGGCAAAGGGATTCCCTTCCCAGTGATGCCAGATAAGACCATTCTCTGCAAACCCCTTCATCTCCTTCAGTCCTTCCCCCAACTCCTCCATCTGGCTCCCTACGCTCAGTCCAATGGTTGGCTGCCTGCATCCATATCTGTATTGGTCAGGTTTTGGCACAGCTTCTCACAGGACAGCTATACCAGGCTCCTGTGAGGAAGAGTTTCTTGGCATCAGCAATAGTGTCTGCGTTTGGTGTCTGCAGATGGGATGGATCCCACTCCTACAATAACCAGAGGAATCTTGACTTCTAAGAGCTCAGACACACCCAGGATCACGGGATCTCAGGATCACAGAGCTGACCCAGGGCTCAAGCTCCCCACCCACTCCTACAACATCCAGAAAAAGCTTGACTCACAGGAGCTCTGACACACCCACGATCTCAGAATCACAGGATCCCAAAATCACAGGATCACAGAGATAGCTGGACTCTCAGGAGTTCTGACAAAACCAGGCTTACAGGAGGGGCAGCCTCCAATCAGAGACAGTAATGCCAGTTAGCACTAGAGATAACCAGCTATTGAGAGGCAAGCACCTGAATGTAAGCAACAGAAATCAATGCTACTTGGCAACATCAGAAACCAGTTCTGCCACCACACCAAGCCCTGGATACCACAATACAACTATAAAGCAAGATTTAAATCAAGATCAAATCCCATCTCATGGATATGATAGAAAACTTTAAGAAGGACATAAATAATGCCTTTAAAGAAATATAGGAGAACACAGGTAAACAAGTAGAAGCTATTAAAAAGGAAACACATAAATCCCTTAAAGAAATATAGGAAAACACAATCAAACAGGTGAAGGGATTGAACAAAACCATCCAGAATCTAAAAATGGAAATAGAAACATTAAAGAAAACACAAAGGGAGACAACCCTGAAGATGGAAAACCTAGGAAAGAGATCAGCCATAAGGATCTTGTTGCTGTCTTCCAGTGCTGGGATTTTAGGTGCATTCTGTTGCAGATAGCTTGGTGTGCAATCTATGCTTGCTCGTGTGCTTGTGTGTGTGTGTGTGTGTGTGTGTGTGTGTGTGTGTGTGTGTGTATGTAAAAGACAGAGAGAGAGAGAGAGAGAGAGAGAGAGAGAGAGAGAGAGAGAGAGAGAGAGAGAGAGAGAGGAGAGAATATCTATGGGGGTCAGAACACAATCTCCAGTATAGAAGTATTAATCTTTACTTTCCAAATTGATTAGATAAGCCTCTTCAAATGCTCATGGAGGTTTATATGAATCTGAGACCCCCATCTCTCTGTGTCTGTCTCTCTATCTCTCTGTCTCTGTCTCTTTCTGTTTCTCTCTCTGTGTTTCTCTCTCTCTCTGTGTTTCTCTCTCTGTGTTTCTCTCTCTCTCTCTCTCTCTCTCTCTCTCTCTCTCTCTCTCTCTCTCTCTCTGCATGTGTGTATGTGTGTGTGTTTTCTGCCTAACTAACTAGGTTGCCTCTGAGATTTCAGTACACTCAGAGTTTTACACGGGTGCTAAAAGTCAATAGTCAAGTCATCATGCTTTTTTTGAACACTTTTTGAACTGTTCTAATTCCTCTGCCTTCTCTGCCCCAAAGTTAAATTTACAATAAAATAGACCCACTAAACATATTTTTATAGTCAATGGCAAAATGAATTATGATAACAATTGACACTTCAAGTTTGGTTACTGACAAGTTATAAACTCTTACACATAGCATAAAAGAAAATCTACTAACTGTTGGAATTTTACTTGGAAAGATAATTGTTGGCTACTATTTTATAAGGTTCACACATTTCTTTACAACTAGGAAAGATATAAGCAAGTACAAAGCAAGTAAGTTTGTGATTTTAGGAAAGCACACTCAAAAAAGATTTGAAGAGAAAGAGATATATAGAGGAGAGAGAGAGAAAGAGAGAGAGAGATTATTAAACCAAGAAAGTATTTATGTTACAGATGCAAGAAGAAAGTATGATAAGATGAGAGTTTTAAGATATTCTTAGAGATTAGTAATATGGTTGGCCTCCCCACAACAGAGGCAGAATCCTACATACTTGATCTTATCACAGAGGGAAAAACAACATGCTAATCCAGTAGGAAGGTTTCCATGAACTTGCACATCAGAAAGATCATAGTGCCTACAACAGCATGGATCAAGCACACACAGAGGAGGCACTAAGACCATACTAGTCTTGACTCAGTTGCAGTCTCATGATCAGATGGAGAAATTTGAATTTTAGTACTGATAATTACAGAAAACTTTGGCAGAGATTATATGGATTGAATATTTTTAAATGTGTAAAAAGTATAAAATGCATTATGAACCATAAGAA
This sequence comes from Mastomys coucha, assembly GCF_008632895.1. NCBI lineage: Eukaryota > Metazoa > Chordata > Mammalia > Rodentia > Muridae > Mastomys > Mastomys coucha. Next base: position 45,460,043 of record NW_022196904.1, on the reverse strand, counting down.
AGAGGAATGAGCGGCTGGCGAGATGGCTCAGCGGGTAAGAGCACTTACTGCTCTTCTAAAGGTTGTCAGTACAAATCCCAGCAACCACATGGTGGCTCACAACCACCCATAATGAAATCTGATGCCCTCTTGTGTGTACTCATTTATAATAATAAATAAATCTTTAAAAAAAAGAAAGAAAGAGGAATGAGAAAATTTGAATTATTGCAGAAAATCATGGTTTTTATTAAAGAGTATAGAAGAAATGATGACATTTGAATGGTCTAGGTAGTAGGAGATAAATGAAAGAAGAACAAAGTCCTTGATTTTTGCTCACCCAAAAATAGCCTTGCTATTTTTAAAAAAGGACATTTTGAAGATAAAGTGACTAAATCATGTATTATGTATAAATTTATTATGATATAATAAGAAACATCGTGGTATTGGACAATGAAATAATTCAGCGTAGCAGAGAAGATGTTCATAGACAAGGCAGTATAGATTACAGCACAGTTCAGAACACACACAGAGGAGAACATTAACCATGGGAAGAGGGCTAGAGACAGTTCTAAACTCCCAGAATGTTCTCATTCAGCACTTAAAGATGAGTGGAAGCTTTGCTATTGCAGAGGAAGCATTTTCCAGACGCTCCTGAAAACAATGAGAAATAGAGGCAAAAATAGATTTGCTGAACAGCGAGTAACTGTGCCACAATTAGACATGGTTTCTAAATAACAGCCTGCTTCTGAGTATCACCTGCAGTAATTTTTCTTCTTTCTATGGTCCCGCTTATAAGATGGGTCAAAGGGAAAGATTACTGCCACCAGGCCTGATGACCTGGGTTCCATCCCTGAATTTTACTTGCTAGAAGTAGAGTTCCAACTCCCCCGAGATATCCTCTGTCTAATTTGTGCACATCATGAGATGCATGCCCCCTCACATAGTGTTGTAGTCAATGTTCTATTTCTATGTTGAGACATCATAACCATGACAACTCTTACAGAGGAGATCAATTAGTTGTGGCCGGGTTACAATTTCAGATTCAGTCCATTATCAGTATGATAAGCAGCATGGTGGCACACAGGCAGACATGATGCTGGAGAAGGAACTGAGAGTTCTAGGTCTGGATCTCATAAAGCAGCAAGAGGACAGAGAGAGACCCGAGGCCTGGCTTGGGATCCTGAAATCTCAAAGCCCAGCCCCAGTGACACACTTCCTCCAACATGACCACATGTCCTAGTGCCACTACCTGGTGATCAAGAGTTCAAATCTATAAGGCTCTGTGGGCCATTCTTATTTAAACTACTACATGTAAGGAAATATTAAAACTTTAGATTAATCACTTCATGTTCTAAGCTTTCTCAAATTACTAGGTCAAAACATTTATTGCTCATTATTACATTGAAAGTGAGGTAGACTCTGCTAGTTCTCAGCCGATGTTGTCTGTTCTCACATACACTTCCAATTCCATATATCCAGCCTTATTACTTTTACAATAATGTAAATTGGGACACAATAATGGCAAACTTTTCCATAATTCAAGCAAAAATAATAAAAAAGTAAAATGCAATAACTGCAAATTCATCATTTTATTCTGCTCTGTCACTTTTCTTACATGGCTTAAAAATACCTTATTTTAGGTAGTTTTAATAAACTGAAAGAAATGGAAATATTTGTGTGTGTGAGAGAGAGGGGAGAAAGAGATAGACACATACAGAGAGAGAGAGAGAGAGAGAGAGAGAGAGAGAGACAGAGAGAGAGAGAGAGAGAGAGAGAGAGAGAGAGAGAAGCTGGGCCCTAGTTTTCCCACATGCATATGTGGAAACGCCAGTACATTTATACCCAGAATCATCAAGGAGGAGCTAAAAGCTAGCAGGTGATCATCCTGAGATGGTTCTGCCATGGTCTGTTAAAGTTGATAATGTCTTTGCTACTTTAGGCAAGTCCAAGGAGATTTTATCTGAGGAATGTTTCTTGCTATAAACATGCTTTCTTGTTAGTATTAAATATATATAATAATCTCCAGGCATTAGTCCACCCTCTTAAGCAGATTTCTACAGAACTATAAAGATGTACTATCTTATAGTGATGCTATATAGACAAATAGATGGTTTTGAATTATCAATAATGATTTTATGAGAATTTCTAAAATTATATTAGCAATTATTAAGCTACTTTATTATAGGACTGGTATTAAGTCCTCTCTGACAATCAAAAGTTCAATGAGAACTCTGTCAGTCTTCAAGTGTTATGAGTTAATTGCTTCTGAAATAGCAAGAAGGCACCTACAATTTAAACTGCATTCCAAGCTGACATAAAACAATTAAACAAAGGTCATAAAAAGAGAAATAATGATTTACTACTGGTGTGAGGACAGAAGATAAAATATGACTGAGTTTATTTATATGAAAATTTGTTAATACCAAAATCACAAAATTATGGTTTTTCACTTTCTCTGAACTTGTAGAGCTAGTGACAGATGATGAATGTTTAGCCAGATAGTTATTCCTAATGGATATGCATGTAAACTTGCTCTGTTGTGAACTTCTTACATGATTTATGATTTGAATTTATGTGTAGATTTTTGGTTAACTTTTAATAATGTGATCATGTATTCTGAAAGATGTATAAGTGCTGAGGACAAAGAGATAAAACTGAATTCAAGAAGAACTCAGTAGTAAAGTCATGGCATCAGAAGTAAGAGCACTGGGAACAAGGAATTTCTTACATAGGAGCAGGAGGAGAGAGCAAGATTAGAACAGAGCAAAGAGAATGTTTTAGGGAGCAAGAGGGCCTTTTTAGACAAAACTGACGAAGAACATTTTAGAGAGAAGAACCTTTTAAAAGAACTTTTTCTTTCTTTTTAAATTTTATTATTATTATTATTATTATTATTATTATTATTATTATTATTATTATTATTATTTGGGTTTTTTGAGACAGTGTTTCTCTGTATAGCTAGCCCTGGCTGTCCTGGAACTCACATTGTAGACCAGGCTGGCCTCGAACTCAGAAATCTGCCTGCCTCTGCCTCTCAAGTGCTGGGAAAGCACCACCACCACCCGGTTTAGGAGAACTTTCTTACAAAACTTTCATAGGAAACTTTTTAGAGGGAAACTTTTATAAAGAACTTAGTAATAAAGATTAAAATCAGTTTTCAAAGTGTCCCTCTTCCTGTGACTTCAGCTAGCAAACTGCAAGTTAGAGCTGTGTAGTTCCTGCAAAAACAGAACAAAGACTACTTTACCCAATCCCCTGTTGTTTTATGATGAGGTGCTAAACGCTAGAAACTGCAGTTTCTTAGCTTAGAGGAACTCAGGCAGGTCAGCTACAGCAGCAAAGTGACTGAGACTTAAAATAGCTAATTTTTTTATTATTAAACAGCAACCCTAAATATCTCTCAAGACCATGTCCTGCCCCCAACAAAGCTCTTTCCCCTCAGCTACCTCAAGAGAGAACCACGAAGAAAGAAGACTTGCTGGCCCCAGGCACACTTATGCTTGTGCTTTAATCTTCTAATAGTAAAAAGTATAGGAAACTTTAACCTCTATGTTTATCTATACATGGGAAGCTCTGATTAGGATACAGTGCTGAATATGTATCTAATGATTGAATGGATAAACTAATGTATGTGTTGTACCCAAGTGTCTGTGTTTTGAAAACAGACCATGAGTTTATGATAGTTCTAAAGAATATGCAAAAGAATGATACCCCATGAGACAAATAGCTATTTCTATAATAGACATCCACTAGTTATTGCACTCATGTTGTGTACCTTGGGTCTCAAATTTTTATATCAATTTTTGTATCAAACAAAGTGAATCTTTTAGTGAATGAAACAAGTAAATATGTATCCCAAGCAGCCATCATCAGACCCTTCATGCTAGATGTTTCTTATTCTAATGTGTTGCCTTTATTAATATTACGCTATGTGCTTTCTTTTTAAAAATACTTTGTAAGATACAGAAATATAACCTGGATAAAAGTTAATAGGTGTCTTAATATTGTGTTAAATGTTGAAACTCTTAGCCCAATTACAAAAGAAGTCCCTTTTGTATTCATAAACTGGATCATATTTCACTTACAATGATTACCTGTTTAATTATAAAATGTGTCCATCTAGAATAATGTGTACCCAGATGTATATACATACATACTGCACATGTATATACATGTATATACATATCCATAATACACATGCACACACACACATACACACACATATATACATATACATATAAATACATGTATACACATATGTATATATGTATATATACACAATGCTATACAAAGGTGAATCATATAAGTCCTTCAAGACCTTCACATTTATTACAAGTAAAACCTGTAAAGGTGAGATATAGTGAAAAATTTTAAGCATCATAAAATATAGCATTCCAAGAAATCTGACATAACAAGGTCAGAATGAGAGTCCTGAATTTATTTGATTCCAATCTTGAGAGAAAAATAAACTAATATTTTATTAAAAATGTATTAAAAATTGAAGGGTTTGCAGCCCCTTAGGATGAACAACAATATGAACTAACTGTACCTTCAGAGCTCCCAGGGACTAAAATTCCAACCAAAGAGTACACATGGGGGGACTCATGGCTCCAGCAGTATGTGTATAATAGAGGATGGTCAAGTCGGTCATCAATGGGAGGAGAGACCCTTGGTCCTGTAAAGGTTCTATGCCCCAGTGTAAGGGAATGCCAGGGCCAGTAAGCAGGAGGGGGTGGGATGGTGAACAGGAGGCGGGGGGAGGGAACAGGGGATTGTTTTAGTTTTTGTTTATTTTATTTTATTTTATCTTATTATTTTTTTCTTTTTTTGGAGGGGAATCTGGGAAAGGAGATATTGTAAATAAAGAAAACATCTAATAAAAAATTGTATATAAAATCTCTCCAAGTTAACTATGTTATAAACAATGTCATCTATGTCTTACTTTATTAATGATGTAACATAGTACTTAGGCTAATATTACAAATTGCAGAGGAATGAGAAAAAGAAAATCTCTGATTACAAATTATCCAAGCATTCTTTCCTTATATTTCATCAAGGTAAGGTTTGATAAATCATAGGTAATAAGTGGGCAAGAGAAGGTTTCTCAGTGGGTAAGGCATGCAGAACTAGCATGAAGACCTACATTCAAGTCCCCAGAACCTACTTAAAATGGTCACCTTCAACCCTACTGTCATGGAGCAGAAATAAAAGGATCACTGGACTTGCTAGTTATCATTCCTAGCTTCAGGATCATTAAGAAGTCTTTTCTCAAGAGTATAATGTAAAAATATCAAAAAAGGGCACATGGTGGCCACTATACATGTGCACATATACCCTCACCTACACATATGCACACAAACACACTTGTGCAGGCACACATACCCATCTTCCGCTGCCATCACCACCCCCACACACATATACAAGCATGAGGGAAAGAGAGAGTGAGAGGGAGAGAGAGAAAAAAAAAACATGTGAGATTAATACATCACTTGGCTAGTTTAAGCAGACCTTAGTTACTTCTTGTAACAAAGGTGTTTTACAACCCAGGCTGTTACCAAGACTATAGGTTGCTCTCCACAAACTACCAGCAAGGCTCTATTGCTGAAGACAACATCTATATAACATATTGATGATGGAGAAGTCCAGTTTGTGCCTTCATAGACCCTTCACCCCTATATTCTAACACTTTTGGCACAGGAAGATAATGTGCATGCTACCTAAAGAGAAATATATGTGAACCGGAACCCGGGTACAATCCCTTGGATCAGCAGTGGTGTCCTGCCTGCAAGTCATGCTAGGCCAATGGTGGCCTAAAGCTTGTGGGAATAGCCAAGTTTGATTTGACTTTAAGTCCCTCTATGAGATGGAACCCATGCCTGACACTATTTGGGTGACCAAGAATCTGAGCCTAATAAGACAAGAGACCCAAGGTAAAACAAAACACTACTATCCTAAAAATAAATACATAATAATAAAGTATCAATACGATGTTTTCTTTTTTAAATTTTCTTTTTTAAAAAGATTTATTTATTTATTTATTTTATGTATATGAGTACACTGTAGCTGTAAAGATGGTTATGAGCCTTCGTGTGGTTGTTGGGTATTGAATTTAGGACTTCTGCTCGCTCTGGTCAACCCTGCTCGATCTAGCCGGCCCTGCTTGCTCCATCCGACCCAGCTCACTCTGTCACTCCTGCCAACTCTGTTCACGCAGTCCCCAGCTTGCTCTGGCCCAAAGATTTATTTATTATATGTACACTGAAGCTGTCTTTAGACACACCAGAAGAGAGCATCAAATCTCATTATGGATGGTTGTGAGCCACCATGTGGTTGCTGGGATTTGAACTTAGGTCCTCTGAAAAGCAATCAGTGCTCTTATCCCCTGAGCCATTTCACCAGGCCAATTTTCTCTCTTTAATTGGAATTTTTTTCTTTATTTACATTTCAAATGCTATCCCCTTTCCAGGTCCTATGCCCCACCCCTCAAACCTCTTATCCATCCCCTCTCCCTCTGCTTCTATGAGGGTGTTCTCCCTACCACCTACCCAAACCCACCTCCTTGCCCTAACATTCCCCTACACTGGGGCATGAGCCTTCCCAGGACCAAAGGCCTCCATCCCATTGATGTCTGAGAAGATCATCAACTGCTACATATGTGACTGGAGCCATGGGCCCCTCCATGTGTACTCTTTGGTTGGCGGTTTAGTCCCTGGGAGCTCTGGGGTGTCTGGTTGGTTGATATTGTTCTTCCTATGGGTTGCAAACCCCTTCAACTCCTTCAGTCTTTTCTATAGCTCCTCCATTGGGGACCATGTGCTCAGTCCAATGGTTGGCTGTGAGCATCTGTCTCTGTATTTGTCAGGCACTGGCAGAGCCCCTCAGGAGACAGCCTTATCAGGTTCCTGTTAGCAAGCACTTCTTGGCATCCATAATAATGTCGGGGTTTCATGGCTGGGAATGAATCCCTAGGTGGGGCAGTCACTGGATGACCTTTCCTTCAGTCATATGCTCCACTGTATAGGTATATAGGATACGAGGTTCTTCGTGTCTATATTACAACTTCCAATTTGGTGTTTTTAAGGGATTTCTGAATGTGCAAATGAGTGAATCTAGTTTTTTTTTGTTTTGTTTTTGTTTTTGTACCTTCTCCTTGTCTCCTTTTCTTCTGTGTCTCTCTTGTCCAGCTCTGATATGTTAGTTTTATTTTATTTTATTAGTGCTTCCTAGAAACCTGATTGTTTTCTAATCAAACACAGAAAGGGAGTGAATCTGGGTAAGAGTAGAGGTTAGAAGGAAATGGAATAAGTAGAAAGAAGGAAAACTAATGAGGATGTATTATGTGGGAAAAATTTATTTTCAATAAAAAGGAAAAAATGTACTTTATAAGGCATTTCACATGTCATTTATTAACCTAACATAGCCGCAAGGGAACACTGGTTATTTACACTAGTGATTATTTTGCTTCTGCCCACACATATCCATGTAACCTTGATAATTAAAGTTTTTTTTTCCTTGTGGCACCTTTTACAAAATATTTCTTTGAAGAACATATCTATGAGAAAAGTGTTCTGCAATTCCACAAACTTAGTGTTTCTCCTGACTTTACTTTTTTTTTTGTTTCTGTGTCACATTTTTTTGTCCCTCGCTTGGATGATATTGAAATATTCCAAATACATTTCCATATGGAAGACCCAGATAAAGAGTCCTCTGACATGGGAGCTAATGAGTTATATAGCCTCATAGAAACTGTCTTCCCTTTAGAAAATGAGAGTCAAGATGGGAGTTTTTGGGTCACTCAGAAATAGCTTGGAAACTTAAGTAGGGTATCACATTCAGTGAGTGACAGGTTGGGAATATCTCATCTCCTAAAAGGCAAATGTCCCCTTCATATCATCATAAGGATTTATACTGCAAAGTTCAGCTACTGAGTTTACTGAACGAGTTCACTTCTCACACTTTGTGGAACCAAATACCCTGGTTTTTATAAAAACTTTTTTTTTGTTGAAAGCAAATGCGCTATTCACAATGTAGAAAACACACAAAATGTTATAATATGTAAATCTTACTATAGGAAGTCCCCATAATGCATAATGAGCATGGCAGATAGGTTTCCTGTCAATATTATGATTGATGAAACAAATAGTTTTATACTAGGTATCCTGGCATAAAATAACCATGCTTCCTATGAAAGATAATGGAAATAGATGACTACCTTTCAGTAATCGACTTCATGTCGACAATGAAGAAGAGCTACTTATTTAGACAGAAACACCTTCAGCCTCAGAGAAAACAGAGGGCCTGAGTGTGTTCAAACAGTTAAGATATATGTTTTAGTGTAATGCTCATAGTAACAGTTGGTATTTTCACTTATTGTTTATAGTTTTAATTGATTCCAGGTTAGGAGGAATTTAATTATCTTATTTTTCAACACTCAATATTTGAAATGAAACCTATGAGGGATACATTGGTGAATTATGATTCTGATTCAACTAATAGGAAAATATTTTACATAAATTTTAAATATATTTAGATTTAAATGTAGTTGTAACTTATTTTTAATCATAATTTTAATAATGATACCATTGAATTTCTCAATAATGTAGGGGCATGTAATTCTTTATGCTGATTTACAGATATGCACAAGCGTTTTTATATTTATCAAAGTCAAATATTTACATTTTTGTTAAAGTCATGGAACTTTAAGATACTCCAAATAGTGTTTCTTTTTTTAAAGATTTATTTATTATTATAAATAAGTACACTGTAGCTGTCTTCAGATGTACCAGACAAGGGTGTAAGATCTCATTATGGATGGTTGTGAGCCACCATGTGGTTGCTGGGATTTGAACTCAGGACTTTGGAAGAGCAGTCAGTGCTTTTACCCACTGAGCCATCTTACCAGCCCCCACATAGTGTTTCTATTATTGAGGTTGATTCATAATATCCATGACTCATTAAATTTTGCTCATAGTGTTCACAAAAACATGATTTTTAAAATTTCCACAGTGGATGTGCTATAAATAGTGGTTATATGTACAAAGAAATGGAGAAATAGAGAAAATTTAAAATCTGGGTAAATTATCAGATTAAAATGTCTAGTTCTTTTTTTACAAAAATAGGTTAAGGTGTTATGCAACATGATTAACAGAAATAAAACAGAGAATTGGAATTTCTAGTTTTATTTCAACTTAGTAGTTAAAAACTCAATTAACTATAGTTTTATAGAATAGAAGCTGAGCAGCACAGAACTAGAAGATGTGTACAAATCTCACATCATGTCATTGGATTGCTACAAAATCTTAATCCCATTTAAACCCCATTTTCAAATAAGGTGAGTCAGAGGAAATTGGAATTGAGGTTTGAGCTCATGTGTTTATAGGATACTCTGTTTGAAAGGAGAATGTTCACATTTGGGTTTCATCTCATCAACAAAGTGTAAGCTATACTTACATGTGAAAATGAATGATGAATATTTTTATTTGTGAAAGTCTACAACATTTACACAAGCAATTTCAGTCACCCCATGTGCTTCTTAAATATAATAGCTTCACTAAAGATACTAAAAGCATGATTGATGAATATTTCATTTTTCATGAGATAACCACATGAATACATACTTTTGAAAGGAAATCAAAATACAACCTAGATCATGTGAAGGGAAACAAAGGAACGCATGAGGTTATGGTGGTCCACTTGGCTTTTCATGTGCTACAGGCTAGTCATGAAAGTTGCCATTTGGGGTAGGGAAGAGACTAAGACAAAATAAATTCCATAGTAGGCAGAAGAATCATAGAGGGGAAGACAAGAGTAGTCAATCCTAGGCAACACAAAAGTGTTTGGTGGTTCAAGTGGGTCAAAGATGGAATTTTTTTGTTGTTGTTGTTGCATAGTAGACAGTAACCCTTCAGCAACCATCCGCTCCCTCTCAGGGGTGGCATATGTAGTGGGAATTAGCTCAGAAACTGAGTTTGGGGGTGGGAACTGTTAGCACATCCCACATTTGTAATTGCAAAAGCTCATCTGCTTGATTCAGCTCAGAAATAAATTCATTTCCCACCAGAAACTTTTTTCCTAAGCCTCAAGTTCACAACTATGTATTTCTTATAGCTTTTTCAATTTATTGATGGGTTAAAAACATATTCCAGCTCAGATGGAGACCCAGTATTTGACAGTTAAACACAGTGGCTAAGCCAGTTAATACAAGATGAGGCTATCTGTCAACTACCCAGGTCACTGACTTAGAAAGAGATGTGTAAGTGTACTGAAGAGCTTAGAGTATGAAAAAATGTGGCCATTTGGACACTCTGGACTTGACTGTAATTACTGGACCAATCTCCTCATTTGTTCCTGCCACACTGGCAACAAGGCTGTCTATGGAATTGCTGCCTTGGAGGCAGAGACATCCCATTGTGCTGTCACCAGCTGCAACCTCTCTATGCTTCCTAAGAATCAACTTCTGACATACAAAACAAAGGACTCTGCCTGATTCCTAATTATCAAAGCCTTCAGTTTCTCAAGATGAAGCAATCATCTGCCTTGTAGTTTTCTGCCAGCAAAACCGTATCTCTTTTCTCTGATGGTGATCAATCTTCTTCTCTGGAAACATCAGAAAATGCCATTTAGATTTCCTGGATATGTGAGAGGGGGTCTATTTCCACATTAGTCTTTCCCCAATCTCTCTCCCATCCAATCTGTCAATGTATATTCATTTCTAATTCTGCTTGAAGAAGTAAATCACACTTCCATTACTATAAGAAGCCATTCTTCACACCTTCTACTTTTCTATTCCCAGATGTAGGAAACTCATCTACATTTAGGCAAATGGGATACAATCTCAGGTAAATAAGCTAGTAGTTTTGTTTATTCATTCAGTGTACAGAGTCTTGTATGGTTTGGTATATGGATTATTTGTGTCCTACTAAGAGTTGTTATTTATTTTTATTTTGACACAGGGTACATATTAAAGAAAGAAACATGTAGTTATATTTAGAAATAAGTTATTAAGAGGCTATAACTTTGAAAGAGAACAGATGGGGGTATATGGGAGGGTTTGGAGAGTATTGGTTAAGCTGTTTTGTAATATGACTCTATGCAGGAAGAATAGAGGAAAATAGAAGTCTGTGCTAAGGGGATATTGCAAAAATAATGCAGTTATACTGTTTTACGTCTAATGGGACACCTAGCACCTTCCTAACACTTCAGGGATTTGCTAATTGTTGACACTAAATGCCAAGTGAAAGACGAAATGTCTTTCAGAAGGTTGTCCTTGTAGGGCAGTGGCCTGTTCAGGCAACCTGGGCCCAGTTGAGTAATAGGTCTGGAACCTTGGACCCCCTAGTGGGAGATAGATAGTTTCTGCTTGCAAGGGACAGAAAACATTCAGCCATGACTCATGGGACCCTGGCTCCTGTTTCAGTTACAACCTCTCACAGCTCCCCACAGGGGATGTGTGTTCTGTCATAGAGACAATATACCAAGCTCCCAGAATTCTAGCTGGACCCTACCCTCAGTCTTCTGACCACAGCCAGGCATGCCCCGCCCCACAGACAGATAGCCCTGTTTCAAACACTATAAGGGGCAGTTTGCACCCTCCCCTCTCCTGCCTCCTTTCCTCCTCTCTTTTGCTCTTTGTTCTCTCTCTCTCTCTCTTGCTCTCTTGCTTTCTTGCTCTCTCCCTCTCTTCCTCTCATGCCCTCTTTCTCTCTCCTTTTCTTCTCTTCTCCTTCCTCTCCTTTCTTTCTCTCCACATGGCCAGCCTCTCTTCTCTTTCCTATAATAAAATATCTCACGATTATGCATTGCCTCCTTTTAACTAACTAACATGCAGCTGCAGCCTCAGCAGCAGAGTCAGGACCCCAGGCCCAAATGTCCTCTCTCAGTCTCTGCTAGACTCTGGCTACATTTTCACACATCCATTTTCCTGAGCACAGACAAGTTTAAAGCCACAGACTTCAATGTACTATGGGAAGCACTGGATTTCTGAACATGTGGGGCTCCTGAAGAATAAGGATTTATATTAAAGAAAATAAAACCAGGTCTGACCACATATGGAACTACTTTAGGGCCACATGTTGCATCAAAAGTATGCTCGTATTAAGGTAAATCTCTGAAAAAGTGACAATCCAACTAAAAGGCATACATGAGTTTTTACAAAAGTTGTTGAAAATAATACTGGCAGTTAAATATTTTATGTATAGATTTGTGCATACATCTATGTGTATGAATATATGCTCATATGATTTATAATATACAGTTGATATTTCAATTTATATCTACCCTTAACATTCCTTGATATAAAATGACATTTTTCTGACTCCATTAATTTCCCTTTTACCAATTTTCCTGTTCAGATAGCACCTGTGGGGCCAGCAAGGTGGAACAGATAAAAAGGCTCTTGCTGTCAAGGTCAATGGCCTAAATTATATACTCAAATCTACATGGTGGAAAGAGAGAGGCAGACTCCAGCAAGTTGCCCTATAACCTCATGCTTCTATCATGACATGTGTACTCCTTTCACCACACAAAATGAATGTTAAAATTATTTAGACATAATGCCAATCCTTTATTGAGGTTACCACACCAACCTTGAAATGATAGCACACTTATCCACTCATTCATGAATGAGCAACTAAACTAATCTCATAGTGTATTTATTAATAATAATGGATATGCAAGTATCTCTGAAGTACACTGGCTGAGAATCACGCATGCACACACATTTGAGTGATATAGCTGGTAATATGATAGATTTGTTTTTAATCTTCTTAAGAAATGTTTGCCCTAATTTCCAAAGTGGTTATACTGATTTAGATGCTCAACAATAGTTAATAGCATATTTATAAATTGGCATCTTCACCAGCATTGTTTGTTTTCTTGATGATCGCAATTCTGACTGGAATAAAATGGAGTATCAGTGAGCATTGACATAGATTTCCTTCATGGATAACTACTTTTATAATATATGTATTAGCAAACCGTGCTTCTTATGAGAAAACTCCATGCTTTGGTAAGTGCACATTGGTTGATTATTTTTCTTCTAACTTTTAATTTCTTGAATTTCTTTTGTACTTAATTCTGGATATTTGACTCCTGCTGATTTGAGACTCAAGATAAACAAGGTTCCGTGTCTTGATTAGTCATAACTTGATCATAGAATGCAACTGGACATAGCCTCCCAATGCTTTGACATTTTAATGAAAAACAAATTAGAAATTATTTGTGTCATTTTATAAAGATCCTGTTTTTCCTCTATGGTGGCAGCACTGTGTGTCAGTAGCAGCTCTTCGTAATGTGATGGTCCCTGCAATTTCCTGTCCTACAATCTCTGTCTCAGAAGTCTCCTGGTGATTGGTGAACCTCAGGGAAGAATTTTAATAATTTCTAAGAGTCTCCAAGCAACAGAGAGTCTTTCTAAAACATTCTTATCTTGCTAACAGAAAGATCCAGAGCTTTCTACTCATCAATGGAGTCCTGACTAAATTTTCTCAATATAATATGACACCAAGCCACCCTATTAACATTGACATTCACTTCCTCTTATAATCAACATTATATGCACCATATAGCCTCCATTGTCTGCTTAAAATGACTATGGTGTGGCCATTCACTAAACTGTAAAGGTCAAATACCACATAGATCCTGCTTCTGGTGCAGAAATCCTCCTTGTCTCTAAGATGCTAAATTCAATGCACCATTTTTAATGACTGCCTCCCCCATTCAAATACTTACCTTTTTTTCCTCCAAAGATACTAATTGGACTTGGATTCTGATTTTATTAATTAATTTTATACAGGATTGTATAGTTTTCTAGGAAGTTAAAGATGGTTTTAAAAATAGATTTTGTTTGATATAAAGAGTAAATGTAAAATTTGAAATATATGTGAAATAATTAGATAGATCCTTCAAGAAACATTGAATTATGTATAGTGTGATGTGAGTTTGTAGTACTACCATTTTTTTAAGTTGTCCACAGGACACTTTGGCATGGTGTGAGTGTCTCAGTAACACAGAAGAATGCATATGTAGCTTGAATAACACACCAACATGAATGTAGAGGCTCAAATCACTGCCTAAATTGGATATGAAGTCATCAGTCACACCTAGTGTAGATGTGGAGCTTAAATAATCATATCCCCAGTGTAAATGGAAATCATTCCAGAATCGATGCAGAGTCTCAATTTCTACTCCAGCCTAGATGTGGATCTGTGAATAAAACTCTGCATAGATGTGGACCCTCATGCTTGAGACTAGGGCAATTATTTTGCTAAACACTTCCTTTCTCAACAACCAACATTATTAAGCAGCTCCACGCTGCTGGAGAGAAAAGTGCAGCAGGTACAAAAGTCTGGCATGAAGTTGCTTCTTGTGCGGATTCTGAGATTTCCACAAAGCCAAGGATCAAAATATCGACCATTTAAATCCCACCTTCTCATGACATCTCTTTATTGAAATTAACAAAAGCTATTTTTTTTTTGTAGCACTTAATTCTGTGAGAAGCTTCAGGAATGTTGAGATTCAAGTAGAGTGATTTATCCATAGCCAGTCTCGTCGTCCTAACTGACTTTTTTTAAAGCACAGATGCATTTCTTACAATGCAACATTTTTATGTTGAAGCTAAATATCTTAAAGACAAAAATACCCCTGAGTGCCAAGAAGCTGACAACCGTACCTGCTTTTGAAGGACATTTCATCCTGAAGAAGCAGAGCTGTGTCGGGGCTGAATTCTCATAAACTGAGTTACTACTGACCTGAGCCTAATGTAAGCTGGTGACCTGGAAAAGCTTCCTGTCCCGGTGCCAATTAGTTCCTCGGTGTGTTGCTTCTGGGCCCGGCTCAGAGCACCTGACATTTGAAAGCAATTAGAGGGCAGCCGGATCTGTAAACTGCAGTCCACGTCAATACTCAACAGAGCTGAACCTCTGTACTTCAGCCTTTGCAATAGAAACCATCACCTCTACTTGCAAACCATGACCTTCAGTTTTTCTGAGAATCTGAGAAAAGATTGCCCTTACATATTGACAAAGGTTAAAACTGGCTCTGTGAAGAATTTCAGAGGGGTTTCATTTCCATCTGCTGAAAGCTATCTACTGAGGATCAGTAAGTGGATTCAAAATCTATGTGGTCAATTCCAAATTCCTCTTTTAACTTATCAGGCTCAATGCTCAGATAATGGTCCTTTAGTTAGGAGAGTTTAACATATGACAGGTGGGCAACTTGAATGCAATCTTCAGTTTTATTATAGCCAGTGTGGGAGAAATGGAGTAGGTCTACTGAAGAATGGGGGAGGGAGCTTTGCGCCAGAATTCAAGAGAAAAGTTTTTGAGTACTCTGAAAATGCTGAAATGAACACCAAAGAGTAGCAGTAGAGATGCCTTATCTAAAGTTTCTAAGACTTATTCTGTTATTGTTTAAGAGTGTGTGTGTGTGTGTGTGTGTGTGTGTGTGTGTGTGTGTGTGTATGTGTGTGTTTCTGAGTGCAGTACCTACAGAGATGGTTTTGTATCTGCTAAAGCCACAGTCACAGGTAGTTGTGAGTCATAGATCCTCTGTAAGAGTAGTACACAGTTTTAATTGCTTGGCCATCTCTTCAGCTCTCTCTGTACCTTTTCAAAGTTTGTATTTCTCTGTATGTATGTGTGTTTGTAGAGTGAATGTCATGTGTGGGGGAGTACCCTCATAGCATCAGATCATTTGGAGCTGGGCATACAGGTAGTTGACAGCCTCCTCATATACATGGGAATGGTACTCAGTTCTTATGGAAGAGCAGCTCTAAAATATGAAGCCATGTCTACATGTTTAAATTTTATTGAGATGTAGAATCACAGATATATAAGGTAACTCCTGAATTTTCAATCCAGTTAGTTACTGCATTTCATAAATTATCATGAGACTGATTAAACCCTGCCAAGGGTCTAGAGTTGTCAGTAGGTTCTTCACAGTGTTAACAGAGATGTTATAAGATATTCAGGCATCCTTGTGACACTTCTCTTTTCACTTTTATTTCAAATTTGTTACTTTCAAACACATAAATGAAAATATTGTACTAATTAAGTAAAATGGAATGTATATTTTCATTCAAGTGAGAATCAATCATTAATTTAGACTAGGATATGTCTCTTCTTTACTTTCAAGCATTTTCATGTGTCTAAGTAGCAGATATATACAGTGATAACAAAACTACACAGCAATTGTAGCTTATGAAATACTATTTAGTGCATTGTTTCTATAGATAGGTCTTCCAGAGATGACTATAACAACTGCCCTTGCAAATTTTTTCCTTTGTTATAATGTTGCCAGTCCTTGTATGTAGAGTTTAAATTCACTCCTCTTTAAATGGAGCTGGCTTTTTAAAACTATTGTGGAAAAGCATAGAACAGTATGTAATACGTCTTCATGTAGGAAGCTGAAAGTCATGGAGCATATCTGTGAAACACATAGAATACTCATAGTTTAGAAACCTCCTGAGTAGTCATCCCTAAAGTTATAGGATAGCCAAGGGTGTGATGGCTGATTAGCCATTCCCTTTGCCTGGAATTGCTGAGGTTATCAGGGTCTGAGCGTTTTAGTGTTGCTGTTAAAAATGTGCTAGACAAACCAAGCCAACCTAAGGGATACTCACTGCAGCATCATGGAGAGAAGGCCAGTGGATTCCCCGACAGACTCACAGATACCTGAGTGATAACCATGATGGAAAACTACAAGAAATGCCTACAGTAGACATTTCGCTATTCCTCATGAGAAGCTCCAATGAAGGACTATTTATTTCAACCAGCTTGACCGAGGAATTATGATTACTTTCCTAATTTGTTACAGATAACAGAAATAACGGCACAGAATATATACAGATAGAAATGAACATGTACACACATGATTAAATAATTATGAGTATTCAAAACACTATAAGGATTATACTGTTAGTTTAATTTAAACATTTATTTAAGATTTAATTTAAGCCTCTGTGTGGGAAATACAATTTAAAGAAGAGATGTTTATAGGTGAAAAAGAAACAGGGATGGTGAAGCATTTTAGTAAGAGTGCAAGTAAAAGAGAGGGAATGTGTGTAAGAATAAATAAAACAAGAAACGAAGACAAAGGTAGTCTGAAACAAGTCTTACAATAAACTGGATTTATTTGAGAGCAATCTAGCTGGTATATGGCCTAAATAGGAGAAAGAAGAGAAGGCAAGAGCACCTCTGGAAAGGTTTCCTGTCCAGTCCCAGGGCTGCATTGCAACAAGGTCTTCCTTAACTAAGGGAAGGTCATGTCTACAACTCAGACAGTCATCTAAACCATAAGCTTTTCTATGAAGTTTTGAACAGGGATAACCTGCCTTTGAAAGTTAAGTATCAGACTCAAAATTATTCAATTAAAGGAAAAATATGTGAGAGTCCATTTGAAGCATCAGAACACTGAAGAAGGATCCTGTTGACTATTGTAACTGATATCAAAAAGACTCAATTCTTCAAAGCATAGATATTTTACTGAAAGTCTCCTCTGTAATTCTAGTTCTTTTTGCATATCATTGTTGCATATGGCTCTTGCTTTTTAAAGGAACATTTCACTGTTATTTTATACACTATATGCTACTTAGATTGTCAAAATATTTTATTTCTATTGTGAACCCTTTGAATCAGAACAGTAACAATGATCCTGGCTTTCTCTCCAGCAAACTCCATTGCTTTAGGAGTGATACCCAGCTTACAGTACAAATATTAAGGTTTAATGTTCAGAAGACCATGCAAAGGTAATAAGCATGGTGAGAGACACCAGTCACAGTTGTTTTTCTCATCTATAATTCTTACAGCCATGCTTACTGAAGAATAAATGAAAATAAAAAAATTGTAAAACACAAGCTTCCCCTTCATGAGCACACCTCATTGTGCTGACTCTCTAAATAAATGGCTGCATTTAACTGCATCTTAAAGCTGATGGCACTTAAGCTAGAAGGTTCTTGAAAAAAAAACTCAGGCATTGTGAAATGGTTCTTAAACTCTAATTACAAAGAATCATGAAAGGAATAGATCTGACTGGGAGAAGTGCTGCCAAATCTAGCAGAAAGAACTCTTATCAGACAGGCTGAAGTCTAAAGACCCTGGCACAGTGTCCCAATTAAGGCAGTTAATGTTTACTTAGAGAAAACTCACAATGAAAAGTGCTGTCAGCTCAAACATCAGTGTACACAGAATACTCTGGTTGAGTTTCCCAAGCCCTGCCTGTGTTGCTTGCTTTTTCCCATGTTTCTTTCTTAGTATTCACAAACTGTAATAAGTGAGCCCGTTTTCAAACAGTCATCATTGGCTGAAATGAACTGAGTGTCCTTTTATGTCCTTATAATAGAAGGACAGCACATCCTGAGTAATGAATGATTATAGGGATTTCTGTAGTGGATATCTCAGAAATAAGTATGTTCAATAATTATCCCTCCCTTTCAGTGTATTGAATGCCACACATCAGCATATGACCTTCCTTGGAGATGACTGAGCAAACATCACAGAATGGCATCTATTGTTATCACATCCTTTTGGAAGGCAATATATTGGAAATTATGCATGACTCAAGGTCGTGAAATTGATCTAAGTTTGCTATCTTGCTTTGGATTTATAAATGCCATATTTATCCCCCTCATAGACAAACCTAATGGCAAAGCCAAAACTAGACTGAAGTTAAGTCAGAGGGCCATAGTCTCTACAAATTCTTATTTCAATAATTTATGGTTGCCTGTGAAACTACATGTAGAGAAACAGTAATTATTACTAAGCTTTCTGAACTTCCAAAGTGAGGGAAAAGCAGTAATTGACTCCACTTATATTTCACTTTGTCAAAATACAATCCTGGATGCCAGACAGGCATTCTGGAGAACTTTGCAAAGCACCTAAGCACCAGTTTTGGCACACCTGATTTTGTCACATGTCTTAGCCCTTTCTTGTGTATATTACCCTGTTCAACTTGTCTTCTCTGATTTTGCCAAAATAAATACAGTACTTGGCTATCTGTTTTCAAAGACTAAATGTATTGCAAGTTTTTATGATATACATATTATATAATTCAAAAATAATTTATTTATCCTTTTTACATGTTGAATCTCTGCACATAATAAAGAATAAATTTTACCCTAAAACTGAAAAATTTGAAGGTAGTACCTAAGATACTCCTGAGAAAAATATACATTTTATAGCCAGCTTTAGGTGGTGTGAACACAATCATGAATTATCCATTTTGGATTTATTATGTTGAAAAATTAAATTAGACTTATATTTAGTTAAAAAACAGGACCTATATAATTTTCAATAACAATAGTCATATATTTTAAATGACTTTTAAAAGACTAACTAATCATCATATCTTAATATGTTAAATGTTTTTCAAATATTTTTGACTATGTGACAGAGCAATGATGGTAATAATGGTCAATTAAATTATGACACTAATGAATATATTTTTCTCAATTTATGATAAGCAATAATGTACTATCACCAGTAGTAATACATATGTTTAAATGAGTTTCAATTCTGCTACATCATATGAATGGTCAGGCCTGCTTTGCAGTATTTTAAATTCTACTAAAATTGTACATATGAAAGTATTGATTCAAAGGAGTGAGGTGATGATGCTACTAAAACACTATTCTATAAAATATTTATATTTCTTGCCAATTGAATTGTGGACACATATAACAACCATGCAAATATTTATACCTATGAGTCAACAGAGAAAATAGAGTTCTATATATGCATAAAACAAACTCAGTAGTTGAAATGCTGAGAATCTAGGTAGAACACTGAGTTTTCTAAAGAAGCACTCAACATTTCTAAACTGTGGTCGGTTGAGTAACTGCCAGATCCTATCCAAGATTCCGCATTAGAATTAGACAATATTCAGTTCAGGATTAGATGGGTTGAAAGGTTCTTGTAAAGTTTCTAATTATTAGCTGAGTTTGAGAAAAAAAGTAGGCCACATGTCATGGTCATACTAGACAAGGAGAGGAGATTTTCATGTAATTTTCTGTAGGATTTTGTCATAGCTGATAGCCTAAAATTGCAAATGTGTTTCAAATACTTTGAAGAAAATGAGATATCTCTTTTAAAATATACAGTTTAAGTTTTAGTTTGAAGGGGGATAATATTTGGGGCTGAAGTGATGACTCAGATAGTAGAGGCACTTGTCAACAAGCCTAAGAATCCGAGTTCAGTCCCTCGGCCAGACATGTGGAATGGAAAGAAACAACTCTCCTGAAGTTTCCTGTGACCATGTATGTGCCTTGGCATGTACTCCTCACAACACACATGGAAAATATATCACTAAAAATACTTTAAAGCAATTATTAGGCCCTCTCAGTTTTTCTATTCTTCCTTCAATTTGTACAAGGCCAACTAGAATCTGCCCCTGTCACAAACCAAGGTACATGGAGTCTGAGAACATGGGACCTTGGGTTACAAGGTAATAAATCACAGGCAATGGAACCGGTGGGCAGCAGGAACCATTGAAGAGACAGTTTACTTCTCAATATTTACTGATAAGAACATCAAACATGATAAAGTTCCTAAGGAACTTGTACACACATCATCTTACCCCCACCACCACAGTGAAAAAGAGAACAGGTAATAAGGTAGCAACAAAGGATGAGTGCATTACAACGGGTCATACAATAAAGACAAAGGTCAAAGAGATGTTTGATGTGCCAAACTAGAGACCAAGAGACTCTTAGGCTTGGTTTGGAAGCTAGATTGTATTCCCATGCCTCAAGATGGCACAACTAAGGGCACATTCAGAATGTGTAGAATTTATTAGGACAGGATACTGGAGAGAACAAAATGCTTCCATTGACAAATTGATAATCTGTAGAAAATTGGTCTTAGCTTGAGAGTAAGGAGAGCAGTTAGTGGCTTCTTCCTCTGCAAAGCTCCAAGGTGACTTGAATAATGTTTGACATACAAGAAGAAAGTAGATATGTTCCCCTCTTTCTTTCTTTTTCTCTTTGTTTCTTCCTTCCTTTCTCTCTTTCTTCCTTTCTTTCTCTTTCTCTCTCTCTCTCTCTCTCTCTCTCTCTCTCTCTCTCTCTCTTTCTTTTTTTCACTATTGTTCTCAAGGAAGTCACTTGCCCTCTACAACAGTGATTTATTTCACCAATAATCTTAGTTCCCTCTGAAAAATGGTAGCTAAGTGAAAACAGTCATGCATAGGGATTACTCATGAAAGACTTAAATGATGTAAATGTATAGCTGAAATGAGCTACTAACAGTTGTGTAATTATTAGCCATAAGATAGGAATCATCTCACCAGACCCCTGACAGTTCATATCTTAAGGTTATAATAGTATGAATGTGATAGTTTATATATGCTCTGCTCAGGGACAGGCACTATTAAACTGTGTAACCCTTTTGAACTAGGTGTGTCACTGTGGATGTGGCCTTCAGATGAAGATTTAGAACTCTCAGATTTTCCTCCACAATGCATGTCTGGATGTTGCTGTGTTCCAGCTTTGGTGATAATGGACTGGATCTCTGAACCTCTAAGCCAGCTCAAATTAAATGTTGTCCTTTTAATGTTGACCAAGTTACCTTGGTAATGGTGTGTGTTCACAGCAGTAATATCCTATCTAAGACAATGAATGTCAAAGTAAAAATTTTAAAAATGTTCCAAAAACTGACGTTTATTTACTTGTTTTAATATAAACCTAAAGCTGGAATTTGGAGGATGGGACATTTCCTGGTGACTTGAGAACCCTTTCTCCTACATATTTTGAGGCAAGATTTTTTTTTACTTTTCTACCTGGTTTGGTGACAAAATCATGAGTTACTGTTGTCTTGCCTCAGCCTACAGAATAGCTAGGACTCTACTATGTGTACCAAGTTCATTCCACTGAACCTGTCACTGTAGACAGACTACAGAGCCAGATTCTTTTTTCAAAGGCAAATGGTTTTGTGTTCATTTTTCTCTTCATTGTAGAGAAGACCAAACCTAAGGATAATAGGTATAGAAAAGAGGGAAGACTCACAATGTAAATTGGTCCAGTAAATATCTTCAACAAAATTATAAAAGAAAACTTCCCTAACCTAAAGAAAGGGATGTCCATGAACATACAAGAAGCCTACAGAACTCCAAATAGACTGGACCAGAAAAGAAATGCCTCCTGTTACATAATAATAAAAACACAAAATGCACTAAACAAAGAAAGAATTTTAAAAGCAGTAAGGGGAAAAGGTCAAGTAACATATAAAGGCAGGCCTATCAGAATTACACCAGACTTCTTACCAAAGACTATTAAAGCTAGAAGATCCTGGGCAAATGTCACAGACCCTATGAGAACACAAGTGCCAGCCCAGGCTACTATACCCAGCAAAACTCTCAATTACCATAGATGGAGAAAGCAAGATAATCCATGACAAAATAAAATTTACAAGATATCTTTTCACAAATCCAGCCCTACAAATGATAATAGATGGAAAACATCAACATAAGGAGCAAAACCACACCCTAAAAGATGCAAGAAGGTAATCTTTCAACAAACCCTCACAAACCTAATTCCGCCTCTTACAACAAAAACAACAGGAAGTATCAATTACTTTTTCTTAATATCTTAGTATGAAAATTAATATTACCAATATATCCTAATCAATTGAAATCCAAAAATATGAGGAATTCGAAATTTGTTGATTGTCATACAATGGTCTCTCTAATTTGGTAATTGGAGAAATAGGTCCAATATTGTACAATCCATATATACTTTCTGCTTGTTTGTATGTGACAATGTCTTGCTGTGTAGCACATAGTGGTCTTGAAATCATGCTTCTCCTATCTCAGCCTCTCTATTAGTAGTATTGTTTATTTCATGTTTTTACAGTATACAATGGTTTTCAGAACAGCTTACATATCTCAAAAGTATTTATACAGCCAAAAGAAACGTAGACAATTAACTTGGGAGGTGGCTTGTAAGAGAACAACAAAGAGTGAGGCTGAATGCTTTGTCTGATGTTTATAACTATTGTATCAAGTTTGAAGAGGACTTTATAAGTTACTCTTTCTCTGAGATGAATGCTTTCTAAACTATCACAGCCAATGAAGCAGATTCTTACCCTTACCTAATGTCTGTGCCACCCTCCAAGCAGAACCATTGTTCATTGAAACAGTTGGTGAAAGACTTTATGGATTGACCATCTTAATACATACACCATTTCATACATGAATGTGACCTGTTCTCTGTGGGCTGAGAATAAAGTCACTCACTGAAGTCAAATAGCTTTGGCCATAGCAGGAAGTCTGTATCCAAAAATTCTGCCTACAATTGATTCATTGGCACAGCGGAATTGTCAACTCTTAGCTTAGCTACAATGGAGGTAAAATCCTTTGGTGATGTGAGGGTCATTGAAGTACAGCCTTATTACAATGAACTCCAATGTCTAAAAATTGTCCTTATTTTGGGCTTGCACCACAGTAAGAGCCAAGATTTTAAGCTCTACTAAATATAAAACAAACAAACTAACAAAAAGACTTTATATATTTATGTTCATTTAAAAATACTAGTAGTCATGTATTATTTTAAAATATACAGTTAAATGTTTGGAGTTATTTAAAATTTATATTGAGAAAAATATATGTATTTTCAGTATTGCTGTAGACAAGCATCTACATAAGATTGTTAAATTGTTTTATATCAAACAACTTTTATAATACTCATTTTTATTCTTATAATATTTTATTAATTTTATAGAATATGACAAAAAAAGGTATTGTAGGTATTGAAGAGGGGATTCTGAGAGGAGTTGGGGTACAAAAGGGAAACAAGAATGTTATTTAATTCTATTTACTTAAAATGTTCTTAAATGTCAACAAATTCAGATAAATTGAAATCATGTATCTTTTCTCATAATGCAATAAAACTTAAATCTAAAAAAGCACATAAAAAAACAAAGACAAATGGTTTTTTGTTCATTTTTCTTTTGTTTTGTTCAACTTTTGTGATCTAGATAATGTTTTGATAAATGGACATATTGTCAAGTTGCCTATCTATTTACATTTATGCCTATAGATTAGTATTGTTCTCTGCTTTAGGCAGAGATGGTCTTCACCAAAGATAAAAAGGAGGGGCAGTTCCACGTCCAGGTCTAAGGCTTAGACATGGGGCGTCTTAAACACCAGACTGAGGAGAAAGATTCTTGAGAATGTCAATAAACCTGTGTAAGAAAAGAACAATGGTTTCTTCATATTAATACTGCAACACTTCTCCATTACCCTCCTCCATATGCTTGTGTGTGTACATGAGAGCAAGCAAGTATATGTGTGTGTGTGTGTGTGTGTGCATGTATGAGCACATATGTGTGTGTGCCCCATCCACTGTGTCTTTGCTCTCTTCTTTTCCCTTTCTACTTCTCCCTCTCTTTGTGTTTCCTGAATTTCTATTTATCATTACAGATTTAAAATCTGAGCCGGGCAGTGGTGGCGCACGCCTTTAATCCCAGCACTTGGGAGGCAGAGGAGGCGGATTTCTGAGCTTGAGGCCAGTATGGTCTACAGAGTGAGTTCCTGGGCAGCCAAGACTATACAGAGAAACCCTGTTTCGAAAAAAACAAACAAAAAAAAATCTGAAATAAGATATTTAGGTGAAACTGTCATCTGTCCTTCCTTTGTAAAATACTTAGCTAAGCCCCTCTGCAATTGGACCTTGCTTTAAGATTCTTTTAGTTTTTCTCTCTCTCTTTCTTTTTCACAAAACACAAACATTATCTCAGCTTTCAAGGGCATAAAAATACCAACATATGCCAACATATGTTTGAGTTTACCAGAAATTCTAGGTAGTCCCATGCTTAAACTATACAAAATTTAAGATAAAAGCAAAGCAGTGTGTGTGTGTGTGTGTGTGTGTGTGTGTGTGTATGCAAAAATGAGTCAATATATAAATTGTTCTTATGGTGACATAGACACATACTCCAACTGTTTCTTCAAAAGCATATTTGGGAAAGTCAATAAAGCAAAGTGTTCAAACCCATTTGTTCTAGCAATTGACAAGAAGAAGTTATTTTGAGTAACTAAACTCAAATTTGACATACAACTTTAATATAATTAATACATTTAAATAAAGCCTGCTTTGAATAATTAACATTATAGAAAACAGATTTTAAGTCATAATACGTTCTCAAGGACATTCTGTTACTTAGTTCTCAGTAGGCAATACAGGACTGGGCTTCTAGTTGTGGGTTAACAATCACCTATAATATCACATATTTGAGTTTTAAAATTAAGGAATCAACTTTATTCCATTTGTAGTTTTCTGTCAAATACAAAATGAAATGAAATATTGAGTTTTAAGGATTGAACACAAGGTCACTTCTGTTAAGCACAGTGATCAAGATTTATTTAAGAATCTAAATACCGTGACTCATGCCTATAATCCCAGCATTTGGGAAGCAGACGCAGAAGGATCAGAAGTTCAAGGTCATTCTCAGTTACATAGCCTAAGCAATTTAAGACTCAGTTTCAAAAGGGAGGAGGGATGATTTATGGCAGAAAATTTTGCATCTTTTAATGGTTATAGAAGTTTTTATTTTTTTTTTTATTTTAGATATTTTCTTTATTTACATGCGAATTTCTCCTTTCCCAGTTTCCCCTCCAAAAAACAAAAAAACAAACAAAAACAAACCCCTGTTGCCTCCCCCCTCCGGTTATAGAAGTTTTTAAATCAACCTCTTCAGATATCTTAAGAAAAAAGAGACAGATACACATTTTTTTTTGTTTTTTGTTTGTTTGTTTGTTTTTTGTTTTTTTGAGACAGGATTTCTCCATATAGCCCTGGCTATCCTGGAACTTAACTCTGTAGACCAGACTGGCCTCAAACTCAGAGATCCACCTGCCTCTGCCTCCCAAGTGCTGGGATTAAAGGCATGCGCCACCACTGCCCAGAGACAGATACATTTAATAAATGGAAAAATTTTGAAAGAAAATGAAACAAACACCCACCAAGGTTTAGAGAGAGATCAGAGAACAAAAGCGAAGAGATCAAAATGTGAGATGAAATTCTTGTGTTTGATATGAGAGAAATGGTTTCATCACTATAATGAGCTGGAGCCAGGGAACTTCTGCTGGATTAATGTGCCACTTCTAAAGAAGAAATATCTAACTTTGGAAGCACTTCATTTATCTGAGGATTGGGGTGAGATGGGGATTTTGTATGTCCATAAAAAGCCTGGAAGAAAATGAGGGTTAATGAAGAACCATCATGTTAACTTAGTAGGCATAGTTCACAAAAGGAAAGTTTATTATGCATTGCAAAGGATAAATGAAGGTCATTTAAATGCCTCTCCATAGACAATTAATGATGGCAATTTTTAAAAACACTAAGCAGAAATCTTATCAGAAAGAAAGAGAGAGAGAGAAAAAGTGAGAGAGAAAGGAAGAAAGAAAGAAAGAAAGAAAGAAGAAATGAACCTTTGAGAATATAAAAATAGTTGCTGTTAATCCCTCAGCTATAAGACTTCTGAGGACACCTAAGAATGTTTTATCAACAAAAGCTAGGAAATAGAAAATAATATTATTCTTAGATAAAAGAAAAATATTTGTTTAAAGAGAAGTGTGATAAATAAAACATTATGAAGTGTCGAGATGGGGGGCAGGAATGCAAAGGTAGAACAATACTTTCTGTTGATTTGAGCAATGTCATGGGATATAAAATGATGACTCAAGAAAGCAGTATCAATAAAACTCAGTTTAGACATGACAGGTATTGATTCACAAGCCAACAGGCTCAGCAAGAGATATGTTGATGGCAACTGAGCAAGTTTGTCAAACACAGTTTCAGTGGATGGATACATCAGAGAAATAACAATGCCAGGGTTATGAAATGAAAGTCAATGAACAAATGTTGCCTGTAGTGTAAGGAGGAAATGGCTCTGGCTTCTGATTTAATCTATCTACTCATGAACATACTGATCATGTGTTACTTAAGAAATAATATTATGCAGATAATCTGGTGTGGTGATGCAGTCCTATAACCCAGTAATTGGGAGGCTGAGGCAAGAAGATGGTAATTTCAGATCAGGCTGGGATTTTCTTTGTTTTAAGACTGACTCAAAGCAAATGAATAATGAATGATAACAAAGAAAATATCATAAATTATGGGAAGTTAGGTGTTGATGGAAAGAATATGTGGAATGAAGATGCCCATGCATGAAATTCTAAAAAACAACATTATGAACAAATAAATGACAAAAATATTGTACAACTTATTAAAACAAACAACAGAGAGCCTTCTAGAGGTCCTGACTGTACATGACAGATGGTATGAATCACTAATCTTCATGTCCAAACTCTAATCCACTCTATATGTAATTCTGAAAGGTTAAGACATTGACAAATTGGAACACCATGGTTTCCTTCCTAGAATTTTCAGAAGGATATAACTAGATTATTTTGTATCCCATAGTAAGTCTGAACTCATTTTTGATTACTGTAAACAACACTGATTCTTTTCTATGGATAATGCTAAAGGTGATTGTGAAGCCACTGGTCAGTTAGAATCAACAGTTGGTGTCTTTCTTGATGTTCTCCATTGGAGATTTAATTCCTCTAATATTTCTTCAGAGGTTTTAGTCTAAGCCACTTTCATCTATGCAAAATCATAAGTAGTAGCTAAGTTGCTATAGATGCTGGAACTGCTAAAGGCATTATTAAAGATTTAACTTTTCTACATGGACACAGACATGTTCACACACATATAAACATTCCCCCTCTCTTACATACCTACACACTCAGATATACTTCTACAGATACATCCATATACTTACATACATATACACGTGATATAGGTTAGTTAATTATTAAAATGGACAATATAGCACTTTCCCTAAGGAGTTCTAAATGACTTTTGAAAGGCCATTATGCCCAAAACATCACTACAGGCTCTGTGCTTGTAGTGAGGCATTAAGTCATTTTTCTGTAAGTAACCACTTAGGGAAGCGGTAAATCAAATGTGTAATTGCAAAAAGGAAGGTGTCCAGCTGTTTTCTTCTTTGCTGTGCATAAATAGATGGTTGCTGACTTTAACACAAAAGTTGACATTAAAACATAAAACTACATATTTCGAATATCATGAACACTGAAAGGCAATTGATTATCAGGCCAGAATTTAGGTTAAGGACTGAATGAGGTGAGGTAGGGGTTAGGGTGAAGAGAAGACAGTGGGAGAAGGGATGGTCAAAATAAAATGGCCCATTTAATATGTTCACTACAGTCAAGTTCAAAAATTGCTGTGTGTGTGAACAGATGCCTGGTAGGTCAAAATTGCCTACCAACTTCATAATTTAAGATATTTCTCTGAGAAAACCATGTGGACCTTTACCATGTACTTCTGTTTGGTGATCTAAATATTACAAAGGAGGAGGTAATTGGCCAAAATGCTTATATAATGGCCAGAATGTAAGAGAAAATCTGATAAGCCATGATGCTACCAAAGCACCCTCTGAGGGTAAGTTCACGATGATTTAAATTTCTCCCCCAAAGCTACATGAACTAGGTTCCTTTATGGTTATGTCCCCAGTGATCTAAATATCTTCCCCCAAAGTCTCAAAAAACTAATGCTCCATTTGGGATTATGTATCCAAAGACTCAAGTATCTGTACCAAAGCTCCATCTACCAAAGTTCCTACCCCAAAGAACACAGGTTCTCTAGAACACAATCAAAACCCAAACAATATCATTCTACACAAAGGTGCCAGTTTAAGATTACTCTAACAGTGGAAAATACATTTATTCTACCCTTAAGAGTCCCTAACTTTTGTCAAAGATCCAAATCAACATTTTTTGTGGGACTCAAGACAAGGTCCATCATATATCCCTATGAAAGTTGAAAAATTATGTACTTTCAAGAGATAATGGTGGAACATTAGACATCTATATTCTGAAGGAGACAAAGAATATAAAGAGGGAAAGGGAGACATACTCAAATCCAGACCAAAATGCATCAGGGGAAATATTAAATTTTGCCTGAGGTATTGTCTACCATCCCAAACACACTGTGCCAATATGTTGTCTTCCATGGCCATGAGAAAGCCTGTCCTTAAGTCCTCACTCTGTGGCTAGTTCTCTAGCTTCCTTCACTTCTCTCAGTAGCCATTCTTCATTGCTCTTTTTTCTTTATGCTGAGGTAACTCCTTTTTCACTCTCATTGCTGTTTGCTAGAATTCTAACCCTGCAGGGTACTTCCTAGTCTTACAATTGTGAAAGCCATTCTGTTTGCATAATTCTTGCTGTCTATGTTGTCTGAATATCCAGTACCATATGGAGATCATGGTCTAGTCCCAGTATGAGGCCCTCATGAGTCATGACTTCCCAGTCCACTGCCTTTCCGAGTGGAAGCAGAGACATTAATCTTGAAGCATTCCTGTTCCATAGGAATGTTTAGGTTCCCCTTTGAAACAGACCCATTCTTAAAAGTCTTTAAAGCAAATTTATGTTTGTATAAGGTTGAATCTGTGATGGACACAGTAGAATACATATTTCAGTGACTATCTAAAATGGAAGCATCTTTCTTGTTGATATGATGGGACTTCTCATTTTGCTTGCTGGTGTCCTCACAAATGCTTCATTTCTAACCAAACTGCAAATTTTCTAAATAAATTCATTCTCTTTTTACTTTTCTCCTGATTCTTACCAAAAGTTAGCTAAAAGAAGACAGTCATCACCACTGTTGTAGTTTGAATGTGAAATGTGTCTAAAGGCTCATGTGTTAAGACAGCTGATCTCCACCATGGTATAGGACTTGATGCAGGTATCTCTCTGGACAATGTAAGTCACTTGGGATGGACTTTGAGTTTCAAAAGATTGACCTCTTTCCTCTCTATCCTCTGATTCTTGCTCTGCATGGTATAAGGTTATAAAAACTCCCAAGCTGTTCCCTCCTGCCAACCACGGGCTGCCTGCCTCCACAACTTTCCAGCTCTAAACTGTCTCTCCTAAAACTGTGAGCCAAAATAAACCCATCCTCTCTTTTTTTAAATGTATTTTTACTAGATATTTTCTTTATTTACATGTCATATGATTTCCCTTTTCCCAGTTTCCCCTCTAAAAACAAACAAACAAACAAACAAAAACAATAAGAACAAACCCCTGTGGCCTCCTCCCTCCCCATGATTGCCACCCCACCCTCTCCCACTTTTTGACCCTAGCATTCCCCTACACTGGGGCACAGAATCTTCACAGGGCCAAGGGCCTCTCCTCTGGGCCTCTCCTCCCGTTGATGATCGACTTTGCAATCCTCTACTATACTCATGCTGCCAGAACAATCAGTCCCACCATGTATAGTCCTTGTTTGGTGGTTGAGTCTCTGGGAGCCCTGGGGGTACTAGTTAGTTCATATTGTTGTTTGTCCTAAGGGGCTGCAAATCCTTCAGCTCCTTTGGTCCTTTCTCTAACTCCTTCATTGGGGACCCTGTACTCAGTTCAATGGATGGCTGTGAGCCTCTACATCTGTATTAGTCAGGTACTGTCAGAGCCTCTTAGGAGATAGCTATATTAGGCTGGCTTGTCCTTCCTTCAGTTTCTGCTCCATAGTTAGTCTCTGCAACTCCTTCTGTGGGTATTTTGTTTCTCCTTTTAAGAGGGAATTAAATGTCCACATTTTGGTCTTTCTTTTTCTTGAGTTTCTTGTGTTTGTGGGTTGTTCTTCCTGTATTCCGAACTTCTGGGCTAATAACCATTTATCAGAGAGTGCATACCATGTGTGTTCTTTTGTGATTGGGTTACCTCACTCAGGATGATCTTCTCCAGATCCATCCATTTCCCTAAGAATGAGCAATTTGTCCCAGCAAAGCAAAAGGTACCAATTTTACCATTGCTTTATAATTTACTCCAATAGTCAAAGTAGGCCAGCACATAATAGTTCAACTTCCTTAAAAACCTCAGGGTATGATGAAAATGCATGCAGAATGTTTGCCATAGCATCACAAGAACAACTTCCAGTTAGTTGCAATGGGATCTTCATTTTAATCTTAAGTTTTTTGGCCATAGCTCTTACTGCTGACTTTTTTTTTTTCTCCTGGCCTTCACTAGAATTACCAGCAAAGCTCTACTCTGACTATTTAAAAGTATATCTAGTTGTGTCCCACAGGCTCTTCCATTCCCATCCTATAAACTGGTTCTGATGATTCACTATATATGTGTCTACATTTAGATAAGTAATAAATAAATCACAGCCAGATTTTAAACTATATAAATACTAGATTATAGATTGGCTATATCTATATCTATATCTATATCTATAATCTATGAGAAATTAGATCAAGTACTTCCAGAACATAAAACTGAGTAAAAAAAAAACTAAAATTAAAAGATTAAAGTTTTAAGTAAATTCACTATTTTGTGTTGGACTCCATTCATAGCCATCATCTGCAAGTTCAGCCTCATGTATCTCACAGAAGATGGGTTAAATATGGTTACTAGATAAATAATAAGTAGATAGACAATAAGTTGACAAATAAATAATAGAAGATAGATTAATAATATATATGACAGATTGATAAATGTAAGTAGAGACAGATGATAGATAATATACAGATACAGAAAAGGTATGGGAAATATATCATATAGAAAATAGGCAATGAATACATGATAAGTAATAGGTAGATGTTAGATAACAGAAAGACAGATAGCCTTGAACTGCTTTAAATAAGTGTCAATGTGTTGACTTAGCCTTTTCCCCAGAGATGATCTCAATTATTGGTTGTCCAATGCAATGTAACAAGCCCTGACTATTTATATATATGTATATATACATAATATATATACATATATACACATATATATGTATATATACACACATCAAACTCAGCAGGTTTTGCATACAAACAATGTATATAAATATATGTGCATCACAAATGTATATATATGTGATATGATTCTACTTCTGTTAAACCACATTAGAATAACCATAAAAACAATATGTGGTAGAAGATCACAAAGCTACAGCTTCTTTATTTGGAAAAGAATTAAAATTTATTATGTGAATACATGAAAGAATCAACAAATAAAATATTAAAAATGGTTTAAGTATTTTGTACATGTGCATATATTTTTTCTTTTTTTATTGGTTATTTTATTTATTTACATTTCAAATGTTATTCCCTTTTCCCAGTTTCTCCTTCACAAATACAATCCCCTCTCCTCTCCCCCTGCCTCTATGAGGGTGCTCCCCCAATCTGCCACCCATTTCTGCCTCAGTGCCCTAGCACTCCCTTACCCTGGGACATCGAGCCTCCACAGGACCAAGGGGCTCCCCTCCCAGTGATGCCAGATAAGGCAATCCTCTACTACAAATCCAGCTGGATATATGGGTACCCTCTGTGTACTCTTTGGTTGGTGGTTTAGTCCTTGGGAGCTCTGGGAGGTTTGGTTGGTTGATATTGTTGTTCTTCCATTGGGACTTCAGACCCCTTCAGCTCCTTCAGTCCTGACCCTAACTTCTCCACAATGTGCAATACTGTAATAGGAGAGTGGCTGCAGCTCTGAAAGAAGTTCATTATGAACCTTGTATTCACTACAATATTGACTCAACTGTAAACCTCAGTGTTCTCTTTGTGAGATGATATACACACAATTAGCACTTGTCCTAAAAAATGTAAAATAGACACAGCTGACATAAAGTGAGCCACATTTATGGCAATCCTTATGAGGGTTAGTAAATATAAGCAGATCTTGTTTTTTCAACATTCTTATTGTCCATGCTACAGTTTAAATATTGCATGCAGTTTTCTTTTTATAAATTTTTATTGGTTATTTTATTTATTTACATTTCTTTTTGTATTGGATATTTTCTTTATGTACATTTCAAATGTTATCCCCTTTCCCAGTTCTCTCCAAAATCCCCCTATCCCATCCCCACTCCCTGGGCTTCTATGAGGGTGCTCCCCTACTCACCCACCCACTCCTGTTCCCTGCCTTGCCATTCCCCTATACTGGGTCATTGAGCCTTCACAGGACCAAGGACCTCTCATCCCATTGATGACCAGCAAGGCTGTCCTCTGCTACATATGTGGCTGGAGCCATGGGTTCCACCATGAGTACTCTTTGGTTGGTGGTTTAGTCCCTGTGAGCTCGAGGGGGGGGAAGCGTGGGGGTTGATATTGTTTTTTTCTTTGCAAAGCACAAATAGGGAACATTATTTTGGGGTTTTTACTAATTTTCCTA
This sequence comes from Mastomys coucha, assembly GCF_008632895.1. Classification (NCBI taxonomy): domain Eukaryota; kingdom Metazoa; phylum Chordata; class Mammalia; order Rodentia; family Muridae; genus Mastomys; species Mastomys coucha. Next base: position 45,426,896 of record NW_022196904.1, on the reverse strand, counting down.
TATTTCTTTTAATGATTTTTTTTTTTACTATTTATGAGTATATGTGCATGTTTTTGTGTGGATTTGTGCACATGGGTTCAACACTTGTGGAATCAAGAAGAAAATAATGGATCAACTGCAGCTGGAGATGCAGATAGCTGTGAGCTGCCCGATGTAAGGTTTGGGAACTGAACTAGGTACTCTACCAGAACAGCAATGCTAACCAGTGAGACATCATCTCTCCAGTCCACTAATAATTTTATTCAATATAAATGCTAACAACTGGCTCTTTTGCTAGGAAAAGTCGAAGAAGACAATGTGTCAGAAATATTGTATGGAAATCCAGTTCACTAAAACTTTGAATTCTATCACTGAGATCAAGTAAAAAGCTTTATACAATGAGAAATACACACAGCTGGCTTCTTCACCGTTGCCTAATGCCTGGTATAAGAAAAAGCGAAGTCATAAGAATAATAAATGGACTTCTACTAATATTTTGCTCAGAAGAAATAGATTAGTGAAAATGAATACAGTAATGAAATAATTTTTATCTATGAAAAATTCTGCTTATGATGCTCGAACAGAATTTGCTGGCCAAAACTTTTAAAAGCTTCCCTTACAACAATATATAGTACATTGATGAATATGTTTTGCTAATGAACACTTTTCAATTCATAAACATGCGATGAAATTTATAATTTTGTATGGAAGTCAAATTAGAGAGGCTCATTAAATCTGCAGAACCAACATCAAGTGTTGAATAATTCATCAGCTGTTTAACACATTTGCAAAAATGCAAATTTATTTTATTACTGAGTTCAATTTATTTATTTATTTAGATAGCTTTTGTAAAAGGATTATATTTTTCCAATGCGAGACTACAAAACTTTAATTGTAAAGTGATTAGCATGAAGCTTTATCTAATTAAATCAACAGAAGAAGACTGGGAGTGACAGTCGGCTAGGTGCACAAATTAGGGAACTGTCCCACTGCATTAGATAGAGGGCATTTATCACAGATGAGCTCTCACACTGTTTAGAAGCTTTGTCAGCAATAGAAAGGAAAGTGAATTTTCGGTATTACAGACAACAGATGCACAGCTGTTTCTCCGATAAGTGTCTGATCTACAACTTTTGAACAATTAGAAAGGATTTTTAAAATGTTGTTCTTAGACTGAATAAGAATGTGATAAAATTAAAAACAATCTCTTCAGTAATTTAAACACTCTCCCAGAACTGAGTAGAGACACAATGTTCAGTTGCATGCGTGAGACTTCTGTGGGTTGTCTCAAGGCATTTAAAAACTGGGATCTCAGGAGCTGTGGGGCTTACCAAGCAAAAATAGCAGCCAGACTAGCCTTAATTTTATTTGAGTATCATTAAAATATGACTATTTTATATTCATCTTAATTAATTTTAATTAGTTTCTCTATTAATTAATTTTCCTACCTATAATCATTTCTACATCTTGCTGTTCTCTATGTGGAATGTTATGAGTTAGGTATAATGGGCCGACATCATTCTTGCCTGTAGATATTGCAACAATTCTAGTAATTCCCCCAAAGATAGTCTTTATGAGAACAAATACTACTTCTTACTTCAAAATATGAACACATTTAGTACTTTTGAAATGTATGAATAAATTGAAAAATTTTAGATAAGAATTCTTTTTTTGTTTTGTTTTGGTTTTTGGTTTTTGGTTTTTTTTTTTTTTTTTTTTCAAGACAGGGTTTCTCTGTGTAGCCCTGGCTGTCCTGGAACTCACTCTGTAGACCAGGCTGGCCTAAAACTCAGAAATCTGCCTGTCTCTGCCTCCCAAGTGCTGGGATTAAAGGCGTGCGCCACCACTGCCCGACTAGATAAGAATTCTTAAAATGTATATATGTTATCAAAAGATTTTTTAACAAGACAATATGGTTTTCACTACACCATCATATTGTAGAAAAGTGACTAATTCTTTTCAACTTATTTATTTACATTTGTGGAAACTATCAACTCCCACAGGACATCTACCTAATATGGGGTTCTTAATCTGAGTATATCAATTGATATTATTGTTTTAAAAACTATTTCTACCTTATTTCAATAAAATAAAATAATGTTTTTTACTATGAATTTGAAGAGCAAAGAATCAAAACCTGTCAATAAGTTTGTCCTTTTCTATGCTGCAAAGGTAAGTGTCTGTGCTCTACAGTGACAGGAAAGTGCAAAGCATGGTAAATTTAAAAAGGACCACGGAGGCATCTGACATCATTAAATACCTGGTGTCAATCATGTCATCTCCTGCTTTTGTTGTTTCAATGTGGCCATCTGAAAAATGAGTTGCAATTCACTCAATAACATTTTTTTCTTTCATCTTGCAAGCTCTTTATTGCTCACAATAGTAAGATAATATAGAAATTAACTTAAAAGGAAGAATTCAGTATTTTCTATGTGTCTACTCATGTGTACAGCCTTTGAAGATACCTCTATTTTCTAGTTCAGTGGAAATACATCCAAATTTATGTAATATAATATAATATAGTATTAAAATGGTTTTATAGTACATTATGTTTGGATGCTATTAAGTACCCGAAAAATAGAGAGCAACTGAATAGAGATTAAGGTCTCTTTTCATTGTATTTATTTATTTATTTGAGGGTTGGCAACTCTGTACTTTATTTCTAGTTAAAAAAAAACCTGATTTTTACAGTTGTCTTTAATATTTCTAATTACATTAAATGTGCATGGGTCCATTCTCATCTCTTTTTTATTGTTTAATCTCTTTTTACAGTGCAGACTTTATCTTCCTCCCAGTTCACCCACAGACTTTCTATCATCCCACACCTCCTCTCGTCTTCTCCACCCCTCTCTCCAAGAGGATGTTCTCACCCAACTCCCACCTCACCAGATCTCCCCACTCCCGGAGGTCCCAAGTCTCTCAAGGGTTAGTTGCATCTTCTGTGACTGAGTTCAAACCTGGCAGTCCTCTCCTTTATATGTGTAGGGGGCCTGGATTTGAAAGAGACAATCTACATTTTAAATCCTGCGTCTTAATAGCTAAAGAAGTAACATGCTTCTAGTTATTCCTCCAAATTCTTTTTACTTTATCATCTAGCATTATAGTACCTTTGATAATAACAAAGTAGGAATGCAAAATGTGCACTCTAAATCACGTGATCAATTTTGAATGACTACAATCAGGTCAAAGCCAATGCCTCACACTTCTGAGAAAGAATGTTAAAATGAAGGCAATAATAACAGCATTATGTTTAAAACCACACACTTTTCCTCCCACTCTGGAAGAAGCAAATGATGCAAGATGTCACTATTAGTATAAATGCATGCTATGGATGTCTCAGCTCCTAAAAGAACATGGTCCAAAACTATATTTGCCAACCATACAAGGTTGAGGTGTCCAGCCTTGGATATAAACTTGACTTAATTGGAATCAATTAAAACCCAACTTGTTGGGCATTACTCTATGAGGGATTTAAAAATAAAAGATTATCTAACACAACACCATCGCTCTAAATGATAGTAGCCCATGTAAAGGGACATGGAAGAAACAATTCTGGTTGCCCATACTCTTGCTGCCAAGTTCATTGACTCTGCTGCTGGGTCACTCCTTCACTGGTATAGAACAGACTGTGGTGCCAACTCTCCAGGAATCCAGCAGGAATCTACTGCCAGATTGGGACTGCTGAGACTTCCGGCCTTGTGGAGTGAGAAATTACTGGATTCTCAGCTTTTCAGCTATGAGTTAGTCATTGTAGAATTACTCAGAGCACATCCTAAAAGCAGGTCTACTAAGCCCACATACATGTACATATTTCAGTCTACCAGTTCTGCTCCTTTAGAGAATCTGGACTAATATTCTAATATGCCATGCCTGCAGAGAATTACTCTAAAGTTTTCATCACATGAATCTCTCTGTTGAAGCCATTTTAAGCTTTTTATTTGCAGATGAATGAAATGTCCAAGATATGGCTATGAGTCAGCCAATCTGCTAATTTTATATTCTTCTTTCACAAGGTGGGTGCATGAGCAGAAAATTATTTTAATGTTTGCAATTTTGAGGTGAGATACCTAAGAAAAGTATATGAGTAAAGCACTTGTTAAAATGCCTACCACAGAAATTGTATTTAATTTATTATTTGTTTTCATGTAAGACTTAAAAGTCTTCCTATTACTTTATGTTTTACACCTGAAGAAATAAGATATTCTGATATTTTATGATATATTGTAAAACTTACATAATTTGTATTTAACATATTATTATCAATTCTAGTTTTATAACTAATCATAAATTAAAATCACACCATGTGTTCTCTTGTACACTTGGAAAATATTCAATGTGTTTACCTAAAAGAACTATTTTTCTGAACCACAACCTAATTGCTATTTCTCAAGGTCCTTAAGTGAACCATTGGCTCAGTTCAAATCACAGATAGAATGCTTTTATTAAAATAAAATGAACTAATGTTTTCTTCAATTTATAGATAAAAAGTATTCCTTCAATTTGTGAGCTTAATATCTTAAAATGAATAATCTTTCAATGTTATAATATGGTTTGATTTTAGCAAACCTCTGTGAAAAGGCAGAAATAGTGTTATTTGTACAATAAATGCTTTTTTTTTCTTCATATTACCAAATAGGGAAACATAATGGCACATTTGCTAATAATCACAAGAGCCAAATTTTAGTTCATTTGGGCAAATATTCAAGAAAAAAATCTTAAGATTTTGGCAAACATAAATCATTTCCACTGTTCAAAAAATGATAGAATAATTATCTTCTGATCTATGGTACAAGATTGAGATTTAAATAGTAGTTAATTTAATAAAGTCTATGAATTAACTAAAGTACATTTCTTATAATACTTGTATATAATGTAGCAACGATCTGCTCAAATCGTTAAATTAAGGTACAGAGTGAGAGTATCTCAGTTTCTTCTTACTGTATGGCTATCTTTGAAGAATACAAAATATATGTATATATTTCAGTCTACCAGATCTGCTCCTTTAGAGAACCCGGACTAATATTCTAATATGCCATGCCTGCAGAGACGTACTCTAAAGTTCTCATCACATGAATCTCTCTGTTGAAGCCATTTTAAGCTTTTTATTTGCAGATGAATGAAATGTCCAAGATATGGCTATGAGTCAGCCAATCTGCCAATAATAATTGAGACAATTCTCTCTCTACTTCCTTCTCCTAAATTTATTTGAATAACTATTTTCTACCTGTGGTTTAAGTACTATCATTTTTCACTTTGTTATTTACAAAAGAGAAGTCTTTAATGTTCTAATTAGGCAATATCATTAAAACTGCATTTTCCTTTGACACATGTTTATTATAAATTGAAATGTGTCTCCTTAACCCTATGCTTTTAAAGATATAATCACTGCACTTACACCACAAAGTAAATACAGCAGACTATAAAGACAATCAGCCTGATTGAAATCTGAGTGAAAATATATATTATTGTATATTCTTGTTCCAGTGTGATTAACTGCAACATTCTAATGAGGCAACTACACAATTTTCAAGTTTGGTACAGTTTTGTTTATATTATTAACTGATTAATACAGAAGAATTTTGTTATGATGGGCCATCTTATGAGAAACATTATATCTGTGTCATTGCTATAAAATACAGGTTGTTAGTTTCTTATTAAGATGTGTTCAATTGAGTTAAAGTTCTCCAGCCAATAGAATATTATATGGAAATATTTTAAAAATCATAGAAAAATGATAAAGTATATAAAAATAATTTAATAAGGAGGAAGGCATTCATGTTTGGAAGAGAACTGGAAGAGTAAACATTGGCGGAGCAGTTGTAAGTCAACACACAATGTAATCTTTCTTGGTTTTTTTTTTTTTTTTTGATTAGGAAACTTGTATGGGGGGTGTTAAATGCATTTCCTTGTGATTAGGGATGTAGTCTGTTGCCACAGTGTTGACCTGGAATATAAAAGCCCTGGTTTCTAACCCTAACATCACATTAAATTGGATGCTATAGTGCATACCTTTAACCCCAGCATGTAATCAAGGTAGAGTCAGCAGAGCACAAGGTTTAATGCTATCCTTAGGTACACAGCTGGTGCCAGATCAGTCTAGAATACATGGCATATTGTATGAAATAAAAATAAATGGACAAATAAATAACTACAAATGTTCCTCTTTGAATACTTTGAGTATCAAATACATAATAAAATTACAGAGCTTACTAGAACGTCTGACAAAGCCAAAAATTCATATGTACATTATTTGCAAATATTTGCCAGAATATAATGCAGGGGAATTATGGGTCTTAGTAATTCTAGAATTCTAAGTCTACATATGAAAAAAAAAATGAAGTCAACAAATCAGTTAAATGATTATACTGATAAAAATATAAGGCATTTGTTACTCAAAGGGTATATTCAAATAAAGAATTCCAGTAGCATTGCAATCCACCATTCAAAAACTGGCTGAAGAATGAAGCAGCCATGTCATCATGCTTCTTGCCAATGTAAACACCCTGAATATTTACAAATTTATTTGCCATCTTTCTTCCCTCTTCCTGCTCTTCCAAATTCTTTTATTCATTTATATATTTATTTTATGACTTTACCTTTCAAGAGAACTCTGGTTCTTTCATTATTTGAATTTGAAAATATAAAGTACCATAGGAATTGGCCAATAAAACTTAATCAATAGAAATGGAATGGAAGTTAATAGGGAGGTGACAGAAACAAGTGGCTCAAGAGAGTAAGAATAGACTTAGAGCAACGACCAGAATACCCTACTTTTAGAAAAATTGATCAATTGACAATGTCCTTTGCCTTACAGAAGCACTGCTATCTTATGAAGTCCCATTTGTCAAACAGATTGGGAAAAGATCTTTACCAATCCTATATCTGATAGAGGGCTAATATCCAATATATACAAAGAACTCAAGAAGTTAGACTCCAGAGAACCAAATAACCCTATTAAAAATGGGGTACAGAGCTAGACAAAGAATTCTCAACTGAGGAAAATTGAATGGCCGAGAAACACGTAAAGAAATGTTCAACAACCTTAGTCATCAAGAAAAGACAAATCAAAACAACCCTGAGATTCCATCTCACACCAGTCAGAATGGCTAAGATTAAAAACTCAGGTGACAATGGATGCTGACAAGGTTGTGGAGAAAGAGGAACGTTCCTTCATTGCTGGTGGGATTGCAAGTTGGTACAACCACTCTGGAAATCAGTTTGGTGGTTCCTTAGGAAATTGGACATAGCATTACCTGAGAACCCAGCTATACCATTTCTGGGTATATACCCAGAATATGCTCCCATGTGTAATAAAGACACATGCTCCACTATGTTCATAGCAGCCTTTTTTATATTAGCCAGAAGCCGGATAGAACCCAGATGTCCTCAGCAGAGGAATGGATACAGAAAATGTGGCACATTTACACAGTGGAGTACTACTCAGCGATTAAAAACAATGAATTTATGAAATTCTTACAGAAATGAATAGATCTGGAGAATATCATCCTGAGTAAGGTAGCCCAGTCACAAAAGAACACACATGGTATGTACTCACTGATAAGTGCATATTAGCCCAGAAGATTGGAATACACAAAGAACAATCCACAAACTACAAGAAACTCAAGAAGAAGAAAGACCAATGTGTTGATACTTAATTCCTTCTTAAAAGGAGGAACAAAATACCCATGGAAGGAGTTGCAGAGACAAACTATGGAGGGAAGAGACTGAAGGAAGGACAATTCAGAGGCTGCCGCACCTGGGAATACTTCCCATATTCAATCACCAAACCCAGACACTATTGTGGATGCCAGCAAGTGCTGGCTGACAGGAGCCTGATATAGCTGTCTCCTGAGAGGTTCTGACAGTGTCTGACTAATACAGAAGTAGAGGCTCACAGCCATCCTTTGGACTAAGTACAGGGTCCCCAATGAAGGAGCTAGAGAAAAGATCCAAGGAGCTGAAGGGTTTGCAGCCCCTTATGATGAACAACAATATGAACTAACTAGTACCCTCAGAGCTCCCAGGGGCTAAACCACCAACCAAAGAGTACACATGGTAGGACTCATGGCTCTAGCTGCATATGTAGCAGAGGATGGCCTAGTTGGTCATCAATGGGAGGAGAGGCCCTTGGCCCTGTGAAGTTCTATACCCCAGTGTAGGAGAATGTCAAGGTTAGGAAGTAGGAGAGGGTAGGTTGGTGAGCAGGGGGAGGGGGGAGGGAACAGATTTTTTTTTCCCCAGGAGGGAAACCAGGAAAGGGGATATCATTCAAAATATAAATTAAGAAAATATCTAATAAAAATAAAATAAAAAACAAACAAAAAAGAAAATGATCAAACTTAAAACAAATTGCATAATGACAACATTCAGCTTTTCTTCAAGTTAAAGAGTTATGATTTGGACTGAGGAGCTAGTTCAAATGCAGATACTTGCTAGCATGGGTGAAGTCCTGAGTTCTATTCCAACTGTTGAAGAAAAAAGAAAGGAAGGAAGGAAGGAAGGAAGGAAGGGAGGAAGAAAGGAAGGAAGGAAGGAAAGGGAAAGGAAGAAAGGAGGGGAATGGAAGAAAAAGGAAGAAAAGGAAGGGAAGGGAAGGGAAGGGAAGAGAAGGCAAGGGAAGGGAAGGGAAGGAAGGAAAGGTTTTACTTTACAAACTGGCAACTTTAAATTATTTTCTTCTCTTTAAAATAAAAGTTGGCTAGTTGTGTAGCTTTGAGAGTTACAAACCAGAAATGTGCTTTTGTTTCAGAACCAAATAACATATCAGATCAAGGGATTTTGAAAATAATGATTTCCAAAGGACGATGTAAATACCAATGTAGACCACACATTCAGTGATATACCTGAAACTATTCTAAGTAACTTGTTTTGTAGATAAAAGAAAAATGTGTATGAAATTAAGAATAGTCCTGACTAGCAATCAGGAATTAAAAACAGACAAGAGGGTAGTTACCAGAATGCTTAATGTAAAAGTGGACTGTTTTATATTAAAATAGCATAACCTTGGATCTGGAACTGACTTAAAAGCCTCCTTCTTGAAGACTAGCTTCCATGGTGATAGAGGGCACCATGCAAGCTTCTAAAAGAGGGAAGCAGACAACAGTCTTCCCTACCAATGATGCCTATGAACCACAGCAATGAGCAGCATTGTATGATAACAATAATGGCACACATACCTTGGTTATAGCCAGTAATTTTCTAATTAGACTAAGACCATCTTACCAAGAGAAAAATAATGCCTGGTATTAGAAATATACATGGTCAACTACCCAGAGCTAGTGAGGCTTTGGATCATGGGGGAAAACCTATAACCATCATTATGCTAAACCAGAAAATCACAGTTACATTCTAAATACATGCTCTTATACCCAAAGATATGTATAGTCCTTATCCCTCATCAATGAAACTTCCCTTTGCAGCATGTAGTACTAGTACAGAAAACCACAACCAATCAAAATGCACTGATATAGAACCAGTCTCAATGATTATATGTATACAACAACTTGGGTGCCAGAGGCTCAGGGAACGTTTTAGAAGGTGGGAACACAGATTCTAAGAACTGTGTCTCCTAGTGATGTCACTAGCTATAACCCAGAAGTTTCACCAACAAGAGTACCTAAGCCTGAGCTGAACAAGAGCACCTAAGCCTGACCTGAACAAGAGCATAGCCATAGACATACTAACATGGCTGTGGGAAAGCCAGGAAGCCTCAACCCTACACAAAGAATTACAAGCAATGCTGAAAGAAGAAAACATAGGCTCCCTCAGTTAGAAGCATGCTGACTTTTATTCATCACTATGTGGTTATCTCTGAAAACATACATACAAGTAACATTAGTGTGTGTGTACAATAATTTATCAAAAAAGCGAACATGAATTTGAAAGACCTTGGAGAGTGGTGCAGAGAAGAATTTGGAGGAAGGAAAGGAGCTAGGAGATGTAATTATGTTATAATCTCAAATGATAAAGGAAATAATTTCAAAAAGCATAGTGTATTGTCTACAATGGATAAAGCAAGTAAAACTAAATAATAATCCAGAAATCAGTCTACTTGAAGGAAATGGAAAGAACACACAATGAAAAAAAATCTCTTCAGCAAATGCTGTTAAGAAAACCACAAAACCACATAAAGAAGAATGAACTTTGGCCTGGTCCTACCCCAACAAAGATATCGAATTAAATTGCTTTGGCAATTTAAATTCACCAATATTCAGTTGTCTCAACTGAAACCTTGAGAACAAGCTGGACAACGATATTTTTCCTGTGTCTAAAATTTCAATAAAAATAGACCTAAAAGAAAAGGCTTCTTCCCAATGAAAGAGGCCAATCATATCACACAGTATAATTTATGCATGCAAAGAGACTACAATATGTAGATTCCAAAGGTCCATGAAGATAAATACTTCCTGTTTTAAAAATAAGAAAACACAGGTCCTAAGGCATAAAATAGCCAAAGCACATGAACCATTTTCAGTGCATGAAATGTAAGTGATCTTCTTTCTTGTCTACAAGTTCTCTACTATTTGAACACGTTTCCCATGCAGTGCTTCATGTCTTCCTCCCAGTATATGATATTGGGAAGACTGTTTTTACCTGTCCCGACATCTTCCAGTCGAATTGTTCAAAAGCATTAAGTTATAAATCGCTCTCTGCATGAAGAGTAAGAGGAGCTCTTACTGCTGGGTTCTCTGCTGACTGTTTTAGATTAAAAGCCCTTCAGGCACAGACATCTGTAAAAAGTGAAAGCTTCATAAAGTAGAAATGGAGAAATATCAGAATGTTGATGATAACCTTCCTTATAGCTGTAAATTTCAGTGTTTCTTATTAATGGAAAATATCTGCTGGGGTCTCTGCTGAAGAAGGCGTTATTTCTGAACTGTCTCAGGAAAATCACTTTTGTATGTTGAAATGCAGGAAGACAATTCACCAATCTACTGTTTAAACAATCAATTAACTTTGAAACTGGGACCCAAGTGTGAAAGCGATTTTACTACACAGGACCATTTATTGTCTCTTACATAAATAAAATTGATACATTTGTAATAATAACAATAAAACATGAAATATTCAGTTGTCTCAACCATAACAAGGAGACATGGTCTATTAGGTGTCATGAGTATGCTAAAATCTAAGGTAAAATTACCTGTTTCTAAAAGGAAGTCTTCCTCACACCTTTGAAAATTCTTTAAAACGTGGAAACTCTTTCAAATGATCTCCTGTAGCTAGTGCATGGGCACTATTATGATTTCCTGGTCGTGAGCTAGGAGATGGCAATCAAACAGTTGCTCTCAGCAAGATGAGCAAGTGTTCTCACCTGCTGAGCAGACTTCAGCCACCACACTGGGACTTCTTAAACGTGAGATTTTGTGGCAAGGACTTTACAAGATATGTTTGTAGAATATTCTTATTTCACCTTCCTTTTGAAAAAAATAGCTTTATTGAAAACAGATTCTTAATTATGCCATTGTTATTTCAGTAATTTAAACTGTTTCACGGTCTCTCACTCCTTGTCACCTCGGGGATCATGTAACTCTGCAATAGGGAAGGTGGAAACGTTCTAAGAGCCATGGGGCATGGACAACAGAGAAACAAGGCCTTAGAGATGCAGCACAGCTTGATGCACATATGAATTCACAGAGACTGGGGCAGCGTGCACAGGGCCTGCACAGGTAAAACTAAGCAGGTCAGGGTCTCAGTACTGAGAAAGGACATGGACTCAAACAAGGGCCCACCCCTAAGGCCCATTCCTAAGCCAGAATCTATCTCCTGAGTCTCAGTGGGAATAGAAAGAATGCTTATGACCTGCACAGCAGGAGATGGCCAGCTCAAAATGGACTCAGTGGTATCTTTGGAGTATTTTTGTCTCATTGTCTGATCTGGACATTTTTTCCTTATTATCTTACAGGCTGTTTTCTTACATGTATGGTTTCTGGTTTATATGTTTATGGGATTTCTCTGTGTGTGAATGTGTAGGTCTCTGTGTCTATATGTTTTTCTTGCGCTTTATCTGTTCATCCTTTTTTTTTCTATTTGTCTTTTGGTCCTATTCTGGTTCGCTTGTTTTTATTTAATTTAAATCATTATCACCATCCTCCTCCTCCTTTTATCTCTTCTTCCTCCTCCTTCTTATCATCATCATCGATCTGTCTGCTATTTACTAATGAGCAAGGAAAGGTGTGGATTTGATTGAGTGGAGAAGTGTGGAGGATCTGAGAGAATTTGGGGGAGGGGAATCATAATGAGAATATATTATATAAAATCTATTCTCAATAATAATAATACAAATAAAAATGTGTTAGTGATATTTTATATTATTTTTTGTCTTATTCTTGTGATAAAAGTGGCAAAAAAAGAAAAAACTTAGAGACATCCTTTGTTTCAGTTCTTCTAAAGCACAATCTAACATGATGGAGGATTTGAGGCAGCAGGAGCTTAGAGCAACCAGTCACACTGCATCTGTAGTCAGAAAATCAAGATATAAAGGCTGGGTTCAGTCTATTTCCTCCTATTGATAGAGTTTAAGATCCCAGCACAGAGAATGGCACTGTCCATAGTGGGCAAGCCTTTCCCCCACATTACCTAAAAGAACATCCCTTATAACCATGCCCAGATGTGGACCTAACTTAAATCTTCCCTGACACAATAGTCCATAAGCTTCTTTTCAGGAAGGCGCTAGATCCTGTAGAGTTGATAATTATTGCTAACCATCACAACTGCTTTCGGTGATGATCGTTGCTTGTCTTATTCGTTTATAACTATGCACTGAGTCACTTTTTGAGTTGCCAGGACTATCTTTTTAACTTTGGCTATACTTAGATGTTGTGTCTGGAATCAGATCCAGTTGGATTAATCTACCTTAGAGCACATTAACAATAATCCTGAGTGCATTATTGAATATTTTCATCAAATTTTCAAAATTTATGGTCATAGAACAAAAATTTGCTCACTTACTTGCTCCTGGCTCTGTGTGCTGGAATGCTGGCTGGGGCTCCAGATTTCCTCCAGAAACTATTGATTTTTCTCTTGGCCTTATTTCCTTCTCTGTTACTAATATGTAATATCTAGGCTATACAGAGAAACCCTGTCTAAAAAAAACAACAAAAAAAATTGCTGGTTATATTTTATAAACATACTGTTTAATCTTCAGAGTAAATTTTTTGAGTATTTCATACCCAGAACCTACATTTACCATTTTATAAAATAACTTGTAATATAAAGTTCATAGGCTTTTACACTCAATATTTTGGCCACATTTAAAGAGAAGTTTTACTCCTTGGTTGGTGTTTGAGACCCTGGGAGCTCTGAGGGTACTAGTTAGTTCATATTGTTGTTTGTCCTAGGGGGCTGCAAACCCTTCAACTCCATTGGTCCTTTCTCTAACTCCTTCACTGGGGATCCTGTACTCAGTTCAATGGATGGCTGTGAGCCTCTACATCTGTATTAGTCAGGTAATGTCAGAGCCTCTCAGGAGATAGCTATGTCACATGGTAGGACTGATTTTTCTGGCAGCATGTGTATAGTAGAGGATTGAAAAATCAATCATCAGTGGGAGGAGAGGTCCTTGGTTCTGTGAAGGCTCTGTGGCCCAGTGTAGGGGAATGCCAGGGCCAATAAGTGGGAGAGGGTGGGGTGGCAAACATGGGGAGGTGGAGCCAACAGGGGTTTGTTCTTGTTTTTGTTTGTTTGTTTGTTTGTTCCTGGGAGGGGAAACTGGAAAAAGAAAAATCATATGACATGTAAATAAATAAAATATCTAATAAAAAATATAAATCCAAAAAAAATAAAGAGAAGCTTTTCTGTCTGACTTTATTTTCTCAAGTACGGGCCTCAAATTTTCTTTGAATATAATATATTGCAATGTAATATAATCTTCTGGTTACTGTACAAATATTTTATCACTTAGGTAGCAGTTTATCTTTTCTTATTCTGTTGAATTTTTATAATAAAACTGTCACTTTTTCATCTCTGATTGATATTATCATCTATAAAATTATTTCTGCTACGCATCATCCTAAACGTAGTACCTCAGTCTGCGGGAGCCTCACCCAGCAGATGGACACCAGGTAACTCACAAGTTTTTTCACGTGTAGGAAGTTAGTGTGTTGCCTTGCCTTTGGACCTGGCTTATGATGAAGTAACTCTAAAGTTCATCTCACTGGTAGAATTGTCTGTAATTTTTTGTAATACTGTTTAATCTTGGACTTAATGATTCTTCCAACTGTGTGATTTTTGTTTGTTTGTTTTTTTGATTTTAAAAATATTTACTGACAGCTAATAACAGCAGCAGAACTGCATCATCAGTAAATATTTCTTTCCCTGTGCAGGCTGTTATTTTTTCTTTCCATTTACTTCAGTACATTCTCCAGCAAAAGGCAGTAGCAATGTTCTTTTATCAACAGGTTGTTTTTCTTCTACCTAGCATAACCTTCCTAGAGTAATCTTCACTCCTCTATCAATGTATCTACCTGTAAGCCTTATATACATACAGAATTCCCCAGCCCTCATGTATGGGTACATAAGCTTTGCCCAAATCTACATATCACAGTAATGATAATTTCCCTACTAGTGTGACTGCCTTTGAGCTTCCTTTGGACACAGTGGTTCAAGTCCCACAAGAAACTAGAATTTTCCAGGATATCAGGTTGTATGAATATCTTCCTACATTTATGGCTGTAATTAAAGACTTTTCTCTGTGAATTTATATTTATAAGGTGCTTCTCAACAGTTTTCTAAATCACTAATATACCATACCAAGTAAGTATAAAATTCAACGAACTATAGGTATGACTTCAAACTGTTTCACTTCTCTTTGTAGACTATTGCACACATTATTAACTCATATTCTGAAAGCCCTTAATTTAAACAATCCTATCCACCAGGGGCAAAGTCTAACGACTTATGCAGTACATAGATTTCTAATTTCATGTAGCCATTCATCAGCAATTATTCACCAAGAATGGTAACATTAAGCCTGAGACTTCTCAGTGGTCACAAAATAACTAGAGGATATACTTTATTTTCAATCACCTCTATCACATATGAGAGAAAACACAAGTTTCTCAAAATTTTGACATAAACAGTAAACTTAAATCCACAGATTTAACATGTTAGGAAACCACATCATATATATTTATATTAAATATAACCTAAAATTTATTTTAATTTTATAGGATTATTGCTAAATTTCATTCTTTAGTTTAAAAGGGAAAGTTATATATCTTTGATTTGGCATTGTTCTCTACAGGGCATGTCAAATTCTATGTATGTCCTTAGAAAACTAAAGGATAATTCAGCATATTAACAAATAAGCTTGTATTTACCTATGAGACTTAATTTTTAACTTGCAATTTTCAAATTATCCATTTGAATCTCTTCTCTTCTCATCTTGGACTTCATATAGGAATTGAAACTCAGCCTTACCACATTAGCACCACATGTACAAAAAACCACCAAAACCCTAGTCTCATGAACTGCAGAGAAATATGCCTGGGGCAAACAATTCCCTTGTTGAACCTGAACAAAGACTTTACCCCCTCAGAAAAATATTTCAAGTTCTTTAAGTCCCGAGACAGCAGGAGGAGGCTCATGAAAGCAGCACTAGTCTTTATTTTTCCCAGAAAGCAAAGAAAAGCTGCTTTGCTCAGGAGAGTGAGCTTTCTGAGCAAAGTAAATATCAAAAGTGATTTTAAAATCCACACACAAAGTGATGGGTTCCATCGGGGCACTTCCTGCCTCAGAGTTGTTTGTTGGTCCTTCTCCCCTCCTCTGTCTGACTCTCTTCTCTTGGTCCCTGCCTCCTATAAGGCCTCTTTCTCCCCTGTTCCATCAGCTACATTTGAATGAACCATATCCCACCCCGTAACCCCTGCCACATACACACAGGTAAAAATAAAATTCTGTGAGCTTCATGTTAGAAGAAAAATGTATAATTTATACTGGAGTCTGGCTTATTTACTAAATAACATAAAATTTCATGGTCTACTCACTGTATTGAACATGCCATGATTTCATTGTTCTTTAAAGGTGCATAAAATTTGATTATGTTTCTGCCGAGTATTTTTTTTAAGTCTATTTCAATTTTTATTTATATTTAACCAAGATTAAATTACATCTATCCATGTTTGGAAGTAATAGCTTTGTCATATAGATTACATATCTACAACAAACTAGACCATTTAATAGAGCTATGGCACCCATCATTTTACCCAAATGACCAATTTTAATTTTTTCAATAAAAGAGGAAAAGCGTTTTCATAGTCTTTACATTCAAATTTATACTGTGCCAGCTATGCCGAGTATTTTATTTATTCATTTTTTTGTTGGTGAACAAAAAAAATTCAAGTTGGTAGGATGCATCGTGAGTAGAGCAATTGCAAGTAGGTATGTGCAATTATCTCTATGGTAAGGCTCCAGTGTCTTCTGGTATGTTCTCAGAGGTGATATAGCTGGGTCAAGTAGTATTTATATCTTTAGCATTTTTAGGAAACTTTGTAGTATCTGTTCTAATTTATATTACCACAAGCAGGAAACAATTTCTCTGTCTCCATATCCTCATCAGGGTTTCTCATCATTTATTTTAGTTACAGCTAGTTTAACTGAAGTAAAATAGAAGTTTTAGAATAATTTTACTTTCCCATGTCTCTGATATCTAAGAATGTAGGCACTCTAAGATAGAAATATCCCCCATGCTTGTGGATTTAAAATCAATTATTGGGAAAATGTCTATGTTATTCAAGGTGGTCTACAGATTGAGTGCAAGCCACATCGTTGGAGTCCCTAAAATTCACATAGTACTATGAAAGCATGCAAGTAAATAAAGCAATCCTAAATAGCGAGAACACAGCCAAAGGCAACACAATGCTACCTCAAATTCTAGCACAGAGCATATCCTGTCTAGTGACAGGATAGCATGATACTAGAACAAAATGGACATAAAAGATTAGTGATGAAATATTTATCAGCAGTACTGGGTAGATGGCTCAGTAGATGGCTTTTAATTAAATGAATCTGAATTAAGTAGCCAGCATTCAGGTTGAATGCCTTACAGCACCTGAAACTCTAGCCTTCTGACTTCTGTGTGTTTGCACACACATGTGGCAAATACTCAACATAGACACATATACATATCCATGAATAAAAGATAAAAATAAATATTAAAAATCAGTTCCTTGCAAATAAAAATACCTTCTTCAACAGATGATACACACAAAATACTTAATTGAAGATTATTTCTCATCCTGCACAGAAATCAATTGAAATTAGATCAAAGACCTTACTTAATATAGGAACTGTAATGTCAAAAGTTCAAAACAAAAACCTAGAAACAATACCTCGTGGCATGCATGGGCAAGAACCATCTGAAAATGATTCCAGCAATAACACTAAGAATTGCCAAAATTGGATTACATGAGATTGAAAATTTTTCTGCACATTCAAACAAGCCATTTTTAAAGAACTAACTTACAGAAGATAATCTAATCAATTAGTCTTGATAAAGGAGATTAATATCTAGACTACAGGAAAGGGTACAAAAATAAACATCAACATTAAGCAAGTCTTCCATTTAACACTGTTTCAAAGTGGACAATATAAATCGCTAATAAAAGTTTAAAATGCCATTTTAATTTAATAATTTAAAGGAGAAATATGTGCCAAACATGTTGTAGGCTCAGATATACAGATCTGAGTCAGACTATAACTCTTTTCTTCCTGCAGTCTGGTTTATACAGAACTCACAAGGGAAAATCATATCTTAGAGAAAGAAGATTCTGAGAGATTTCCTTTCACACATAGGTTATTTCTGTGGTAATCCACTCATAGATCTTGCTGCTATGACATGTAAATTTCTCAGTATGTATTTCTTAATAGTTCCTCCAATATAATCATAATGCCTTACTGCCTTTTAGCATCCAATGTCTTTGCCTAGTCTGTCTGCAGGATGATGCAGACATATAATGCAGGTATCATCACACCATCACTACTTTGCTATATAGATGAAGCTGTCCATTACTTTCCAATTACCATGACTCTTATCTCTGAGATGTAAGAATAATCAGCACCTGCATTTAAAACAGATTGAAATGTTGAAAGAAATCTTAATGTTCTTAAATTACAAAATACTTTGGGAAAGCATGGAAGAGTTCATGATAAAAAAAATTACCTGAAAACCTGCTCAGTACCATTGTGAAGGAAGTAAAAGTTAATAATTCAATACAATTTTATCTCATCACTACAGGTTGGCTACTATGAAAGAAGAGGAACTAACACATGACATGTCTGCAAGGATGTGGACAAACATAAGTCTGTATATCCTGTTGACAAGAACAAAGATCAGAGCGGACATTACACAAAGCACAAAGAAGCTTGCCAAAACCATTCCAAATTAAAACTCTCTTTTGATCCACTGGCCTCTATTATCATATATACTAAAAATAGAGTCAATATTAATGCATTGAGATCTGTTCTCCTGTAAAATGATAGCATTGTCTCCAATAGCCAAGATATAGAAGTAAATGAGAGTCCATAGGAAGAACCAACAAAGTCTCTTTTATACATGATTAAACTTCTCTAGTATCGAAAGGGAACAAATATTGCCATTTAAAACAATATGATCAATGCTAAAACAAAACAAAACAAAACAAAACCAAAAAACAACCACCAAGCCATGCATAGGGTAAAACAAACAAAAGGCTCAACATTATCTTGCTGTTAATAGAATATAAAATTAATCAGGCAATGTTTCTTCCAATTCTATTTTGTCGATATTTGAAGAATATTGGTATTAACTCTTCTTCAAAAGTCTGGTTAAAAAAATCTACACTAAAACCATTTGCTGCTGGGCTTGTTTTGGTTGGGATAGTGTTTCACTGCGAGTTATAGGTCTGTCTAGATTGCTTATCTGGGTCTGGAGAAGGGATGGATCACTAGGTGGGACAGTCTCTGGGTGGTCTTTTCTTGTAAGCATGGGGACAGCAATGGAGGAGATAGAGGAAGGA
The DNA here is from genome assembly GCF_008632895.1 of Mastomys coucha. Taxonomy (NCBI): domain Eukaryota; kingdom Metazoa; phylum Chordata; class Mammalia; order Rodentia; family Muridae; genus Mastomys; species Mastomys coucha. Next base: position 45,407,922 of record NW_022196904.1, on the reverse strand, counting down.
CTGAAGAAGCTGAAGGGGTCTGCAACCCTATAGGAAGAACAACATTATCAATAATCAGAACCCCTAGAGTTCCCAGGGACTGAACCACCAATAAAAGGCTACATACAGAAGGACCTGTGGCTCCAGCCACATATGTAGCAGAGATGGCCTTGTTGGACATGAATGGGAGGAGGGGCCCTTGGTCCTATGAAAACTTGATGCCCCAAGATAGGGGAATGCTAGGAGAGTGAGACAGGAGTGGATGGGTGGGTGAGGGAGCTCCCTCATAGACGAATGGGTTAGAGATAATGGGATAGAGAGTTTCCAGAGGGGAAACCAGGAAGAGAAATAACATTTGAAATGTAAATAAATAAAAAAAATTACAAAATAAATTACTTATTTGACCTTGACTTAACTTTGTTAAGTAATACAAATCCATAAAATTATCCATGTCTTTTAGAGTTTTCAAGTTGGAACAATACAGATTTTTAAAGCATATCTGTATGATTCTCCAGATTTCCTCAGTGTCTGTTATATTCCACTTTTTTTCTTTCAGATCTTGTTCACTTGGTTATTCTCTATCTCTGTCTTTCAGCTGTCAATCTTACTGATTTTTCTTAGACAATTAACCTCATTTCACTGTGGTTTTTGTATTGTTTTGTTTGTTTGTTTGTTTATGTTTAGTTGATTTCAGCCCTGAATTTATTTTTTGCTGTCTATTTCTTTGGGTGCAATTTCGTCTCTTGTTGTAGAGCTTTTGGGTATGCTGTTGTTTGTTTGTTTTGTAGGCACTTAGTTTTATGAACTTACCTCCTAGCACTGATTTCATGGGTCTTGAAGTTTGAATATGCTGTGTATTCATTTTCATTCAATTTTAGAAAGTATGATTTATTTCTTAATTTCTGCCACGACTCAATTTTCATAAAGTAGAGATTTATTCAGTATTTTGTGAGTTTTAAGCTGTCTATTGTTTCTGTCTTTGTTGATATACCGTTTTAATACACTGGTGGTCAGATAGGATGCAGCGTGTTACTTTAATTGTCTTGTGTTTGTTAAGACTTCCTTATGTTTGGATATTTGTTCAATTTTATTGAAGTTCCATGATGTTCTCAGAAGAAGTTATATTCTTTTGTGTTTGGGTAAAATGTTCTACAAATGTTTGTTAGGTCTTTTTGGTTTATAATTTCAGTTAGTTCCCACATTTCTCTGTTTAGTTGTTGTCTAGAAGACCTGTGGCTATTGAGCCTTCCACTATTAGTATGTGAGGGTCCCTATGTGATTTATTATAAAGATATAGTATCTAAAACAGCATGGTATTTGCACAAAAAAAAATCAGAAATGTTCATCAATGGAATCAAATTGACAATGCAAACACAAATCCACTTACATGTAAATTTTGAAATCAAAAGTCAGAAATACACATTGGAAAAAAATCAGCATCTTCAAAATTGGAGTCACACAAATTGGAAGGCTGTATATAGAAGAATCTAGATAGATCTATACTTATCAACCTGCACAAAACTCAAGTTCAAGTGGATCAAGGACTTCAAAATAAAACCAAATACATTTAACCTAATAGAAGACAAAGTGGGAAATAACCTTGAACTCCTTGGCACAGGAAAAGAATTTCTGAGCAGAGTACAATTACCATAGCCACTAAGGCCAGCAATTAATAAAGGGAGCCTCCCATCTTCAGACACCAAGCCAGGGCACTATTGCTGATGCCAAGAAGCTCTTGAAGACAGGAGCCTGGTATGGCTATGCTCTGAGAGCTTCTGCCACCACCTAATAAAGATGTAGATACTAACAGCAAACCATCCGACTGAGCCTAGGGACCCCAATGAAAGAGCTAGGGGAACAATTGAAGGAGCTGAAGTGGATTATACTCCCACAGGAAGAACAATATCAACTAACTGGACCACCCACAGTTCTCAGGGACTAAACTGCCAACTAAAGGGAGGGATACATTGCTCCAGCTATATATGTAGCAGAGGATGGCCTGATTTGGCATCAATGGGAGGGGAGGCCCTTGGTCCTGTGAAAGTTTTATGCCCCAACTTTGGGGGATGCTAGAGAGGTGAGGCAGAAGTGGGTAGGTGGGTGGAGAAGGACCCTTATAGAGGTAAAGGTAAGGTGGGATGGGATGGGGGTGTTGTGAAGGGGAAACTTGGAAGGGGGATATCATTTGAAATATAAACAAATAAAATGAATTATAAAAAAAATAAAAGGAAAGTCATGAAACTAAGAAACTTCTGCATGGCAAAGCACACTGTCATTCACACAAAGAAGCAACCTACATAATGAGAATATATTTAAACCAACTACACATTCAATTGAATACTATATTCATTCAAAATATATAAAGAACTCAAGATACTAAATATTAAGAAAACAAATAACATAGTTTCAATTATTTTTATCTTATTCAATTACTTTTCAAAGTGTAGTGCTGATTTAAACTGAATTCTCAATAGAGTTAACTCAGATGGCTGAGAAAAAAGGGATGCTTAACATCCTTAGCCACCAGGGAAATGCAAACCAAAACTATTTTGAGATTCTATCTTACACCTTCCCGAATGGCTAAGATCAACCAAACAAGTGAAAGCTCATATTGGCTACAATTTGGAGTAAGATAAACACTTATAGGTTGTTGGTGTGAGTGCAAAATTGGACACTCACTATAGAAATCAGTGTGGTGTCTCTTTGGGAAAATGGGAATAGATTTATCACAAGATCCAGCTATTCCACTTCTGAGCACATACCCAAATGACACTTCTTTTTACCACAAAGACACTTGCTCAGCCATGTTCATTGCTGCTCTATTCATAATAGCTGGAAATTGGAAACAGTCTAGATGCCTCTCAAGAGAAGAAGGGATGAAGAACATATGGTTTATTTACACAATGGAATATTGCTGAAACATTATAAAGTGACACCTTGAAATTTTCAGGAATTAAAAAAGTAATTCTGAATTTGATTAATAAGACCCAGAAAGATAAGTATTACAAGGGCCTTGTTCAACCATCATTAGAGTTTCCCTCCTGTAGCAAATGAGAACAAATACAGAGCCTCAGAGCCAGACATTATGCAGAGACGGAGAGGTTCTTGGAAACTCAGCTCTAAGTAGAGTGCCTCCATCAAGTCTATTCCCGCAAGGTTCAGGGAAACCCTTAGAATAAAAAAATAAATGATGAATAAATGAGTGAACACTAGCTACTAGGGTAGGGGAGCTGTCATTTAACCAGCTGGGAGAGAGAAAGTCAGTTTTTTCCAATTGAATCAACTACTCATGCACAGATCTCATGTTCACAAGTATTTGACTAACATATAGTGACTGTATATTGGGGTGTGTGTGTGTGTGTGTGTGTGTGTGTGTGTGTTATTTGGTTATATTTTTCAACTTTTTAAATTTTGGGGTGATGTACATTATATTTTGTTTTCTAAATTTTGTTCATTTTGTTCTTGTATTGGGTTTTGTTTGTTTGTTTTTGAGAAAGAGGTTAAATTTGGGTGGGTAGAGAAGAGGGGGAGATCTAGATGAAGTTGGGAGAGTGGAAGAATATGATCAAAATACATTTACATATAAAAGTTGTTTCAAATAGTAAAAGGAAAGAATATGGAAAATAAAAAGGTAAAGCGTATCAGGACAAGGCAGTCAGAATGGCAGTTACTAATGATGGGGAAAAGAAGAAGTACAAAGGGTGGAGCAAAAAGTAATACGTCCAGTTCTGTGGGAGCAATAGTTTGCAAATGTACCTAATGGGGAGTAGAGTGGATGATATTATATTGCACACTATGAATTTGTCAAGAGAAGAGATTTTATTGTTTGTACCACATGCACAAATGACTTGTGAGATGATAGATAAGGACTTTTTTTGGCTATATTAAGCATTTCATGTACTTGTTAAGTAAGATATAAGCCTCTATTCTTTAAATATAGATGACAATAAAAACATAAAATACATGTGAACAGTCTCTGACATGCTCATAGGCATGTCAGTCATTCACTCATTCATTCACTGTTTCACTTAATGTAACTGTACTAAAAAATAAATTGGATGATTTAAGCTTATAAACTTGATGTTGCTTGTCTTTAAGATTCTATTAGAACAAGGAATAATCAGGATTAGCACAATTTACTTTATGGAATTATGCACAATTGGATTTTATTACATCATTTTCTTACCTGAAAACAACAGAAGTTATTCTGAAATTTTGGCAAAGTTGCACAGAAAATATTGCTCAAAACTTGAAGTGTGAAAGGAATTTAAATGAAGTCACCATATAATGGAGGGGTCAGTACAACAAATATTCATTTTATGCCACCAATTAAAACCTCTAGGTCCAGTTCAGGAATGGCCTACATTGTGTTGAGTCATTGGACATAGGAGTCCTATATTAACCCCCACCCACCAAACATCACAGCGTATTGCCAAGGCTAGAAGTTACTCTCCATAACCTGATGGTCAGGTTTGATAGCTAAAAAAACACCTTCCTTATTGTATTGGATATGGGGAAATCAAGTTGTTGCCCAACCAAAAGCTTCACCACTACTTAGTAGTATTCATGGTGCTAGAAGGTACTAGCTAAATTTGAAATGGTGTTCATTGTTTATTTCTTCACTGGACCAGTGTAGACATTTTAAATATGAAAAAAAAATGAGACTTCAGTACTAAGCTTGAACATCTCCTATAGCTTTATGTTGTTGATGTGTGAGTGGAGGGAACATTTATTTTAAAATATTTCTAGCAGTCTATCATTCACAGCAATAAGCCTCAGGAGAAGTCTGTCACTGAAATAAGATTGGCAGCTCTCTCTAAAACAAGTGAAGTTATTCATGAGTGTTCTCTGATAGTTCCCCTTTTCACACCCTGCTTTGTAATTGAGACTTGTTAAAAATAGTCATTAAGAACACACAGTTTTCTCGAATGGTGTCTTGCCTCATGTGTGTATATGTAGATTAGTATTTTCTGACGTACACCGCGGGGATCCCCTCTTACCCCTCCATCTGATACAATGATAATCTAATTTCTTTAAGTCTGAGTGAATCTCTATATTGATGCTAAACATATAACTGCACCATCAGCAGGAACCTTCTGTGGGTTTACTGAATGTTATATAATTTGTCTCATTTAAAGTTGTACATTTCAGCAGTTTCTGAACATCGCTGTATGTAAATGCAGCACTGCTGGTGACAGCCTCTCCCTTTGCTATCTGTAGGCACATAACCCTTTTCCAAATGAAATGTTGAGCTCTCCGTTTTTCTTGGGTGCATATGGCTTTTTGGTAGTACACATATCCTGGGATATGTATTAGTTAAGTCACAGTCATGCTGTTTGAAAATTAACAGAATTTCGCTTGTAGGCTTTGGGAAGTCACAGACTATTTACATGGGACTTTTGTTTTTCTGTGGCCTCCAATATAGATATTGGAAGGTTCTTGAGGAATTTAGAGTGGTTCAGACCATCCTGTTTACAGATAGATTTCCATGTTTTTCAGAAACCATATTTTCTTCTTACCATATAAGCTTTAAAAATTAATGTTAAGGATAACATATATATATATGTATACTTATAGATACACATGTATAGATAGATAGATAGATCGATAGATAGATAGATAGATAGATAGATAGATAGATAGATAGATAGATAGATAGATAGATAGATAGAAAGAATTAGGGCATATATCCTAAATTAATGATCTAAGTCTCCCTTCATTTATTCTTTGAAGCATTAGCTTCCTATGTATTCCATACTGGCCTGAAATTTATGATCCTCTTGCTTCAACTTCCTCAGTGTTGGAAATACAGGCATCCTCTATAATGCCTGGTTCTCATCAGTCTATTTAAAGATATAAATTTTCAAACAAGAATAGGTAACCGCCGGGCGGTGGTGGCGCACGCCTTTAATCCCAGCACTTGGGAGGCAGAGGCAGGCGGATTT
>NW_022196904.1:45381405-45401883 GCF_008632895.1 Mastomys coucha | reverse complement strand
AAAAAAAAAAGAATAGGTAACCAACAAAACACACTTTGCATCTTAACTCCCATTCAGGCCACAAGCAACCAGGTGATGTGTGCTCTTTTCTGTTTATATTTATTGGCTTAGATTGCACTGTATTCAGTGTTCTGTCTGCCATCTTTTCTCCTTTCCATTTTGTTTTGTTATTGGAATCATATTGTTTTGTGTGTGTGTGTGTGTGTGTGTGTGCGCATGCGTGCGCGCTTGTGTGTGTGTTTTGATAGCATCTTTTACTTCCAAGGAATAATAATCCCCAGAATAATTATGAAACTCTAGTTAAAGACATATTTTCTGTATTGGCATTGATTTATATTATGTTTTATACTGACTTTAATCAGAAATGTATAAAGCTCAATTGCAGAAAAAAGGATGAAGAACAATCTACTTAAAGAATGAGAGTGATTTTTATTCATGACTAAACAAGAAAACTACCAAACTTCCACTTTTGCAGAGTCATTATTAATGTTCAAATAAGGACTATGTCTGAATGTTTGTCATGTTACTTGATTGGCTGTAATTACTGATTTGGTGTCCTAAGTTTGTCATCAACTTGATGACCTTAGGGTACTAGGAGAATGACCAGGTTGTCTAAGAATGGGTAAATTGTCCAAGATTAGAAATAAACTCTTCTGCTGATTAGAAACATTCCCAAGTGGATATAGCATTTAGTAATATGTCTGTCAGTTCGGCAGATGCTGCATGAAAGCTGCTTGCTTTCATTGCAGGTGCACTGACCCTTACTTTTCTTTTGGGTTGATCTTATAAGAGCTCTGACAGCATACAGCTAATGATTTTGAATCCATTAACACTCTCACCATATGTGCTGCTCTTTATATGTGACTCACTCATTGTGATGTTGAAAGTCTACTCCAAGATTATCCTATTCTATCAGGAGAGCATCATGTATGTAGTGTGAAATAATTGGTAAGCCTGTTGTCCTGTTCTCTGTCATCAGTTTTCCTTTTTAATCAATGTTGATGTTCCTGTCATTTTTTTGTTAACCTTGTGCATGATACTAAGTTCAAAATAGATTCACAACTTCACTATACCTCCAATTCCCAAAATATATAAGTGTACACCCTTTTACACCATTATGCTTGATTAGAGATAACAGGAATTCTTACTGTGGTGATCTAAACAAATAGTTGTGTTTACTTCTTAGATGAATAGGAATAGGTTAGATAGAGCATGCTAAGTGGAGCTGCTCAGTCAGTAAGGCACTGTGAAACTGCCTTACAGTGGCTTTACGCTCTGCCCACTTAGTTATCAAGGTTATCCTGATATTCTTCAGCTCACACAGCACCACAGCCATTCAATGGCATTCCCCTTTGTTTTCAATTGTATGGCTTCTGCCATCTTCATCTTAAGGCATAGTCTTCTGGCATGGGTAAGTTATTCATTATAAACAAGCCTTTGGGTATATGAATTTCAAGCTTTTGGCTAAAGAACAAAAATAATAATAGGCATAGTACATTACACAGAAAATACAACATTAAAACCTGATAAAGTAGTTGTTTCCTACATTTATCACCCAGGAAAGTTTTCCCAGTATTTAAATCAGGCTTATGAATAGAAGAGAAAAGAAACAGACAGCAGCGCAGCTGTGGAGACACATGCCATAAAAGTACAACTCCCTATGGTAATTGCACCTACCTACCGTGTTTATTCCTTATAAATCCTTTTGGCTGCACGTGTGTATCTTATTCTACTCATGTGTATATATACATAGATTATATATATTTATTTGTAGAAATATATTATGTATTCACTTTGTACTCATAAACTTTGTATGGGTTTACCTATAAAATATATAGTGTCTGTGTATATGCATACACATGTATATTTTTCTTCTGAAGTTTTTGATGAAAATAGAATATACAGAAAATATTCTTTGTAAATAGAGCAAATTGATACAGTACCTCCAAATCTAAAAATAGCCTGGCACTAAGAAATCACAAAGGCTTAAGGACTTGTTTCAACAGGCAAATAAAAAATAACAGGAGAAGAAAACCATTTATTTTTGCCATACAGAGATGGTTTGTTTACAGGCAGATACAGTTTACTTGCTCTATTTTATCTAAAGGAGCTCCCATTGTTAATGGGGCTTAAGGTGTGGCTACTATTCTTGAGGCTTTCGACATACATGCCAGGGAAAGAGCATGATGTGACTTTAGAGTAAAAGGAGGGGACTGCTAATGGATTGGACACAAGTTTATACAGCTGTTGTGTCTGACAGTCTCAACATTAAGCAAGTTAGACTGCAATAAACTAAATTATTTGCCTTTGCATTGTAAAAATAAGCAAAATTATTTGAAATAAATTATTACAAATAGATGATAAGTGATAGCTCTGAAATCCATACAACAACAAAAGATTACTTTTTTGTTGAAAGTATTCACTGAGTCTACTGCTAGATACCTTGAGAAAACAGAAAAGGCTAGCTAAATGAGATACACAACACAGCAGTGTGAAGCAGTGCTATGTTTATATACTTTGTGCCAGGAGACCAGAATATTTTAAGTTCTAGGCATATTTTTTTAACTACTTCACAATAGTACAATTTAAGAAAATAGTCTGAGAAGGAAAGAAAATTATTTTATACCTTAGAAGTTTCATTTTAAAAAAAAAACTTGAGAATAGGTTTGTAGGTAGACAATTGAATAGAAACATATCAATTTTACAATAATGTAAGAACAATTGAGCAGCTGAATGAATGCAAGGTAACTGCTTAATTCAAGGATGCATCAAGTATACACCTACATCTATGCTATTCTTAAAGGCATAATGGTTATGATTAAGGTATATAGATGAAAATCTGATACTGACTACAACTGGCCAATTCCAGTGTACTAGTTACACTAAGAAAACAAAAATCATTTTGTTGGATGCAAGCCCATAAAGCAACTGGGAACCAGTGACTTTACTACAATCCTTATGACATTCTTTTTTATTTATTTTGGGAGCTTATGAACCGAAACATTATAGGTAAGAAAAAGTAATATAATGCATGATAATAATTTAGTCTCCATTGCAGATTAAAGTTACAAAAATAAATTAAAGTCTTTGTACAACTCTTCATCAACTTATGGGAAAGATTGTAATTTTTTATATAGAGTTCATTATATTAGATGTTACCAGAAAAACTAAATGAATATATTAAGTTGATCACCTAAAAATCCACTGATAAATGATTATAGCAGAGAAGTAGTATAAGACATGACCTCAGTCAATAGAAGCCAGACACCAGGAATAAATTTTGCATATGATAGGATCCAGAATTTTATTGTCTTTCAATAGGTTTTATTGGCAGCAACAAATCCTTATCAACATAAGGATAATCTTAGTTTATTGCACCAAACAGGTAATATAGATATTTTATAAATAAAGTAAAATAAGATAAAATAAATACATAAATCAGGACATGGATATAAAAAAAAGAAGATTTGTGGGAACTGCTGTAATTTAAAAGGTATTTAATCTATGCCAAGCAAGGGTAATATTTGAACTCTGACAAACAGATCAATATGCATGCTTTGTATATCATCAAGATATTAAACAGAGATTACATATTTAATAATATGAAAGTATTATTGATAATAATTGCATTATGATGTTAAAGTTTTAATTATTAATGGATCATGTTTAGCATTTAGCAATTGCTATGAAATATTTCAGTAGATTTTAGAGGGGGACATGTATAAGGGAAATTTGTGAATATAATTAAAATTAAAATTTGAAAGTTATAGGTAGCTATTAAATTTAATAAGGGGCCCCCATGCTTTGGGACATTCTTTTGTGCTAATGAGTTGCATCATCAGCTTCCCTGGTCCTGAAGTCCTGAACTTGACTGTATGGAATTCCTAGAATTATATCCTTGACTTTCAGACATTCTGAGTCAGTTTTCCATCTAGTCTTTGCTCACACACTCTATATAAGCTATTGGCTCTGTTCCTTTGGGGACCATTGACAAATGCCATCACACAATGATCTCAGCTTCTGCTCTGAATGTCATAGATAATGATCATTATTAAACCCCAAGTTTAATTTACAACATTGCATCTTGAGTATGTTGGAAGTAGTGAGAAGGGAACTGTGTATTTTGGGATTACTCTGAATAATGCTGAGTACTGCACTAAACAAGAAGTTGGTGTGAAACATGCAAGGGTAGCTCTGTGATGACTCCAAGGGTCATATCTTAACCCTGTGAGTCCTTGTCAGTGTGATTTCTAGAAATGGCAGCATGTTTGGAGAGCATCCAGGTTGAAGTTTTCATAGGTTAGGATGATAAATCTTCATGTGGACAAAAGGCTAGTCAGGGAAATTGACTGTAGAAGTATCTAGAACTTAGATTGTATGTAAGATAAGTATGGACTGAGTTAATTAAATCAAAAACTGCTGAGTTATCAAGAGAAAACGTGGAATAGAAACATCAGTGAATCCCAATGAGGAGGAATCTGCTAGCACAAAGAAAAGTGAAGACACATGGTATCAGAAAAGCTCCAGAGTGGACAGAAAGATGGTGTTCATAACTGTTCTCTCAGGATAGCTGTTGCAGAGCTCAGTGTACTAACACAAGAATGATCATTGCAAAGCAGCGACCACAAAGCTCAGAAACCCCAGTTCTGTAGAACCTGAGCAGTGAGGGAAGGCCCTGCTCAGACTCAGCAGAGAATGGAGAAGTGATAGAAAGTCAAACACAAACTTCCTTTCAAAAATATCCCATAAAATATTAAATGGAGCTGAAGCTAGACAAATCTAAGACCCAAATACCGCATTTTTATCGTTCAAGGTATATATGCCTATATTTCAAATACGATTGCTTCAATTTCATAATGTACATGCATTATAGAAACATATTTATGAATGTGTATAGATGGATATTGTATACACAGACAGTTTGAGATAAAATGTGGTAGACTGATGTTTTACCATGTTAGTGATAATTTAATAAATCCAACAGTTTTCTCTGACAACTGCTGTAAGTATCAAACGGAGAAAGTCCAATCGTGTATGCTAATGCTGAGAATTGGTATTTAACTTGTGTATCTCCAAGTTATGGAAATGTGAAGAATATGTGATGAATTTATTTGTTGAATTAGTAGCATGTACTTGGATATTTTAATGTCTCTATATTAGAGCCAGAGTACTTATGATTTAACTAATTGAATGGTGCAGTATTAAAATTTAAAACCAGCACATGGAAGGGGGAGAAATCTAAGTATAAACCATGTTTTTTTGTTTTGTTTTCCTTCTGTTTTTGTTTTTGTTTTTTTTGAGACAAGGTTTCTCTGTATACCCATGGCTTTTCTGGAACTCACTCTGTAGACCAGGCTGGCCTTGAATTCAGAAATCTGCCTGCTTCTGCCTCCCAAGTGCTGGGACTAAAGGCATGGCACTACCACTACTACCTGCCTAAACCATGTCGTCTTTTATTTGATGCCAAAGTGTTATTTTCTCAACTTTAGCTTCTTATAACCTAGAGAGCTTAAATGTGATTACTATTTTAAGGCAAAGTAGAGAGATGCTCATGGACTGCCTGCAACAATATATTACATATACATGTAAGCAAATACTGCTTTTTCAAAAGGAATATGAAGTGTGAGGTATTTTTAAGGCTTTAGAGGTTCAATTTATATAGCTATGGTAGTCTTCATAGTTAATGTTTAATACCTTGTTTTGCAGTATAAACTATGTTTAAAATTTATAAAAATAACAATTTATGGAAGCTATTAGGCAATCACCAGTGAGTTTTGAGAAAACTAACTATTTATTTACATATAATTCAGCACTAGGAAGTTAAAAACATATCCCTATCGATTGGTGACCCTAGTCAAATATGTATTAAGCTTGCTAAAGGGGGCAGGAAGTTGACAGAAGTGGTGAGTCCTCACAATGGTGAACAATAACTGTGTGTTCATAATATAACCTGACAACTTTCTCAGAAGTCACTAACCACAGAGCTTTAATTGCTTTATGGTGCATACTTCAGACCAGATAACTTTCAGGATGACTTTGATTAGCATCCACATATAGGCCCCTTAAAAACAGAATGCATTTGCAATCCTCTACTATACATATGCTGCTAGAACAATCAGACCCACTATATGCAGTCCTTGGTTGGTGGTTGAGGCCCTGGGAGCTCTGAGGGTACTAGTTAGTTCATATTGTTGTTCGTCCTAAGGGGCTACAAACCTCTCAGCTCCTTGGGTTCTTCCTCTAACTCCTTCATTGGGGACCCTGTACTCAGTTCAATGGATGGCTATGAGCCTCTACTTCTGTATTAGTCAGGTACTGTCAGAGCCTCTCAGGAGATAGCTATATTTAGGCTGGCTATAAGAGGAGAGGATCTCGGCCCTGTGAAGGTTCTGTGCCCCAGTGTAGGGGAATGCCATGGCCAATAAGTGGGAGAGAGTGGGGTGGCAGGCATGGGGAGGGGGGAGGCAATAGGGGTTTGTTCTTGCTGTTTTTGTTTGTTTGTTTGTTTGTTTGTTTGTTGGAGGGAAAACTGGGAAAGGAGAAATTTACATGTAAATAAAAAAATCTAAAAAAAAATAAAAAATAATTTAAAAAAGAGAGAATGCATAAGTTCAAGGCTGCATGACTGAGCTCAGTAATTTGGACTCAAAACTAAGAATTCAGATGGGGACAGAGCCTTCACATGAGTTCATTCTGCAATTCTAATTATTGGCTAACTACAGTGTACCTATTACCTTGCCAGCTCTCATTAATAAACACTTTATAATGAAAATAATCTTATATCTGTTAAAGATGGAAAACCCACAAAATTTTACTTAAAAACAAACACATTTAGAGATGGGAATGTATCCCATGGTGTGTGAAATGAATATGTCATGTTGTTTTCCAAAAAGCAGGGCAGGCCAAGACACTTCTGCACACGTGGTCAGGGAGAAGAATGGGTTTATGTTGATTCTAGAGCGTTCCATGTATCTGCAGGTTAACTCTGACACTCCAGTGTTCTAGCAAGTAATACCCTATTCAGATATCAATGATTTCCATCCTTCCCTTACTGAACAGATAATTAGTGACTTATTGAAGAAGGGAGTTGTCTTGGTTGGATAGGAGTTTCAGAAGTCCCAGTCTTTAATCAGGTTTTGGGTGCAGCTGAATTCAGAAAGGCCAGGGAGAAGCAAATGCACTCATTTCATGGCCAGAAACAGAGGAGAAGAGGAGGAGGAGGTGGCTGAGTCACACTATGTCCTTTCAAGGATAAGTCTAGAGGCTCCATGTCTTACAAGGTTATCTGCCTCCCAACCATGCAATACTGGGGAAGTAGAGGAAGCAGCTTTTAAGATAGGTGCCTTTAAGAGACCCTTGAGATCAAACCATAAGAAAATTAGTCTCATATTGTTGTTCATCCTAAGAGGTTGCAAACCCTTCAACTCCTTGGGTCCTTTCTCTAGCTCCTTCATTGGGGACCCTGTACTCAGTCCAATGGATACCTGTGAGCCTCTACTTCTGTATTAATCTGGTACTGTCAAACCCTCTCAGGAGACACCTATATCAGGCTCCTGTCATCCAGCACCTGCTGGCATCCACAATAGTGTCTAGATTTGATGATTGAATATGGGAAATATTCTCAGGTGGAGCAGTCTCTGAATTGTCCTTCCTTCAGTCTCTGCTTCATAGTTAGTCTCTATAACTCCTTCCATGGATATTTTGTTCCCCCTTTTAAGAAGGAACGAAGTATTCACACATTGGTCTTCCTTCTTGGGTTTCTTATGGTTTGTGGATTGTACTTTGTGTATTCCGATTTTCTGGACTAATATCCACTTATCTGAGAGTGCTTACCATGTATGTCCTTTGTGATTGGGTTACCTCACTCAGGGTGATATTCTCCAGATCCATCCATTTCCCCAAGAATTTCATAAATTCATTGTTTTTAATAGATGAGTAGTACTCCATTATGTAGATGTACCACATTTTCTGTATCCATTCCTCTATTGAGGGACATCTGGGTTTCCAGTTTCTGGCCCCTAGGGACTAAAACTCAAACCAAAGAGTACACATGGGGGGACTCATGGCTCCAGCAGCATGTGTATAGCAGAGGATGGCCAAGTTGGTCATCAATAGGAGGAGAGGACCTTGGCCCGGTGAAGGTTCTATACCCCAGTGTAGGGGAATGCCAGGGCCAGTAAGCAGGAGAGGGATGGGATGGTGAGCAGGGGGAGGGAGGAAAGAACAGGGGATTGTTTTAGTTGTTTTATGTTTATTTATTTATTTATTTATTTATTTATTTACTTATTTATATTTAGGTGAACCTGGGAAAGGAGATATTGTAAATAAAGAAAACATTTAATAAAAAAAATTTAAAAAAAAATTTAAAAAAAAAATTAGCCTTGGTAGGGAGAAGATACACATCTTACTGGGAAGCTATTTCACTGTTTTGTCCTTATGACCGCCAAGGTTTACTGACAGTTTTTAAGCAGATACAGCAATATGAGCAGAAAGGCTTTCTGGGGTTTTTGTCTATGTCAGTGCCTGAACTGTGAGTAAAACTTCGAAGGAGAAATAACACAGTATAATATCCTAATGAGGACTAATGAGTGGGCTTGTCTTCATGTAGGTCATTATCTCAGTTTCCTCGGGACATAATCAGCATTTAATATATCACCAGGTTTATGCCAGCAATTTACAAAATATGGTTGAATGAATCATGTTCTTTCTTAAAGTTCTTTACTGGCTAAATTAGCTTGGTAATTTCTGTATATTTATTCTTACCTAAAATGTCATGTACATACAGTATATCTAGTATAAGGATCCCTGTATTAAAGAAATGGGTGTATGTCACAAGCCAGTGCTTCTCCCATGGGAATTACTTCACTCATTTAAAGTCTATTCTTGTTTTCTGAAGCCAGTAGTACCCGCTTGGAACAAATGGAGTAAACTGGTTTTGACTATAAAGATTTTTTTCCCATTTTCAATTAGCCTTGAGGTTTTATGAAAGGAAGCTTTTCTATTTTATCAACAAAAGCAGAATGCCTTCACCTAGTAAGAACGTCAGGCTGAGACATATCCTCAATAGTAGTCAGAGAGATCTCAGCAAAGACATGCAGCCAGGAACGGAAGCCCAGCCAGGTCAATCTGTGAAATCCTGCTGCTGATCTCTATAGACACAACCCAAATCCTCCACGGCTGACCAATTATAAACTGCCCCCTATTCAGTTCCATTTGTACTCTGAGATTTGCGTTTGAAAGTTTTTTTAAGACTCTTCTCTGGGAAACTTTTAGAGCTTTTAAGGAGATGAAGAAATTGCTGCGGAAACGAGGCAATGACCCAAAAGCTGAGCTACTGAGCGACCCAATTTATAAGGAAAGAAGGACGTGCCCGGATAAGGTCTGTTTTTCTCAAGGCTGGGCTAAGTGTGGATTGTGTGCATTTTTGCGTGGGAAGGAAGGCAGAACTATAGAGCAGAGAACGTCCAAGAACACAGAGAACTTCCCAGAAGATACCTACAAATTGGAGTGTGGGAGAAACATAAAGTTACTCAGGCAGATCTGCAATCAATAGAAGGGAAAGGCACGGGCATATACAAACATGCTAACTGAAACATTCTAATTCAGTAGAAGTACAGTACCAGACTGAGAACTGACCAATTATACAGTCAAATATTAAAAATATCCCCAAATACGCTGTTGGAGAGATGGCTCAGTGGTCAAGACTTCTAGCTTCAGAGAATTGGAGTTCAATTTCGAGCATCCTTTTCCAGTGTCTCTTACTTCAGCTCCAGGCAATCTGACTCTCACTTAAGGCATATGAACATGCACACACACACACCACATTAAAAAAATAATCTTTTTTAAAAAGAAAATTATAAAATATGTTGCTATTTGTTCAAAAGTGGTTATCTTTATATACTTTAACTTTGAAATTAGAAATATTTTAATAACGAAAAGTAATTTAACCAATATATAATGACCAATGCCCTTTCGCCTTCCATTTGAAATTCTAATGATCTATACTCTTATGGACTTATGAATTAAGCCTTGACTATTGTCTGTATGTTTTCCTAACAGTGTCCCAAGGAGATAAGCCACATAAAAAAAAAGAAGTGAAACACTTTCAGAATATATTTCTTAAATTTATTTGTTTAGTTTAATATTTCTTATTGAAAATTAATTTGGACTTTTAAGGTAAATAAGGGTTGCCTCTGGCGTTGTTTATTCCTTAAATAACAGGGAGAAATGCCTCCTAGTGCCAACAGAGTTCAGCCACTGCCAGCAATTCTAAATTGGCATCTGTCTTTGACAGTGTTCTATTGCTATGAAGAGACACCATAAACAAGGCAACTCTTATAAGAAAAAACATTTAACTGGGGACTTGCTTAGAACTTCAGAAGTTAGTCCATTACCATGATGGTAGAACAGCACAGCAGTAGGTATGGCAGACATAATGCAGGAGAAATTGTTGAGCTTATCTGTTGGGGGAGACAGAGAGAGAGAGGGAGGGAGGGAGGGAGGGAGGGAGACAGAGACAGAGAGACAGAGACAGAGACAGACAGAGACAAAGACAGACAGAGGACAAACTGGAAAGAGAGTGGGCCTGAGCTTTTGAAACCTCAAAGCTCACCCTCAGTGATATACTTCCTCCATCACGGCCACACTTCCTAATCCTTCTAATTTTCTCAGAGTCCTACTCTATGGTGACTATATTGTATATTGGATATGGAGCCTATAGAGCTATCTTATTCAAATCAGCACAGTTCCTCATGTCCAGCCAGTTAGAAGAAAGCATGTCTAAGACCACAGAGTGCAAAGCAGAAGCTCATACCCAAGACAAGCACCAATATCAGCCTCATCACTTTGATGGGAGAACAACAGTGGGCTCTTAGATACACTGACCTCGGCTCTTGTGCTCATGAGATTTCTGGCTAGATGTCAATGTGTGACTTCTCATGGAAATAGAAATGTATACTTCATTTTAACAAGACTTTGAACATTAATGAAGCCCAGGTTCATCACAAGCATCTAATTACTCATAATAAGTGTCACAAAATAAATTCATCTTCTTGAATGGTTTTAAGCATGATAAGCTTCAATAAGCTTATCATATATGTAAAATAGACAGATAAAATTGTAAATTTTTGATCAAATATAACCAAAGTCATGAAAGGAAATGAAGAACTATAATTAATTCTTCATATGTTGTCTTTCAATATTATTTTCATCCAAAACTATTTGATTAGAAAATTAAATTTAGATTAAACTTGAAAGTTAGAATTCTCTTAAACTCTAATTATGTAAAAATTTTTTTATGAGTCTCTGGGTGACATCTGAATGAACACTGAATGTATTTAGCTTGAGCAGAGAATGCTATGTTAGTATCAGGCAATATGCACTGTGAGCTAGTTTCCCTCTCAGTGTCATCAGTCACAGAAATGATTAATTGATGTTATTAATTGATTTATTAAATTTAGAGCCCTTCAGGAAGTGAAGAATTCATAGCAAAACAATTATTTTAGGAAACCAAAAGAAGCAGATTAACTCAAATATAATGAGTGACAGATTTCTAAAATAACATTTGTCTTCTGCAAATATAGAGAAAAATAGAAGGAGAGAAGAGTAAAGAACAGAGATACCTTGGGCTCCTGACTGGGCCCATGTCAGTAGAGAACAATAGCAAGTGATATATATTATACAGTAATTGTCATTTTTTTCCCAAAGCTGAGGAACACTTGCAAGGTAAGCCCTGTACCACTTCTCTCTATATACTTTTCTTTCTTTGACTTCCTATGGTTAAACAAACCATCTACCTCTGAATATGAATCCCTAAATGTTGTCAGTGTCTATTTCAGTCAACAATAGTTCTTGGGGCGGTACCCAAATCCTCATGTGTCCACCCTAGTTTCTTTCTATTCTAGTGTATGGCTTTTCTTTTTTTATTCATCCAATGCCTGTTGAGGATTATTTTAGCTTAAGAATATTTTAGATTATATTTATAAAAGTATACAATACAGGTGTTGGGTTAGTATGACTCTTAAATATTGTGAAATATGCCAAAGAATGAAATTGTAAAATTCCTGAGTTATAAGATTGATAATAATTGAACATCTCATTTTTTAAAGAAATTTAAAAACTATATTCCTGAGAAGTGGTCATTTAACATTCATACCAGTGATGTGCCCCGTACCTTTCCCAACTGGTGCTGCTACCTTGTGTAATTTTATTTTATTTTTCTGAGTAGTGGGCAGTGTCATCGTTCTATGCTTCATTGAAAGATAAACCATGCTTTACACATTTGTCATCCATCACCTGACTTTCTGATGGATTTTAATCCTTGTGTCTCACTCATTGTTCTTACTAAATCATGTAATTTATTGCTATTGTTTGCCTTGCCTTAAACACACAATGTATAATTAGCAAGTGAAAACTGTAGCTGATTAATGCTTAGAACATGATAATTTGACAATATTCACAGACCATGAGTTACATCCCATTCCTTTGCAATGTCACTTTTCATTTGTCTATTATTTTGTCTGTCTGTCTGTCTGTCTGTCTGTCTGTCTGTCTGTCTGTCTATCTCTGATCAACATCATCTATCTATGTATCTATGTACCTACCTATCATCTAATATCATCATCTATAATCTATCTATCTATCTATCTATCTATCTATCTATCTATCTATCTATCTATCTATCTGTATCTAATCACTTTATCTGAATGTATGCATAAAGAACTTCATTTACTCGATTAGGCGATATGGAATATTTAAACCCTTCTTTCTTGTTGCTTAAGTTACTTTCACTTATAGCTATGAGACCAAACATTCAAGCTTTGATTACATGGGTATTTATCATTTCTTCCTCTTGTAAGATTGGATTTTGATGCCAAATCTCTCAACTCCTTATTTAGGTGTTAGTATTATAAATAAATATGCTTCAAATGTAGTTAGCTTTGAGAATTACAGAGACACAATCCCATGCACTATTTATTTTTGTTGTTATTTTCAAACAGGGTTTCATTGTAGGTACTGGGTTGGCATGGATTACTGAAAGAAAGCACCATGGATGGAGACCTTAATAGGTCATTTCCAACCCACATTTACATAATCCTGAAATGACATCATGACCACAGTGAACCAATCACAGTGATTGTGAGTGGACAAGGGTTTTGTCAGCTCCTTTCCAGCACAATTTTCTAGTCAGAAGAGACAGAGTTACAAATTGTGAATACAAGTAGAGGAAACATCCACAAAGACAACAGAAAAAACTTCCAGCTTCTTGGGAAGATTTCTCTTGAAAATATCTCATGACCCTGGGCACTTGTAAACTATAGACTCCACATGAACATGCTTGTAGTCAAGCAAGACAAGTTTCAAAATGGTTCTAAGATGGCATGGAATTTAACTGGATCACACTCATTTTTCATTGACCTAGCCCCTGACCTTTCCATTTGCACTTCTGTCATTAACCATCTCATAATTAATAGATATTCTACTACCTTATGACTGTAATATCTATTGCTTCCATTTCAGATGTTCAGGAATAGAAAAACAGGTCATCATCTGAATTTTGAGTGCAGTTTTTGATTAAGGAAAATCACATTTCTCAGTGTCACAGACATTAGGTAAAGGGTTGATGGTGTTGTCTATACTTCTTTTAAGGGATTTGAGCTCCTAATTAGAAAGAAGAAAAACAACTTTTTCAATTAGATGGCTCAGAGTCAATAGAATGGACTTTTCCTAAAGAAGATTGTTTGTCAATAAAGAAAATCCTTACCAACATCATGCTTCTCAGCAGCTTAAGGTCCCACAGGGTTTTGCCATCCATCTAGGTGGACTGTGCATTCCTACATCAGTGCTGTGGACTGGGGTCATCTTGACTCAAAATGTAATATGTGTGCATTATTTTCCTTAAAAGTGTTTTAATGCAATATTTTTGTGATGAAAAGTAGCTTAGCATGCTCATTATTTGGCAGGAAATTACAGAACTGGCCAGCCTGGTTTCAGAAATGTTTCCAGTATCCAAGAAAATCAACTTTAACAATAGACTCTTATTTCATCTCAACCTCTGGACAGCAGCCGTGTTTAAGAAAAATTAAATTCTGACTCATTCATGAGGTAGTAGAGGAAGCCTCACTTGGTTCATTGATTCAGTGACGCACCTAACGCCAGGACTTTCAAGGAGGCTTGACACAACCAGACTGTATTAAAATACCTTTATATTGCATTATTTGGTACAAATATATGATTAAAACTTTTTACTTTTATCTAATATTTTGTATTCTGATGCCCAAGGACATAAGATTTCCCTTAAAGCTATATTTCTTGTTGAAAACAGTGAATCCATTCCAAAGCCATGTATAGGCTCACCATAAATGGTAAGATCACTAACACTGGAAATATTCAGGGAGTTGAAGGAGAATACAAATATAAAATGTTTTATTTCATGTATCGTGTGCCTGTGAATGCTGTTTACCAGAGCTCAGTTGCCAATCCAAACAAACAATTTGACAAAAATGAGAACTTTGCCAATGTTTCCAGTTCATTGGAATTTGTAATTAGGATATTTCACTTCAGATTATTTAAAACTGCACTTTCAACTGAGTAAGTGTGTATTGATATATTCTTCTAAAGCATCTAAAGATTTCCATAGATACTTTCTAGTATATAAAATGCTAAGAGCATATTCAATGTGATTTTCTATTTGTTTTCTCCCAACTTTCCACAGTGCCATCCTACTTAGTAAAACCATACACATTGCTTTAGAAAAATTAAACTAGACTTTGAATAAAGTTATTCATTTGAACTCCAATGTTCATAAGAAAGCACAATATTAAGCATATATAGGAAAATAGGATGTAAGGAAACATGGGGATTTCTTAAAGTCAGAAACAGTTAAAAGGCAACTTATAACAGTAGAACATTGTAGAAAATGCTAATACAGCTTATCCTGAGATAACTTGTAGGGAATAATATGTTAGATATCATGAGATGAAATGGATGTTAAGCTATCAAATATAAACCAGTGAACAATTACTTCATTGTAACATTATTATATGGTGCACTGTTGAGAAGGCTTAGCAAGTACGAAAGTCACTGTTCCAGAGGACTCGAGTTTGCCATCTCACAAGCATCTAAACTTCATCTCCAGTGCATCAGATACTTCTTTTGGCCTCTGTAGGCATGAACATGGGTGTGCTTATACTTCCAATGTCAATGAACACACATACACATAAATACAAATAAAGTAATTTTAAGAAAAAAACCCACAATGTTACTATATGATTAATAGAACAAGATAGGATATGCGAGTTAGTGAGCATCAGAGTGTAGAAATTGGGGATAAAAAGACTTTTCACTGACCTTTAATTATCTAAGTCAAAAATGTGGATGCACTTTAAAACACATATATTTGAAGCCATCCTAGTCATTGTCAGTAACATGAAAACCAGAAATATAGTTGACATCCAAAAAGCTTCTCATGGTCAAATGAAATACTGTGTGTGTGACTTCTGATCACTGCCTTACTTCTTTGAAAGCCAATGTACAATTATCAGGGTTGGTAATGACCTACAAGTCACCTTACATGTAATTACTATGCTAACCAGGTCAGGCTTTTGTCACAAGTTTTTCAAGTACTAAGAAGCACATGAGTCAAGACACCATCCACAAAGGACATGGGAACACCCCAGGAGTGCTCGCTCCTCACTCATATCAGAGACCAACAAGCGCAGACTCCACAGTGAAAGACCTGTCTTTGCACCATATAATCATTATTAATTTTGTGATATGTGAAGGAGTGTGTTGACTCTTTCAGAAGAGAACACCAACAAAACAACAGTTCAACAATCTAAAAGAGGATTAAACCTTAGTGGTCTGAATAAGGCTGTCATATACTGTGATGGCAGCTTAAAGTTAGGGACATCTGATTCTGCATCGTTATACCACAGTGCTTCTTTGGTGGTCTCTGCACAGTACTCATATATCCCTGATGCTATCTAAGTTCACCAGTGAGAAAGCCTCCTGGCAATTTAGTCCAAATATTAAACTATCCCAAACAGGTCCTCTGTATTATCTAATTTCTTGTGTTTTAGTTAAAAACAAAAAACAAAAGCAAAAAGCAAACAAACAAAAAAACAGAAACCAAAAAAAAAAAAAAAAAAAAAAAAAAAAAAAAAAGGCTATGTATCAGTGGTAAGTAGAAGGATGCATACTACAACACCTCCCTATTGTATTCCATTCAGGAACATGTCTCACCACTCAGAATTCCTGATGGCATGAGCTTTTCTGGTATTCAGAGGATGAGCCTTTTCAGAAAGGGAAACCTGAATAGATAAAGAAACGAGCCATCTGCTTTGAATGGCCAAGCAGCTGTTAGCTCTTTGTGATCTGCTTCTCTGGAGCAGAGTTATTAAACTTCTAATTCCAAATATATTTCCTCTTAATTAAACCATGTGTGGAGACTTCCGTGGCAGCAGGCTTTTGTGTGTGTGTGTGTGTGTGTGTGTGTGTGTGTGTGTGTGTGTGTGTGTGTAGTGGGATGGACAGTGATGGAATTGTTAATGAAGGTAGACTATATGTTTTCATAGTTCATGACAAAGTTTTCTTTCTTTAACCTTGGAAAGTATTTTTGACATCACCATAGAAATTCTATGCTTAGCTTCATTTTATCATTCTGCTGTCATTATCTACAAGTGCCTTGCTGTAGACAAGTCTGCTTCCCTAAAATGTTACAGCAGTCACAGTACTCACTCACATATGTATTTAAGTCCATAAGCCTGCTGCTGAGTAATTGAAATGTGTTGTGGCCTCCTTCTCTCTGGAGTTAACCACATAGATGCTGGAGAGAGCATTGCTGCCCTTCAGCATACTGCAGCCCTGAAAACCTTGGGCATTGCAGGTTCCTCTCATAGATCTCTAGCAACCTGTAAGAGGAACTATTCAATACCATAATATTAGAAACAAGCATTTATATATGTATACACTTCATTAAAATATATGACATGTATGTACCAGTCTTGAATAGACATTTCTGGATTAGTCTTCTATATCAGAATGTACACTCTGATTCTGATACATTTATAACAGTTTTAGATGCATATTCCTGTCAGGTATTCCTATTTATTTACTAGAAATAGGTATTAGGAAAGAAAACAACCCTCTTGGGTTACATATTCCTAAAATATTAAGTTCAAAAAAATTCATTTCCAAACCTAAAACGAATTAGGGATGGCGCTTTCAGAACAAAAGTAGTAATTTATTTGTCAAAGGTTTTTTTTATTAGTGGAAAACTAGGGTATTGTATAACCTCTTAGAAGAAAATTGGGAGCAAAGGGCAATTTATTAACTGTTACCTATCAAATTAATCCTTCTTCTGTGAAATTCAAACCCACAGTTACAAGAAAGTAGCTTCTTTAACACTGCTGTCTCAACTTTATCTTCTTAAAGATCCTTTAAATATTATTGATAGACATATATGGAATACCTCAATTTAAATTTTCTATAAATCTTACCTTAATGCATTTCTCTTTGTTCCCACTAGGATCATCATTGAATAGATTCTAGTTCAGGTCTGAGAGAGGTAGTATTCTAGAGAGGTAGCACTTATGACAGACTTTTATGTTTAGGATTGACTCTTCTGACACTATAACAAGAGCCAACTCTTCAGGAGACCAGACAGATATAGTTCCATTGCCCATTAAAACATGATATATGCAATGCTTACTTCTGTGTGCCAAGTGAACTACATTATGGATGTCCTGACAGTGTGTAATACATTATTTCAAGATGTGCATGAAGATGTGTGTAGCCAGTGAGCACAGTAAAGCAGCTGGTGCTCCCATTAAGGATAGTCATTATTCAACATTCTGACAGATCAGATAGAACAGAAGGAGTAAGAAAGACAAAATGCATCTCTCTCCTTGATATCTCATTCCCTGCCCTTGAATATAAAGCACTCTTAATTCCTGATATTTGGGTATCAGCTGACTTCCTATCAAGTAGGCACAAATGCATGACATTTGTAATCATAGTAAATTGTATAGGTTCTCCTGGTTCTTTAGAAGATGATCTATGGCAAATAGTAGATTCAGGGACCACACAGTCTCCATAATCCAAAAACTCAGTTCCTACTGTAAGCTCCTGACATGAACACATGGACATACACATGTGTGAGACAATGTACACACACACAAACACACGCATGCATGGAGAAAAATGCCAAACATCAAGCTTTTGTCCTAAAAGACACTTTGACTAAAGTAGATGTACTAATGTATTTTCTTTCAGTTGGAAGGCAAAATATTAGATTTTTCGAGGAAAAAATTATTAAGATGTAGCCCCAATTTTTCAAAATAAGGCAAGACTGAGTAATCTTATGGGCATTATTTCAGTGATGTGTACATGAGACCATCTAGTCTGAGTGAATGTTTTAACACTATGAGATGGATTCAATTGCAGATTTGTACAGTAGAACTCATGTGAGATAAGTAGAGAGGGCAATGTTGGGAGTGGAAAGGTTTAAGTAGAGATGGAGTTGGGTAATGTTCAAAATGAGAGGATGGAGAAATTAAACAAAAGCAAATATAAATGACAAACATGAAATTTTGCTATCTTGGAAGTTACCTGAAAAGCATGGATAGATAATGCTTTGGATAGATAATAATCAAACAACTGATTATTAAACAGAATCATGGTGCCAAGAGTAGGTCATGTTCTCATGAAAATACTCAGAGGCCACACTAAAAGTATAACAGACCATTGTCTTTGCTTTGGTTACCCACCAGAGACCCTATCGCTGAATGTTCTTCATGCTTTGGACTCAGGACACAGAGGATTCAGGCTAGAACTTTGTCCTTACTGCTGACCTTCTACAGTGAAGGCAGATGCTGTGCAGGCTACTTCAAGAGAAAAGTAATCAATGGTCTTACTCTGCTATGAATTGTACAAGCTATATTACCAACCTGATGACAAAGATATGCCTTCTTGTGCAATATTAGCATGACAGGGATTCATACCTGATATTATAAATCAGTTCAAAAGTCCATGTATGGAACATTCCCTTAGAAGAGAGTTTATTATTATATGGACATGATATCAACCTGCCTTCTTTTTTTTCTTTTTCTTTTTTTTCTTTTTTTTTTTTTTTTTTTTTTTTTTTTTTTTTTGTTGTTGTAGTGAGTTGTGGTTAATGTAGAGAGTCATGCAGGTCAATGCATTAAAAAATTGACTGTTGATTGCTTAGCTCTAAACAGTATATCTATATCATTCCTTATAAGGCTCAGGCAACATTAAAGAAGGTGGTACAGAAAGAGTTTAAGATTTAGAGGATGGAAAGGAGTGCTGGAAACAGCTGCCTAGGGACATGGTATGGCTATGGCTTTGTGATATGGTGTGGCTCATAAACTCACAGCCACAGTGGCTAACAGCATGAGACTTGCACAAAACAGGATTTATCAGTATCTCACCATGGCTTATAAAGCCTCACCCCTGCTTGAGGAGGTATAGACAGTTAATGATTGGCGGGGGAGGTGGAGTTACATGCCTGACTGGTTCATTACTAATGCATTGTCTCCATTCAAGTACATAACCACCTTATCTGGCTGGGCTCATGCAGGAAACACCAATTAAATACAGTCAGATGAAAACAAACAAAATATGGCAGTAGGAGTGATGCTTTGGGTAGAGGAGAAAGACAGGATTGGAGAAATCAAGGGTTAGAAAAATAATGGAGTAGATATGATGAAAGCACATTAAAGGTATTGGTTGTAGATGAATAAAGTTGCAGAAAGGAACACATCAAATTGCATTTCTCAGGCTAGGATAGGTATTTCCTCTAGAATGTTCATTTTAAATTAGACTTCATAGATTACCTGGGGAAATGGTTCTTGCCAGAGTTTCTATCAATGGGTGTTTTTGTGGTTCTGAAAATAAGATCCATACTACTGACTACCATAAAGGTGACAGCACATGCTTATTATGTGCCTCAAGGACCAAGAGAAACAATTTACAGGCAGAAGGTTTATTTTGACTCATGATTTCAGGGAAGTCTTGTCATTCATTCATGGTAGGGAACATGAGACAAAAATTATGACATTTACTGTTGAGGTTCCTTACACAACCGAGGCAAATAAGAGCCTTAATTGAACATGCCCATTATAAGGTGCACCTTTTGAGGTCCACTTCCTCTAACTATGGCCCAATTCCAAGGTATTTTAAAATCTTCCCAAAATAACACTACAAGCTGAAGAGTAAATTCAAAACACATGAACCTATGAGAGGCATTTCCCATGCAAATGGTAAAAGGGTACTATAATGTAACCAAGTAACCAGGTTTAATCAGGTAAGCAGGGCTAAGTAAAATCCCCTGATCACAAAGTCATGTATTTATCTTCACCAGCAAGGGACTTGGTGACTAAAGAGAGGAGAAGGCCTCCATTTTCTCCAAAGTGAGCAATGTAACCAAGGTGGATATAATTTTTGCCTACAAGCTCC
>NW_022196904.1:45364496-45381395 GCF_008632895.1 Mastomys coucha | reverse complement strand
AAAAAAAAAAAAGAAAGGAAGGAAGGAAGAAAGGAAGGAAGGAGAAAAAACAAGAATTGAAGAATTGTTTTCATTGGATGGAGGTAGAAATGTAAGTTGAAAAATCAGCTATAATTTAAATTAGCTTCTCAAAATTGATGGGTAGTTAAGTGGTAAATGAGTCACTCCTCAGGATCACCCACTTCATCACTTCCAGGGCACGCTTGTAAGGATTATAAAAAGGAACCTATGCTTTTTGTTAGTCTGCTCACAGAAAGGCAGATATCTAACTCTCCTATGTGCCTCACTTAGGCAGTATAAGAATGCACATTTCCAATCGATCAAGAGTATCTTACATATTTGCTAAGAGAATAAAGTAATTATGTAAAGCTCTTAGACAGTTAAAAGGCCAATGGAGATTTGGTTTTTTGTTTGTTTGTTTGTTTTTAAGAATGACAAGTATTAGTACTACTTTTATTATGACCTGATAGTAACTTATGTCTCTCTGGCTATCTCTTTTTAAGGAGGTAAGAAAATGACATATGACATTACTATCAGGCATCCCTATAATTTTACTTCCTTCCTCAATGATAATACTGGGCCATAGTTTTTTTTTTTTCAGCTTCCTTTAGGGATTAGCTCTTGTAGTTTACCTATTCCAATGTGGTTCTTTAGGACTTGCTAACTCTAGGCTGTTTCTATATCTGGTCTTAGAGCAATTTAGCTCATATCTTTTTCTGGATCATAAAATGAGGAGGCTATGATCCAATATATCAATAACTGCAGAATGTGCTATGAACACAGTATTCTGAGCTGGGTTAGAACTGCCTGGTGCAACTCTGACCTTGGTCTTGTCTCTTCTTAGGAAGATAGAGTCACACAGGAAGAAGAAACTGTCCAGAAAAGGACCGGCCTGGTTTCCCCTGGAAGCAGGATGCCCTTCAGTGGCATCTTTCCCAGTGTCCTCTGGAGTATGTCACCAAGGATTGCAGAGCAGAAAATGGGGAATGAGCCATCAAGAGCCCATATTTCCTGGGCAGATTTCCTGAGCGGATCCTACTTATGATTAATCCAAGATTTATTTTCTACTCTTTGCCTAACAGTCGTGAGCAAATCCTTTCGACAAAACTTAATGCATGTGAGTGTACATGTATTCAGAAAGAGGTAGCTACTGCATGGAAATCTGAGCGTTAGTCTGGGATGCCATGAACTCAACTGTATGCCATCATTTTTCCTGTTTACTATGTGTGGGGTTTGTTATTCTGCAAGTGGAGGTAATTCTTTTGGGATTGTTTGATAGTGAGCTTTGTATTAACAACAACAGCAACAAAAAATTATCAGCTATCAGCCATTAAGTTGCAGTATCAGGGTTTCCTAACCTTGTCTGGCCCAGATTCCAATACTTATATAAGCAGACTCATTTTACTTACCTCAACATGTATGGGTTAGGCACAAGTAGAAAAAATGCAAGTGAGAGAGAATGAGGAACAAATATTCCAACTCCCTTTTCAGTGTTAAGAGTTCTGCTGCTATTATTCAGCAACTTACAGAAACTTAACTCTCCATACACTCTGCAGGGCATATTCGAAAATGTTGTAAGCTCAGTATATATATGCTGCTACTGGCAGAAACTCCATCATCACACCTGGTTTGTCTTGCAGGGATAACTTCATAATGCTGTTCAAATCCAATCATAGACATAGCTATTCCTATGCATGAGTTTGATCTGCCTTCCCTTTCTGCCGATGGCAATTCCATTTCCAGTCGAACACTAGTGAGTGGGGTAGCAAATGCTACCCACTTAATTCTGCTGATGTTAATCCCACTGCAATCTGATAGCTGCCTTTCTACCAGATCCCCCAGTTATGAGGACTCAGGATTGCAAAAATCCTCTAACTCAAATTCCTTGAAAATTAAAGATTTCCAGATAGTAGGGATTTTATTGTTAGAGTACTATAAAGCTACATAGCTGTGTAGCTGCTGCAGTAAAATTAAAAGCCAAGGAATGTAATTAAACTAAAGAAATTAAATAAAAATAAAGCATTTGTAACATTGCATGGCAACAGCAGTTGCTGTGGCAAGCAACCTATTGAAGAAAACCAAGTACTCCGAGGACTAGATAGAAAAATTCTTAATAAAATCCATCACCCACTTGAGGTTCCTACCACCACCTTAATATTCTCAAAACTCTATTAAACATTCAACGAACATGTTCTTTAGTACATTTGGTACATTTCCAGATCTTTGATCAAAGGAAAGAGAGAGTTTTCACTGGCCACAGATAGGATGTCTTCAGGACTGTACTCTGCATTCACCAAAATTATGATTTTAGACTGTGTCAGGGAAATAGGAAAGTCAGATTATTTTCTCTCAACTAATAAAAGATATTTAGATTTATGACTCCAATGATAACTTATATGTTATGTTTTTACAGTCCTTAGCTTAACTTCATATCTTGCCATTAACTAGCTAGCTAATCCAAGTCTCTTAACTGTGCATTAGGAGAGGTAAATTATATAATGTACTAATTATATAATAGCCACTCCATAAGTGCTATATTTTTATTCTCATTTATTAAGAATATTTGTTTAGTAATAAATATAAAACATGAAAGGCATAGTTACTCCATCTTAAAGAATCATTTCCTTATAATAATCTTATTGTTTCCCAAGTTAGTAGAACCTCGTGGAAAATGTGCTAATTTAGTATCTGATATTCAAAGACAATTTGACTGCCATTTTAAAATTCAAAGAATGAAGCACATCTTGGTATGCAAGTAGGTAATCCCATCACTCGGAGAGCTGAGGCCAGAGAAGGACCACCGAGGCAACTTAAAGGAGGATGAAGAGGAGGAGAAGAGGAAGAGAAGGGGGAGGATGGAGAGAGAAGAGAAGGAAAAGGAGGAAAACAGATAAAACAGGACAATAAATATGCTTTAGAGCCCATTCAGGGTCTGTCTTGAATGGTCACATAGTTTCACAGCCAGACATTGTGACTCCTTTATATATTGTATCTATGTAAGATCTATACATATTCCACATAAATAGTTTGATGGGGTTAGTGAGACATTTGAATAGATAAAACACATGTTATACAGGCCTGATACCCTGAGCTTGATTCCTGGAACCCAAGCGGAAAAAGAGAACTGACCCCAGTATGACCTTGCAACTTCCCCCACCCTATGCCCACAACTCTCCTACACACACACACATACATACAAATACACACACACACACATTCACACACACACACACACACACACACACACACACACACACACAGAGCTACTACTGTTACTACTAAGAACAATTTTTCAAAGAAACCATCTCTTATTTTGCATCGACATCTGTTATTCAATGTTAATAAGCAGCATATTTCAAGACAGTACAAGTGGTTTTGTTGTTTTTTTTTCGATGTATTTGTAATTCTTTAAAACAGGACTTCAAAGTGGTTATTTTTCCAATAAAACTAAAACAAGTATCCACAGACCATCCGAGGCTGTATAACTGGTAACATGAAAGACTGAGATTCAACCTCATGTGGGTCACCTTTGTTAGGGCAGCCTTTGCTTGGGCTAGCCTCTACCTGAGCTAGACCCCTCTGCTTGGACCAATTTTCATAGACAACACTTCCTGTTGGAATTTGATATCAAACTGTAACCCACAGATGCAAACCCACCCTGAGGTGGGGGGTCTGTGGTCTTTCCTTGCAAATCAATCAGACCAATAATAGTCATAGACAACTGGGGACTGTCATTACTAAGACTTCATTTTAGTGCCTTTTTAGTGCCTTTACCCAAAGTGCAATTTCCCCAGGAATTTATTTTCCAAACAAAAATGTGAACTGTAAGTCCTCTTCACTTTGAGAGAAGCTAATTCTAACAGTCATTTACTTCTGCGACATCTCACATGGCTCTCTCTTCCCTATTCCCTAAAGTAATGAATTCTCTTTTCTTCAGATGGCTGCCTCCTTCTTAAAGGGCCCTGGTTACATATCTCAGATCCCATGCAATTAACGTTATTTCCTAGACTTTTTACTTTTTTAGCCTTTGCTATACTCTTAGTAAATATTATTTTAATGTACTTATTTACTAGACCAACCAATGGTCAAGTTATTCTTTCTAGTGGCCCAAGGAGTTATTCATAGCTAGTGATCATGTTGCTCAGGACATTAAAGTGTAGTAAGAGAATATACTTCAAAAGGCATAACGTCCCAACAAAGTGATCTACCTCTCATGAGGGAGTACATCTTGCCCCTTCAATGAAGCCATCTTTCTCTTGTTCATGTGTTTCCAAGAAGTCATCCACAGTTAGAGTCTACCAGAGATTGAACCATTGCCGATGCACAAGGCTGAAATTACAGTCTCCAAAATTATGACCTAATAAGTGCTTTTTTTGCTTTTTAAGGTGTCTGGCTTCAGAATCTTTGTAATAGCAAGGTGGAAAAAGAACACACCATTCTTATTCTATTATTTCATGGATGAGGAATCAGAGACAGCTCTTTTCTGTCTGCCTTTATGGTTTTATTCCCTGTATGCCTCTGTAGTTTGTCATTTTTATTGACAGAACAAAAAGAAGAGAAGCATCCTCTCGGCATACTGCACCAGTGACACTGTACATGTCTGATGAGTAGGACAGTGCTCACCACTCATCTTTAAAACATTCTGCCTCCATAAGACTATGCTATTCCCCAGCCATATGAGCTTGTTATTATAGCCCATAGCCTAGGTATCCTGACTGTACTCGCCCAAGGCACATTTCTAGCACACATCAAATACTCCCTCAGTTCAGACCATTCTTGTTCTTCCACTTAACATTCTGTTGGTAAGCTCTTCTTTTCCCAGCCCATCACCTTTCTATTCTTCTCTGGGATAAACACTGTCTATGTTCATTCTCTGAAAGGTCACAGAGACACAGTGGCTACTGATGTCCTGAAAGAAAAACTCACTTATTTCTGCCCAGAATTTACTGTGTACTTAGTGGTGATAGAATTAATTGATTGATCTTCCATGGTACAATCTATTTGGCTGTTGCTTTTAGCATAAGACTTATGAGAGCCCAGAAATGTTTTAAAATTTCTCCTACAATTAGAAACACAAAGCAGAGATGCATGTTTATGTATGCATGTAAATATTAATGTATCTACCTTTATATCAACACAGGAATTAAACACTATATATAGTGTTTAACAATAAAACATTCAATTATTAAATAATTAATTAAACAATATTTTTTTATTTTAGATATTTTCTTTATTTACATGCGAATTTCTCCATTCCCAATTTCCCCTCCAAAAAACAAAAAAACAAACAAAAACAAAACCCCTGTTGCCTCCCCCCTCCCCATGCCTGCCACCCCGCCCTCTCCAATTAAACAATATTTAAACAATTTATAATTATATTTAATTATAAAACTTTAAACATTATAAACACAGACATACACACACATACACACACATACAAACTTTGACCTATGATAAAATTGTCCTTTAAACTAAAACAATTGAAATATATCCAGGTCACTGAGCATCACACCAGAGCCTTAAATAATCTTAGAAAAAAGATTTATTTAAATTGTTGAGAAACAACACCAAACCAATAGTGAAAACTGTTGAATAGCACATGTAGTTTATTAAATGTTTGGCTGGAAGTGGGAACACCAAGTGGGCTAGTACCCACCATGAGTTTTTGTTAAAGGATGGTGTCTGCTAGATGCATACCAACCTGACACTGAGGTGATGGAGGATATCATGAGTGTTTGCCATCATCGTAAGGACAATGTAATGTATATACACATTTGGAAGATGAAGAGTAGATGACAATAAAGATAGCTCAAATCCCATGACAGCTATAGTGCAGCTTGATTGCTCATTTTCCAACCATGAAGAACTAACTAGTGCTTCACTTTCTATATTTTGATTTGAAATTTATAAGAAATGGATTTTTACCTCATATAACACAACTATAGGTTGATATCTACTAACATCTACACAAAACTGTATTTTAACCTATTAAGTAGGCAAGGTGTAGAGGCAGGTTCTGATCTCAATTTATGAATAGACAGAAAACAAATGTATGACCAAAGCCAGATTTGCCAAACACACCAAGCACTGAAGACTAGAGACCTTTGTTTCACCTGAAAAAACATGAACCTAGAAAGTTACCATGATGAAACCCAGCATGATTTATGCTCCATAAGCTTGTCTATGCTTCTTTCAGTGAGATTCATCCCTGAAACCATCTGGTCTCCTTATTCATCAACCGTCTACATCCAAAGCAACTGTGACATCACAAAAGTGGAACTCAGAGCTGACATTTGTGCCACACAGCTGTCACCATTGGCAGTCCTCTCATCTACAAGATACAGTTATTACGAATTCTTGTATGAATGTGTGAACGTATGCAATGTGAATATGTATGTCCATGAATGAAATATTAAAAATAAAATATAAAAATGTATGATATGCCCCTTTCACAAGATTCCCATTGCCCTTTAAGGATCTCATTAAGAAATACTTTGATGTAATGAATCTAAGATACAGTGTGTGTGGGGAAATTGGCACAGTATTAAATTTTCATGCACATTGCCCCTTAAGAAGGAAGGCAAACATGGGAAATGATCCAGCTGGTAATGGAATTAATCTGATTAACACATCACAAAAATGGTCTCATTAGATTAGAAATTGAATATGGTATACACACAGATACATACACACACATACATACACATACACATACAAACACACTTATATATCGTATATAGTTTATGCTGTATTATTTTATGTGGGTGTTGTTATTAGGGATAGAACCCATGAGTCTGACCATGCTGTACCACTTAGCAACATCCTCAAACATGCAACTGTGTTTATTATATGTGTTTATTATGTACACAGTACATAACTCTATGTCAAAAATTTGTATTTGAAACCAAACAATATTGTGAATAATGTGTCAAGTCTGTAATGGGTTAAGTCTAGCACAGAAGACTATAATGCTTTACTGTGCCATCTCCTGGTCAATAGTAGAAGTGCAACTCCAGAGTTCTTAGACTTCATCTGTATCTTGCAGCTGTAGTGATTGCTAAGTTTAATATTACTGAACTGTTGTTTTGCACAAAGTGGCCAGGCTGAAATTCAGCTGAGACATAGACAAATCTACCACTCTCCACAGGTATAAAACGAAAGGTGAAATCTTTTACTAAATGGGAGGAACATTGAGCCCTGTGTGAACAAGTTTGACTCTGAGTCTTGGCGCTGGTTCCTGTTCCCACCAATCTGCACACATTTCCCATCAGCCCCTTTGTTTCTGATTTATTTCCCAAGAAACTAAATCACACACTTTTTATGATAACCATTATTGTCTCCACACTCTAACCTTGCTGCTTATGCCCAGTAAATTATGGGTTCACATTGCAGCTCTTTATTAATTTCATGACCTTAAATTTACTAACTTCTCTGATACTTAACATCTTAATCTATAAAGTAAGAACTCCACAAGGTACTGAAGAAGCATTAAATACAGAGATATTCAGAGGAAAATTATTATATGGCAAAAACAAATATTTGCTGTTTTAAGAATCCTTGCTTGACTCTTAGAAATGCCACAAAAACACCAATAGGACTCAGGAAACTGGAGACATGAAGTCACACCCCTGTTCAAGCCCCTTGGTTAATATTAGGTCAGCATCTGTACCCAGAGAGGAGGACATTGCAATCATTGGCAGTTTTGAAAAACAGGCCACACGTGAAAAGCCGAGTCTTTACTAATATATGGCAATTTTCTTTTGCATTAGAAATAGAGTAAAATAAACATTATGAAAAGGATCTTCTGCCATTTTTAATAGGTATAGTAGAAAATATTGTGAAAAAATTCTATATTTATATTTCTTCCTTTATTATACTCTTTAGCCATTTTAGCTTGTTATTTTATTTCATGTTTTTGAGGAAAATAAAAAACAACAATAGAATAATGCAACTTTAACATAGAGTCATCCTTTAAAGGTGCTTAAACACATGAGCAAAGCTTCACTGTGATTTGAATTTACCATTAATGCAAAGACTGGCTTTAAAAGTGATCAGTTTCACCCCTGTGTGCCTCAGCTTCCTTCCCTATAATATAGGGCAACATCAGGGACCATCTCAGAGATTGACTGTGAGGATTAACCAGGTTGAGTATAATCACTACATAAATTATATTATAACATTTTATTTCCACACAAAAGGAGAAAATGAATACTGCAGACAAAAAAGACAATAAGAAACAAAGGTTAAAAAGGATTTCACTTGCTATTTAACTCAGCAACTTCCTGCACAAAATATGTTTTCCCCAGCATGAAAACCAGTTGTGACTATGACAGAATGAGATCGTGCTCCATAGAGTAAAATCACAAGTGCCTGATACGAACTTCTAGATGTCTTGTGTCAAGAAGACACAAACGCATGGTTCTGCTGCATGTGTGGGTCTTGGGTATTGCTGCCTCCATATTGCTGATTGTGCTGATGCAGCTAGTCATGTCTGGAGTTAGAGCTCACCCTTTTCTGTGCATCTCAGTGATTTACCTCACCCTTGCCCTTATTTTCTAGAGTGCCCCTTGAATCCATGTAAATCACTTCACAGCATTTAGCTTATCTAATCTTTTTTCCTCTTTGGTGAACAGCACATGAGCCACAAAAGATGCTTCATGCAACTGGACTGATAAATGCCTCTTTGTGTGAGAGAATCTACTCACTAATTAAATATATTTATATACAATAAACAGTGTGACTTTTGCCACAGAGTACCAAAGTCCTCTGATTTGAAAGGGCAATTTTCTCTTTTAGTTAATGTCAATAAACTCAAAGAGTTCCAAGCTCTATGGTCTCCAACACTGAAGCTGTGATTTTTAGATTTTCATATTCACAGGAGGCTTTACATTGAGATGGAAATCCACCGCTTTCTCCTCAGAGAACTGATCTGATATGTCCAGCACAGGAGTTTGGATCTGTCTCTTTCAGATTCACCACAGGAGATGCTCATTCTCACTCAGTGAAGAATATATTTTGAGAAACATTCATCAGAGCACACATACATTTTCTAAAAAGGAAAGATGAAATTGCCTGGAAATTTTTGGATTTCTTCATTAGAAAAGCTTCATTTTGTCCTGTTTTCTATCTAACATATTTCTTTGATTTATTTTAAGAATATTTTAATGTCACACATCCTCCCATCTTATGAGAACATGTAGTTTCAGCATTCTCATTAGGAGTATACTTTTAAAGTGGATAGGTGTTTTGCTTGTATATATGACTGTGCATTGTGTGCATGCCTGGTCCCCTTGAGGCCAGGAGAAGGTGCTAGGTTCCCTGAGACTGGAGTTATAAAGACTGTGAGCTGCCATATGGGTGTTGTGAATTGAGCCTAGGTCCTCTGGATGAGCATCAAGTGTTCTTAACCATTGAGTGATCTCTACAGCTCCCATTCGTAGGTTATTAGAATATTTTTCTTTATTTATTTGTGCCTTTGTGGAGATTTGATTCTATAAGTAGCACTGTGATTTCATTAGGTAGAGTATCAGAACAACAGACTGAGGTCAGAGTACTCTCCATCTGGAAGAAGAAGGGCTAATTATTTAAAGTCACTCAAAGTCTAGATTACCCTAGGTATATAGTATGCATAATGTGAATGTTGCTAAGCCATGAGGGTTAAGTCACAGAAAGTAAGTACTTGGAACACTTCCAGAGGCTTGCTTTATCCTCAGTCATGCTGGATGGACCTGTAGCCCACAGTTCTCAGTTCTATAAAGTAAACAGCTGAAATAAAGATCTGTGCAGAACATTAAAAAAATAAGGATTCAACATATTTTTATAACATTCCAAACTACAGTGTCAGGAAGATTGCAATTTCCCCCACTTTTCTTGTGAACTTACTTGTCAAATGAGCTCACATTTCTCTCTGTGGAAGAAAGAAAAAGAGCTAGACTCTCAATAATAACCGGCTCTTTCAACCATATCTGCCTTTTGCCAACATGTCACTTCAATTTTTCACACGTCTTCTTGTTTCTTTTGTAATGCAGAGATTTTTCCCATTTCCTACCCAATGCCAAAGGCTTAGTTACTGCGAAGATCAGCAATGAACGATCTTCAGCATACGAAAAGAGGAACTTGTGTGTTTCTACTGCAGAAAGGTGACTGTGAACTTTTTTTTTTTTTTGATTCAAACTTCTCTTTCCCATGCACATAGCATTATAATAGCTTACCTGTGCAACAATTCCTGGACCATTTGATAACCCTCAGACAGGGCCTAGCCTCTAGAAACTACATAGTAGAAACAGTCCAGGGCCCTCACTGTGTCTAGACTTGTCGATATGTTTGCTTTTCCTCATGGATGATGTATTCCTGTGGGTCTGCCATTATCAGGTATTGATGTGACATTATTAGAACATACTTTTAATAAAACTTTATATTTTTTTTATTTTAACTACTTTGACAACAGAATTTGGAGGTTTTAGACCTAAACTGGATCATTTATCCCTACTTTCTTTTTCTTTGAGGATAACAATAGATATTTAAATTAGTATTTCCAAATGGGCCTGGTTACATTGATAAAGAACTGGCCCCTGTGCTGTACTCCAAATAGTTTGCTTCACCGATAAGGAGGAAATGTCCTCATAGTTCAAGGTAGGCTTGTACTTCAAAACTTCTTTCCCACTAAGACTGGCTTCCTTGTGTGTACTAGTGAGAGAAGGTTGTTGTTATTAAAGATCACTTTCTAGAGTGCAAGAACACTTCCGTAGATAAGCTTTGCCAAAACCTAATCATGTAATAATGGTGGTTGTGTGTTGAGTTGTACTTCTCTCAGTTGGACATTATGATTTGCATATATTATCACAATGAATCCTCTTGACAACTCTATGAGGGGGCATAGTATTACTTTTTCATGGACCAGAGGAAGGTGGCAAAGTCATGTTAATTGCCATTCTAAATCCCTATGATTCTTAGACTCTGATTTTGTAATTTTAGAATTTAATTCCATGTAATAGGGCAAGCATTATGGTTCTTCTTACCATTGACTCCACCATTAATGAGTGAGTGCTTCTCGAACCTAGGAGGATGCCTTAAGTAAGATTATGAACATTATGAATTCTCACCCTCACCTTGGCTGGAGAAAAGTACAGTCTCCATAGAAGGCATGAAGAAAATCTTCATTAATCCTTACTGACATCTTAATTAGTTGGACTACAGAGGCCTGGTGTGGCAGTACATCAAGCCCTTACATGATTTTCTAAGCAAGAGATGTACAATTGGAAAGAAGGACAAGGTGGGAGACTGAGTGCCCATAATCTTTAGTCATTTGACTATCACTGATGAGAATCTTGAGTCCAATATTTTCTTTTTAGGAACTCTCTCATGTGTAGTCTGCCTAACATATGTTTATTTCATATTCCTATCAAAGCCCTCCACCATTTCTTCCCCCTGAGCACAATATTAACATAAATTAGACTATAATTTTGTCATTTGGGATATACTGGTCAAGAATTTTGAAGTCAGCTTGATAAATATATTTATTTTCAGTTTTAATAACTTGCTAAATGGCATGCTACTTATCTGAGATGTGCTAACCTGCATATAAGATTTGTTCCCTAAGCAAACCTACCTTGGCATTTCCCCAGGGACATGGTATAGCTACATGCTACAGACTGAAATACACTTAAACATGTTTTAATTAATCAGTCTTGATACCATTGCCATAGACAACCCCTGAGGAATAGTTACTCACATTTCTATGATGCACATTTGTATAAAGTAGTTTCAATAATTAGATTTTGATGTCATAAAAATATCAATTCAAAAATATTGCTTTACATTAGAGCATAGGGGCCAACAACCACCCCTTTAAGTGCATGTTTTCAGGGTTAATTGTGTGCAGCAGTGAAAATCACTAATAAGTCTCCTTCAAGACCTAAAGATGACCTTGGGTAGTTTGGAGCCAGTTCCCATTTCTAAAATTAACTGAGCACAGAGTGAGGGATGAGCTCTTCTCCTTACCGTTATTCCCTTTCCTTACAGCCTCTGTGATTCAAGACTGCATGTGGTTGGAGACATCCCTTTAAAATTACTTTATATTTCACTGTAAGTAGGATCCTCCTAATGCATGAAGGAACAAGTTGTTCTCATGTTTCCTGATAAGAAAAGAGACTTGTTGTGGAACAAAGTGACATGATAGAGGGAATCCCTTTGGAAGTTCTGGGGTTTGTTTTATTTTTCTCTCTGCGGCCTTAGAGAAATCTCACTCTAAGCCTCAATTTTCCTTCTTGTAAAATGTAGAGCTTTGGACTAAACAGAGCCTTTATTTGCAGCTTGTCTCCCAACAGTAGACTCCTTAAAGTACACTTGAAGGGATTAAAGCACTCCAAAGCAACAGGAAATAAGTCAGACACAATGGCAGTGCAGACCCAACCCCTGATCTAATGACATCTCCCAGTGTTTTGGGCTCATTTCCAGAAGATGTTAACAATTTGGTTGACCTTCAGTTTGTGTCTGAGAGGAGTCGTTTACTGTCATCATTCTCTGTCATCTTTACTTATGGAACAAAGCTCATATGACTTTTTGTGAATGTCGTCTCTTGGTCACAGGCTTAACATGATCTTTACATATTACTTTCTCTTGCTCACACATGACTTCCTTTTCAATAGTGTACACACATGACACATATCACTGGGAACAAACACAAACTCATGAGATTTATAGGCTGAAAGAAGGATAAACTCTTCATGTCCATTTTTAAGCATAGCTATTCACACCTCAGGAATCATATATGCACTAAGAAGTGCACTGTGGCTGCAAAGCTGCCTTGAACTCTGCTCACAGTAGGAACCTATAATATAAACTATTTCTTCATATGACATTTGTCTATAATTTTTCTGAGTGCTTATAAAATTTAAATATTACTAGTAGATGATGAAAGCAATAAACTGTAGAAAATGAAATCAGACAAACTTCTAAATCTATCTACCCATGAGGTGAAAACAACCTATCTTATTTATTGACACCTGTGCTCATGGCTTTGATCTGATATTATGAATTATGCACTATACATGTAACTGATATTATAATTTATACAATGTATATGAAATTTCATTGTAAACAGAAACCCAAGTAGCTACATATACTCTTTTGTGCTAAACCACATTCTATGTGATTAAAGTTAATTCCTCTAATTTTCATAATGTTTAGCATAGTACAAAGAACCAACCAGATGTTGTGACAGGAGAACGATTTTGAGAACAGGGCTTCAGACACCAAGCCACATTCACTGCTGCCCACCCCAATTTTCTCTGCCTTTCATTCTTTCTTTTATATGACAAGAGTATCATGCTAAGTGGATGCCATTTGACTGATCTACATGTGAGGTTTACTTTTTTTTTTTTAGTACAAAGTAATTTCATGAAAACGCTTCTAGGAGTTGATAACAGTCTCGCAGGTTATTTACTTTGTTCCATAGAATATGCTAAATTCTTCTCATGAATTAGTCCTGGTTTTACACTAACTTTGTCTGGTAGGTTATATGATTAATAATATTTGCCTCATTAAAAAAAATCTGCACATGAGGATGAGCCATAGCTCCGTGAATTTGAAACTGAAGATAAAATACCCTTAACTTTGCTGTCATTGGAATGCAGATATTATAATCAAAACTTCTAAAATGGTATGGTTTATTGTCTCCTAATTTACATATGGAGCTTTATATAAAACTATGATTGTCATTTATTCAATTTTGTGTAACATATAATTCTTTGTATGCATGTCTTGGTAGAAGATATATAGTTATAACTAATCTACTTTACTGGCCAAATGACTCAGGTGCTGAGTGACTGACAGCACTCTCATTTTGTGTAAATAAAATCATCATAGAAAATATTAAAATAATGAATTTAAGTTCATATGCTTTCTTCTTATATGAACTTATAAGGGAAACATTTTTAAATACTACCTGTTATTTAGATTACTCAAGTAAATGAGCCTTGCCTATTAAAATGACAAATCTTCTAGCAGTTAGACATCTAACATCACAAATCATACATGAAGAAATATCACTTAACACCTCAGAAATCCCAGGCATCTTTTGATCCATGTTGGAAAGTGAAGTTTCAATTGCATGTATTTTGCTTTGCCACAATCCCACAGTCAATACATAAACATTTGAACCGTCGCTGCCACTGGTCATAAAGAAAATGTGTTCTACAAAGATTCTCCAAAACAAATGATACTTTAAAGAGTGCTAGTGGAAACAGGTATGTAGGGCTGGAACTGCAGCCTCAGGAGCAAATGAATTCTCTTTCACATGTTCCTGTGACAGACACTTCTCTGATCCATTTATACAGAATGATACAAGTTTTAGTGTGTGAAGGAGTTGAGCAGGAAACTCTTAGTACCCCTCACCATTTCATCATACTTAAAGTGAGACTCCTTCCTACATCAAATACATTTCCTTAAAAGCATTTTTGTGTATTCTTGAGTTTGTAGTTTTCCTGTCCTCCCTTCCTTTCACCTACACAACAGCTTTATCTTGAGGTTGGAATGAGGTACAGAAGAAATGGGAGCCTTGGCTATCCAAACTGTAAAGTATCATCTGGAGATAGAGTCCTATGGCAGCATCTGGTACAGCTGCTGATCTAGGGTTCAGAGCAGACCTCACAGGTGATTCCTACTGGAGGACAGTAACCGACCATCTGCTCAAAGTTGTTGCTGATGCAAACCCATCAGAAAGAGGTAGGCTTTCACACTTCCCTTCCCTGCTACGTGTTACTCCATCTCAAGCCATTTGGAAGTGCACAATCCAAAGCACTAGGAGCATGGACAGGGCATAAAAGAACTAAGGTTCAGCAGCTGAAGCACAGGCCCCCTCCAGCACCCCATGGTTCCTTGACAAGAAGAACTTCTAAAGAAATGTTCCTCCACCATTCTCTCAGTCCCTATGTGTCCTCTTTCTGAACTCTACAGATTGCCTTGGAATAGCAATTTAATCCTCCTGTAGAATGAAACTATTTGAAAAGTGCAATCATTCTATTCCGAAGCTATTCAGCCTTCTCGTGCATTAGTGTTCTTTGACCACATGCATTTGTGTACAAGTTAAATGGATCATTGTATTAGCTACATTTTTAAATCATTAGCTTGACTATATTTTTGAACTTCTATGTGCTTTCTAAACAACAGAGACAATATGCCAGAAATTAATGTCATTTTTTAAAAACTCCATGGGGTTCATTAGGAAAGTAGAAAAAAAAAGTGCTTTTCGGTTGTTAAACATGTACATTCAGGTTCCTTTCAGAACAAATGAAGTCAGTCTAAGTCAGAACTGTTGCTATTGTTCATGCCCATGAAATTATGGGATGTGTATTTGGTGTTTATATGATGACTAGTTGTACAATAAAGGAGAGAGCAAACAGAAGAGATGGATATCAATCCTTCCTATTTAAAAGGCAGAATTATCTGAAAATTACCACCCCTGCAGCTAGAACACTAATAAAAGCACTGTCTTCCTCCAACCTCAGCATCTGTTTCAAAGCAGTGATACTTTTACTTCAGGAGAGAGGTGAACACCAGGCTTCTTGAAGAAGAGTTAAGCAGTTCTAAAAGAGCTGTATACAGAGAGACAAATGTCTGAGTGTGTGTGCTTGCACATCAAGAGTTTCAGCTTCCAATTCCCCACACTTTAGAAGGAACTTTAGAGTCAACAAGTGGCAATTGTCATCCTATGTGTATTTAGTCACCACAGTGTAAGTATGTGAAATGCAGTCACTTCACAGAAAGAACCACTAAGAATGTCAGCTAACAGGAAACCCAGTCACAGGTGCTATGACTGAGGCACACCATGTTGGTCCACAGGACATGAGGCCCATGAGGCAACTGTCTTGACAGAGCTTTACAGTTTGGGTTTTAACCCTTACAAGGGTCTTATAACAATGAGAACTGCTGAGATTTCTATGAAGTCCATTCTCTTCTAGCAAGTGAAATCCTGAGGGCATGACATTTATTTTCAATATGTTCACTATCAGAAAGTAACCTGGGATCCAGTGTAAAATATTGGCCCAAAACAGTGATGTAAATGGATCGCTAATTATAGAAATTCATTTTTCCAAGTCCATCTTGTATTTTTTTGGTAAAATGAAAGTATCAATGTTGTAGAATGTCCCTATCTAATTTCAACTCAGAATAACAATAATTTGTAACAAATATGTTATTTTTTAGTATTAAAAGTATCTATAGAAATTAACACTTTCATAGATAGGGAAGCTGGTTGCTCTTGCATTATAGAACTAACAAGCTTTAGGTGGAGACGATAGAGCTTGCTTATTCAAATGACAACTGCTTTAAAAAGCAAATGGACTATGGGAGCTCAAGAGTTTCTTACATCTTTTATGCCACTGTAGGTTGGGTTTCTCTTGTTCCAACATTTACTGTCTAATTAGCATGTTGAGGGGCATCTACTTAAGTATAAACTTTAGAAATGTCCTTTCTTCAAAGGAAAGCACAAGTAATTATTAAAGCAGAAGATGAGAGTAAATGACAAGGACCCAAAGATAAACTTTATTAGGCTGTGGGTACTTAACATAGTATTCAAGAGCTTATTACTTAGGAAAATCCTATTAATACTGGGAAGGAATGTGGATTTCTTTGACAAACATAAGAATATAAACTGAAATTACAAGCAAGCAAGCTTTTAGAAGAACTAAAATTCAAGTTTGATTTCAGTCTGGTAAAGTCACTTGGGTTTTATGTTCAAGGAAAGACCAAATTCATCAACATTTGGAGCTAAATAGAACAGTTTCTGTATGAAAAGTTAGGTTAGGCTGGCCTGGAAGAAACATGTACTAGAAACAGATACAGTAATTCATCATCTTACTTTTAAGAACTTGCAAGCCTGCTTTGCTTTTTTTTTTTTGT
>NW_022196904.1:45353363-45364325 GCF_008632895.1 Mastomys coucha | reverse complement strand
TTCCTCTCTGAATCTTGTACACTTGTGTATATTTCTACTTTATTTTTGGTGAGTTATACAATCAGATACTGTCTTCATTCATGCGAATTTGAAAGAACCCCCACCCTGTGGGTTATTTTATTTCATGGAGGCCAAGGGAAAGGGGTTGCTGCCAGTCGGGTGCTCAAGGCATGCAGAAGAAATTCAGTCCCAGGCACTGAAACAGGCCACCCTTGTGCTGTGCTTGTGAGAGAAGAAAGCAAACCCATCACCAACTCTGAGACTGGATCCCCAGCAGTGGTCACAAAGCACTTCTCAGTCAGCGTGTTTGAAATCTCCACTAAAAATAGGTCCTCTGTACTGGGGCTGAAATTCTCATCTGTGGCCAGTGATGGAGCACAGTGCCCGATTGTTTCCAACTAGGTTCTTTTCTGCTTCAGTACTGTCTTGTAACTTTAAATCTGAAGCCTGCTCAAAACAGCCAAAGTAAGTCACCCGCAACCAAGCCCACTCAAGACCTCAGTCGGGCCACTGCCACCGGAGGAGTTTGGGGACTACTGTACAAATCTTGTACCTTCTGCCTTATCTGTCTCCCTGAATGTTAAAATCTGCTTCACAGGGGGCCTGAGTTCCTTACATTACTAGAAGGGGTCTAATGTAAACAGGCACTCTGGGGAATTTCCTTTCTCTTGCTACTTCCTCTTTCTGTTGTCCTACTTCTGCCTGTTCACTGTTCCTGACTACCGGGCTCCACTGGAGTTGGAGATGGGAAGGTTCCTTTTTCTTTGAAGGAAAGCTCTCAGTCCCTGAAAGGAGGCAACCCTGGTACTTTTTTTTTCATGGTACAGAGGGAACTACAGAAGGTCTCTGCTCTACCCAAGGATTCTGAATCTTAATCACTCAGCTAGCATCTTAAGTGGGAGGTGCCTCTCCCCAAGGAGCGCAGCCTCCCGGCTCGGGGCCTCATGCTCCTGGACTCACCTGGTGCTGAGGACAAGTGCAGGCAGCAGGGGCAGCAGGTAGTGTGCAGCGTTGAATTTCATGTCGCGGCCAGCTCGGGTACTCCTTCACTGGACTCTGCTCTTTTGCTTCCTCAGGTCAATTGCTACTCAGTGTCCTGCTCTCTTCCCTCGAAGCCGGGAGCCCTCTCCAGAGACCCACAAAGACAGGGATAGAGGCTTTGTAAAGACAAGGACCAGAGTGCGAGTATCTTCAGGAGTGATGTCACCCGGGAGCCCTGCCGGGATGGTCCAGCGCTGTGTTCAAGGCGCA
This sequence comes from Mastomys coucha, assembly GCF_008632895.1. Taxonomy (NCBI): domain Eukaryota; kingdom Metazoa; phylum Chordata; class Mammalia; order Rodentia; family Muridae; genus Mastomys; species Mastomys coucha. The sequence continues at coordinate 45,363,074 of NW_022196904.1, read as the reverse complement.
CAGGGCGGGTGTAGCCGCGGGAGGAGGAAAGGACCCGCGTCCAGGTCGCTGCCCTGTAGCCAGCTGTACTTGGTCACTCCCGTGCGCACTGGAGCGGATCTCCTCTTCTCCGCTCCTACTGAAGACAGGAGGGGAGGGCGGTGGCAAGGACCAACCTCTTTCTCCAGTAATTGAGCTGGCGTACTCTGCAGGGTGAGAGACAATTCGCTGGGAAGGACTCCAGACTCTTTAGGGTCCAGAGCAGGCGTCTCTCACCAGCTTGCTTTTGCGGAGATGTTGCTTGGAGAGTAAGCTTAAAATACTGCTCTGATTAGATGCGTAATGGCTTGCCTGCTGCAGATATAGTGGAGCAGCAGCGCATGCAGACCAGAAGCCGGTTACCCAGATGAGGTTAGGGGTCTCTAGCATAGAAAGGGACCAGAACCAACACAAAGTCCGCCGCTCTGGGTTCTAGTGCGTCAGGGTCTTCCTCTCTTCTGGTCCTTGCGTCTGTCAGCCGCTCAAGGGTGTGCAGCTGGCAGCCAGAGTTCATACACCTTTAAGGGTCATTTTCCTGAGGAAAAAATCGTGAGCAAGAGCACAGAGACATTGGTCATTAATTCAATGGTAGGGGTATTTTCCGAGTTTCTAAATTTTGTATACCAAGTAGCCAATGTTTAACAAGCCCTTTTTAGGAATTTAAACCAGAAAAGGGAAATATCACAACTTTAATGCAATCTACCATTTTGCAAAATCTTCTCAAGAAGAGAGGCTGACCACCTACAGAGATTTGAAACTCTGGGATCTTTACATCATGTTCTCTCTCTCTCTCTCTCTCTCTCTCTCTCTCTCTCTCTCTCTCTCTCTCTCTCTCTCTCTGTGTGTGTGTGTGTGTGTGTGTGTGTGTGTGTGTGTTAGAAGAAAGTGTGCATGACAGTCCTCTCGAGAATCACTGTACTAAACTAAACATCACAGTTTTCCTACCACATATATGACGAAAACAAGGACCATCAGTATCTGGACTGGACTTTTCTTTCCTAAACAAAGAACTAGTTATAAACAGTCCTAATAAAACCTTGCTGCTGCAATGAACTTCTACTTGAAGTGGGTCTACACTGAATTAAGTACATGGGAGACCTAGAGGATGAAGGTCAGCAGGTGCGATCCCAACTGTTTAGTTGATGGTCTTTGTTCTGCACAGGCAAACCACATAAGTAACATTTTAAATGAGAATCCGAGATAAGCTCAGAATTGAAGACATATTTGTAAGTATATAAAATGATGTATTTGTTACCAGACTCTAAAAAGGGTGAGAATGCAATGCATTAACCTTCTAATTACTGTTTTGTTCCAGTTTTCTTCTTCATGAAGTTTAATTTAAGGGCACACCTACTGAAGAACTTAACTGTAAGAATCTCAAGCAATTGAGATAGGAATATTAATATTTTCAGTGAATATCAATCCTTTTGCAGTAGTAAAAGCCACAACAGATACAAATCAGCTCCCTTCTGAACTGTTTGTCTTTTAGAATGAAAAACAAAACAAGAAACAAACAAGAAACAAAGCAACAGCACTATGAAACCTAGACTCTCGAATTCAAGAAGGAGATCCACAGAGTCTTGTTTTGTTTTGCTATGTAGCTCAGTCAAATCTCAAATGTGCAGTAATCCTCCTGTCTCAGCTGCTTGGGTGCTGTCCTGCTTATTTTTAAAAATGATAAAATAAGTTACATACTAATAAGGGCATACTACTATGTAATAATAACAAAGATGTGTATATCAGGAAATAACACTCATTTGAAGGATGCATTTTTACTTATACAGCAAGTTTGGATTATATATTTTAATGTCTTCAGCACATGAATCCAGTGTGGTCATATTCACTATTTTCCATTTCTGTAGTGGTCTGATTCAGAGTGGTCAAGCTTCTGACATGAGGTCACTTGGTAATTTTTGCAAATGAGCAGCTGTTGAAACTCTTTTGACATCACTTCACGATTTAAACTTTCTTGAGGAAAAATACACTGGGATACTATAAGTCTCCCACATAGTTTTATTAATTATGCAACATGAAACAATAATGGAAAAACTTCAGATGATCCACTAAGGACATGAGGAGTTGATGATGCTTGCACTAGATCTCCAAGTCCTGCTGTAATCTGCATAGGACAACTATAAAAGTCCTTTGAAGGGGGTTAGAGCATCAAGGAGCACCTGGCTAAACGAGGTCATTTGTGCAGTTTGGGAAACTCTTTCAAGATTAGAAGTTTAAGAGTCTAAACTCAAACACAGACATTTCTTAGCAGATGCCATGCTCCTTGGGAAATCCTAGGAGTGTGAGCCTACTGTTTCTATGATATGATGTTCACTATTCAGAAGGAAAATTCAGCTGTAAAGTTGATTCTCTGTTTCAGAGAGCCGGTGTGATTTCTGAAGATGCAGCGGGGAGAGCAGCTTCGCGGGACCAATCTTGTTTAGGAAAAGTGTTCATAACACTTATCTATGCCCAATGAAGAACGTCAAGAAATTTCATGTGGCTAAAAGGACTTTATACAAAGTACTGAAACTTTGAGCCAATGAGGATACTGTTTTGAAAAGCTTCACTGAGATATAATTCTGATAGGAGAAATTTTGCCACTCCAACGTGTATAATTCAGAGTTTTAAATATTTTCACTGCAGAATAGAAATCAGCACCATTATAAAACTCTAGAATATTTTTTATCAGCCACAAAGCAACCACAAGTACCCATTAGAATTTACTCAATTCACTGCTCTCCTTATCTCTCTTCCCATCTTTGTTAAGTCTCATTCTTACATTTGTCTCTATGACTTCACAGAACTCTTAACAGCTCAGATTGTCTAGCATGGTTAAGTCTTATGTGATTTGTCTTGTTCACACTTATGTTTCAAGTTTCATTCATCTATGGCATGGCCTCCACCAATATCTCATGACTTTCTGTTGCTGAATAATACTCTACTGAATGGACATATCACATTTGCTTTGTTAATTCAAAACTGACAGTTAGCCTTTTGATCTGTTATAAATCATTCTGCCAAAACAAGCATACAAGATTTTATTTGTAAACATAGCTTTTTGTATTATATTGGACATACAGTGGGTAATCTGGCAATCTTATGTTTAATATTTTGGGAAACTGTCAAACCTCTTTCCAAAATACTAAAAATAGTTCACAAAGATGCCAATTTATCTAGTCCCTTTTTGCTTATGGTAACATAATTGCCCATAGTAACCATCATGTTGCATAGAAAACATCTTTCTGTAGGTTTAATGGTCATGTGTACAAATTTTTTGGAGATGTACTTATTTATAGTTTTGGCCCATTGGTTTACTTGAATATCATTTTGAGTTTTAAGAGTTCTTTGAATTTATCTCTCTGGGGACAAATGATTTGCAAATATTCCCAATGAATAGTTGATTTTATATCTTTTAGAAATTATCATTTGGAACATAGAGGGCAGTTCATTATGTGGCATTTTTCCATTTTATTTTCTTTATCATATAGCCAAGAATGACCTTGAACTCCTGACCTGCCTCTACCTCCCAAGTTCTGTGATTATAGACATGTTCGTTCCTGCTTCAATAGGTATTTACTTTCGATTAAGTCAAGGTACCTATTGTTGCTGCCTCTGGTTCTGTCATTTTTTTTCTTTACAAAGTGCAATAATAGTTATACATGTGCTTTTTCTGAATATTATGGTGTTTTAAACTCTGAAGAGCAGGCTTATCTAGGTTTAGTATTGTGGGTCTTTAATTACAAATCAAGAGGCTGAAGGAGAGGGATAATAAGTTTGAGAGCAAGACAGAAAATTTAGCAGTACTTGTCTCTGAACAAGTACAAATGACTAGGGTTGCACCTTAGTTATAAAGCACTAACCTGGCATATGTAGGGCTTTGTGTTTCATTCCTACCCCATACTTTACCTCTAATCCATTCAGAATAAATTTTTACAGGTTCATAGGAGTAGTCAAATACATTTCATGGTACAAGGTTATCAGTGGTCCAACCTTCATTTGTTGTAAAAGTTATTCAGTTTCCAGTCTCACTACTGTGCTGTTTCTTCTTTCTCACACTAATAACTTTATTTTCTCTCAATTTTGGATAGGATGCTATGTCTCTATTTTGTAAATTCTAACAGCCCCTTGCATTTCAGTTTTAAGCTCATTGTCTAAAATTCTATCATCTTGGTTCTGAGTTGGAATGCTGTCTTTATGGTTTCCATTCATTGACCTTTTAAAGATATTTCCTGGCATATCTTGAGATATTTTAATCACATGGAAACCTTTTATGATGTTTCCTCTGTCCCCACATTTTCAGCCAGAGAGTCAAGCCTTCCTTCTGACTCTGTCTCTTATGCAAGCAATCACCTAGTTATACAGGTTTTATGCATATTTATTTACGCTGCTCACTCTGGTTAGTAGAGCTCTGTCCCTTGGTCCTTCATTTCTTGATTCACAAATAAGACTTTGGTCTTGAAGGGAATTCATTCATTTGAGTGGCCAAAGCTCACTCAGCTAAAGATATCTGAGTATACACAAAGCCTCTTGATGATTACTGTCAAATATATATTCTATGTACCTAACCATTCTCTTAATTTTTGGTTCCATGTTCTTTAATCTTAAAGAACATTTCCCCCAATCCATCTGTAGAATTCCTGACAATAATTTGTTTGCAAAATGTTCTTTCTTTCCTCTGTGCCTCTTTCTCTCTCTATCCTTCTTTCACTCTTTCCTTCCCTCCTCTCCATACTGGATGAGCAATAACAATCATGTCTCATCAAGGTATAATTTTATTCTAGAATCTGTCCCTTACACACCGACTTGAAGATATATCATTCCTAAGAGGTGTTGTGGAATTTTACCTTGATATTGCATTTACACCACACTTTCTTGTCCTTCATCAAACTATAACATGTTAAAATAGACAGAAAGAAATCTCAATTGTCCTAAGGATTAAGAAAGATGATAGCATTATATAAAATAATAACATAAAAATTTCTATGAACCAATTCTAATTTTGTACAGATGGATATATAAGTCTGGAAGAGGAGAGCTAAAAGAAAAAAATTATTTACATGTTTTCCTGAAAACTTGTCTAGTTTTGACCTCATTGTGTTTTTATCACTTCTAATTAAAGCTATTGACAATAAAGTTTATTTAATGAGACCAATTATCCATTTGGAAGAAAAATATCAAAATTGTCCTGAAAAAATTAAGAGAAAAAGGGCAAAAGAGAATTCCTGCTGCTTGTATACAAAACTATAAAATTGCTAATAAAAACAAAATAAAGATTGTTAAGAGTGCCTAGCCCAGTGTTTTCAAATTTGTCCCTGAATGGCTTTATGTTGTTGAATTGCACCCTCATCAGTCTTTCTAGTTCATATGACTAATTCAGAAATCCTTGAGTGGCAGTTCTGTGCAAGACTTTTTTTGACCGGTGCATTCTTCCCTGGGTCCCTGTTTTGCTGGTAGCACTGAGGATGAATTATTCTGTGATGAAGTTCATGCACAGGCAACCTCAATTAATATCTTTAACTAATTAGTTTGGGGAATGAAGGCTAGAGATAAGGTCTTAATATGTAGACCTGGCTAACCCTTAATTCTTGGTAATCCTCTTGCCTTAACCTACCAAGTGTTAAAATTATAACCATGGGTCACACACCTACTTCTAGATCTTAACATTACATTCACAAGATAGGAAACCCTTTGTCCAAATGCAAGGCTTGCACTGTAAATTTAAACTGCTTTAGGCTAACAGTCACACAGAGAATCCTTCAGGGCTCATCACTCCCAATGAGGTCTTTATAGGGGAAATCTTTTGATGAGCATAGAAATGTCTTTCTACATGAATGTTCTTATGCTACAAGGTGTTTGAGTCCTTCTGAACTTATTTTCAAATACTGCCATATTTTTAACATGTTGATTAAGAAATACATTCATTTTTAAAATAAATTATGCCTACATTTACAAAGCAGTAATATCTCATTTCATAGGAATAAGTCTATGTTTTATTTTTCAAAAATATACTTTTCTGCCCTAGTGGTTATTTTAGCATAGAAACTTAAGCTTACTTTACTTCCCATTCTGTGATTTTTTTTTAAAGCATCCTTTGAAGACAGCGCTGCCTTCCTGTGACACTGGTCATTTAATTTGTCAAAGACAGCTCTCATCACACTCAGTTTTAATTTGGATGAAAACTGATGATGAGACTTATGCTTCTAGGCATGCAGGAATAATTAATACCAAATTTTCTTTTACAAAATAAAAAAAAAATTGAGAAAAAAAGTGACAATTTATAATCCAGAAAACTAGAATAGGGAGATCACAGAAGAGCCATGTTCCTCCTGTGTCTACTGAAGCCTTACAAGTGCTGTGGCATAGAGAGGAGAAGGAAGGAGCGTAGGAGTGTCTCACTAAGGAGCTGAAAGTCAGTTCATGATCTGTGGGATGCACACAGTAGGGAGAAAGATGACTACAGAAAAATAAAACTGCAGAAAATACCTAAAAAACCTGCCTGGAATTCATTGTAGGTTTCTGGCTAAAGGCTATACAATGTGAACAGCCAGCTGGGCTTTGCAGAGTTAGCTCTGCTAACCTGCAGCTGCAGCAAGGCTGAACAGTGTCAGACCAGCAGAATTCTCACAATGCCGGGAGCTAAGCTGAACTTCTGTCCAAGCCATGGAGAGACATCCAAGAATATACATGGATGCTTCAAGTGTTGAGTTAAAACACCAGAAAGACTGTTTTAAAACACAAAGCAATCTTTAGTGAAAAAAAAAAAGTTATCTGGGAGCTAAGGTGATTAATGATAGAAGAGTCATGTAAAAAAAAAAAAGATATGTAACAAAAAGACAGTAACAAAAAGAGACTGACTTATAAAGAGAACTCAACATTCACTAGAGAATACTGTCAGGATGCAGAATCTCTGTCAGTGTGTCCAGTCAGTATCAAGCATGTGGCAGAACTGTAGGTGTCAGGGAGGGCATAGGATGTGCTCATAAAAAGACAATAGCAGTGAATAAAACCCAAAGCACCAGACTTTGAAGGAGCAGTGTAAGTGTACAGAGCAGGTAAAAGTGGTCCAACAAAAGCATACAGAAACTCTAGAGCTAGAATAGATAATAAATGAAAATAAAAGTGTATCTCAATAATGAAGAATTAATGATGAAGTATGGGGTAATATACGTAAGAAAGGTTATTAAATATAGGTAGACATGTTTAAACACAGACTAAATTGAGAAAGCATATCAAGTTGTCTAATACACATTCAGAGTTCAAGAAGATTAAGGAAAATTGTCATTGTTGGTATCCTGTCTAAGCTCTATCCCAACAGTGCCTGGCAGTAGCCAGGTATGCTCCGCCCCACAGTTACCTGGCAACAGCCAGGTAGGCTTGGCCCACTAATAAAATGGGCTGCTTGTCCCTCCCCTCTTTCCTACTCACCCCCTCTTTCCCCATTCCCTTCCCCACAAGGTGGGGTGATAGCTGGCCTCCTCTTCTCTACTTTCTCCTTCTCTCTGCTTTTCTCTGCCTCTGATACTCCCTTAACTCCCCTCCCTACGCCCTAAATAAAACCTATTTTATACTATACTGGTGTGTGTTTAGTCCCTCAGTGGGAAGAGATGCCTTGGCATGGATCCGCTAAGGAACCCCCTTCCCCCACAGCCTGCCAGAACATATTCTTATACCGTTCTCTTTATATGATTACAGCATTGATGCTGTGACTTTGATCCAGAATCTCTGCAGGTTTGCATCTCATCTCTGCCACAACCACGCTCGTTAGCCCAGATCTGGTAAGCCCCCATTCCCACTGGTCAGAGTGACCATCTGCATGGTCCCAGAGAAGATTTCCTGAGCTCAGAGCTACCTTTGTGGTGCCCCTCGTTTTAAGAACCTTTCCCTTGGGTGAGATTTCCCTCTCCTCTTTCTCGCAGCTGAGAATTCCAGGCCAGGTCTCGCCCCTCCACATGTCTAGCCCTTGGGTCAGTCTGCCATAGCTTAGACCTTCCCCTCCTCCCTCCCTCTTTTGTGGCCTACTCCTTTAGCTGGTTTGTCTGTGAAACAAGTTTGGCTCCAGCCCCTGCCAGTACCCTGCTTGCTGTCTGCTCCTTGGCTCTGCTCTCACTGCAGGAGGGGTGGGTCTGGCCCAGCCCCTTCTGTCCCTTGGAGGCCCTTACTTCCTCAGCTGACCCTAGCACTCCACTCAGCCCCCAACCTCTGCCATGTGTGTTATGCAGTCACATGGGCCCAAACCAACCACTCAATTCCACATTTTCTGCTACCAGACTGGAGAAACCCGCAAACACACACCTGAATATTGATTAGTAAGGAGTTTCTCCAGTTGGCAGGAGGACCCCTATATGCCCAGATAGCGCCTGGCCAGCCTCTTCTGGGCTAAAGTGTTGCCTTTCAATTCCCCAGTCCTTAAGACTGGCCTCCTGGCTGACCTATAAGTTAAGACATAGGACTGTTGGGTAGCTCCCCTCTTGAAGGCAATTCATATACCCTTTGGGCTCTTGCAGCAGGCCGAAAATTCCTGGTACCAGGTTGAATTGCTTTCTGGCAATTTCCAGGAAATTGCCCGCCGCCGAAGTCTCTAGATATTCATGTGACCCTGAATTTCTAGTTTGACTGTATACTGACCCGTCACTGAACTCTTCACTAGGATCGCTGGTATGAAAGGTTCAGTGACCCTACCCCCACCCCCAGTCACCCAATGGACACTACAGTGTCTTCAAACACGCTGGGGAGTCGGGGCACACGCCTCTAATCCTAGCACTTAGGAGGCAGAGGCAGGTAGATTTCTGAGTTCGAGGCCAGCCTAGTCTACAGAGTGAGTTCCAGGACAGCCTGGGCTACAGAAAAAAAATAATATATAACAATTATAAATACATATATCCTGAGTAAAGGACCAGTTTCCAATATACTCAGACTAATTCCTGTAACACACACTCACATCCTTATACTCACAAGGAATCCAACGATCATTTTGTTTTGTTTTTGCCTTGTTTTGTTTTTGGTTTTTGTTTTGGTTTTTCCAGACAGGGTTTCTCTGTATAGCCCTGGATATCCTGGAACTCACTTTGTAGACCAGGCCGGCCTCAAACTCAGAAATCTGCCTGCTTCTGACTCCCAAGCACTGGGACTAAAGGCATGTGCCACCACTGCTCGGCCAAAGATCAGTTTTAAGTCTTTAAATCTAATATTTCTCTCTTTTTTAAATTTTATTAATGTTATTTTTTACACTCCAGCTTTTATCTCCCTTCAAGCCCACCCTCTGACTGTTCCACATTCCATACTTCCTCCCCATTCCCCTGTTGTCACAAGGATATCCTCACCCCTCCCCAGGCTCTACCCCACGATACCTCTAAACTCCCTGGGGTCTCCAGTCTCTTGAGGGTTAGGTGAATCTTCTCTGACTGAACCCAGACTCGGCAGTTGTACTGGCTGGTTTTGTGTGTGTTAACTTGACACAGGCTGGAGTTATCACATAGAAGGGTGCTTCAGTTGGGGAAGTGCCTCCATGAGATCCAGCTGTGGGGCATTTTCTCAATTAGTGATCAAGGGGGTAGGGCCCCTTGTGAGTGGTACCATCCTTGGGCTGGAAGTCTTGGGTTCTATAAGAGAGCAGGCTGAGTAAGCCAGGAAAAGCAAGCCAGCAAGGAACATCTCTCCATGGCCTCTGCGTCAGCTCCTGCTTCCTGACCTGCTTGA
>NW_022196904.1:45330669-45351146 GCF_008632895.1 Mastomys coucha | reverse complement strand
ACCTGTCTGTCACTGTGCCAATACCATGCAGTTTTTTATCACAATTGCTCTGTAGTACAGCTTAAGGTATGGGATTGTGATTCCACCAGAGGTTGATAGGTCCCTTTTTGTGAGCACTCCATAGCCTCAGTAATAGTGTCAGGCCTTGGGACCTCCTCTTGCTTTGAGTATGTAACATGTTTTCCTATAATAGCCGCATGGAAATGCTTTCAAATAATCTTTCAAACTTTTGGCATATGCTATAGCAGAAACATTTTTTTCACTTTACATCCAGATCACTGTTCCCCCCATCCCAGACCCCCCTCCCACATAATTCCTCTCCATCCCCTCCCCTTCTCCTCTGAGAGAGTAGAGGCCTCCCTTTCAGAACCTTCAATTCTCCCAACTCTTCCATAAGAGTCCCCAAACTCCATCCAATATTTAGCTGTGGATCTCTGCTTTTCTTTCAGTCAATTGCTAGGTGGAACATCCCAGAGGACAGTTATGGTAGGCTCTTTTCTACAAATATAACGGTAATATTAATAGTATCAGGGATTGATGCTAGGCCTTGAGATGGGTCTCAAGATGGGCTGGTTATTAGTTGGCCATTTCTTCAGTCTCTTTTCTATCTCTTAACCCTATATTTCTTGTAGACAAGATAAATTTTAGGACAATAACCTTTTGTAAGGATTGTGGTTCCTATTGCTCTACTGGGGCTCTTGCCTGGCCTCTTCAGGTTCTGTATTCCCACTGATGTAAGTCTCAGCTAAGGCTACCCTATTGATTCCTGGTAGTTTCCTCCATCCCATGTCTCTGGAACTTCCTGGAGATAAGCCCCCCACTGCCCCACCCCTTCCAGTTGCAGATTTCCACTCATTCTCCTAGTCCTCTGGATCCTCTCTCCTGTCTCTCCACACCTGATGCCAAACTCCTCGGTTACCCTTCCCATTTCCCTCTTCTACCCAGTTCCCTCCCTCCATCTGCTTCCTATGACTGTTTTATTGCTCCTTCTAAGTGAGATTCAATCATCCTCACTTGGGCCTTCCTTCATGTTTAGCTTCTTTGGGTCTATGCAGTGGAATGTGGGTAGCCTATATTTTATAGCTAATATCCACTCATAAGTCCATATGTACCATGCATGTCCTTTTGGGTTTGGGTTACCTAATTCAGGATTCTTTTCTCAAGTCTCAATCACTTGTCTCCAAAATTCATGATGTCTTTTTTTTTTTTTTTAATGACTGAATAGTATTCCATTGTATAAATGGACTGCATCTCTTTATCCATTCTTCATTGGGTGACATCTAGGTTGTTTCCAGTTTCTGGCTATTATGAATAAAGATTCTACAAACATAGTTCAGCAAGTGTCTTTGTGGGATGCTAAAGCTTCTTTTGTGTATATGCCTGGGAGTGGCAGAGGTGGGTGTTGAGATAGAACTATTCAACCTGTAGTACTGTGTATTCAGACAGCTGTGATCATATTCAACCTCATTAATTTATATGTTACAGTAATGTTTCATGTCTCAAAACTTAGCAGATGGTAGCAGGGTTCTATTTCTACTTAAAACTGTTGGAATTCAGCTTGTAGTATTTAATTTAGCTTATTTTTTCACATTTCAGCTCTACTTTTGGTATTTTTAAAGTACAGAAAGACTTTGGTGGTTGGCTTATTAACCATTATTCTCCAACAGATGGTCATTGGCAAGCTGTCCTAAATTCTACATAAGGTTTTATTATTTACTCAATGAGCTTTAAAAAAGAATTCATTTAATATCTCTCATGATATTTTGGAGGAGAGATTTTTGTTTCCAGTGGTATGTATGATATCTTAGCTCAAAACAAACAAACAAACAAACAAACATCAACAACAACAAAACCCAGTGGTTTTCCCAGAATTTCACAGGTTATAAGAACCAGTGTCTACACCTACATTTGTGGTCATTTCAACTGCAGTGTAAGTTAATAGTTGACTAAAAGGGAGCTGATCTGAAATGGTCTATTTTTGAGTGTGGTCAATCTCTATTTTCTCTTTTTTATTTTTTCTTTACATCACTCTCTTTTTCCAAAAGGAAATTAGTTTCTTTTATTCAACCAGCCCACTTGATTGAAAATTTGGCCTTATCTAAAAGCAATGAAATATTTAAAATTCATGTTCATTTCTGTTTTGTTTCTCTGTATAGCCCTGGCTATCCTGGAACTCACTCTGTAGACCAGGCTGGCCTCGAACTCAGAAATCCACCTGCCTCTGCCTCCCAAGTGCAGGGATTAAAGGTGTGGGCCACCATTGCCCAGCTCATGTTCATTTCTGTATGTTTGTAATTATCTTAATGTTAGTCAAACTCATTATATCTTGAATATTGGATCTATAATGACAAGTTATAATCCAACAGTATTCATAGATGCTTTTTAACTTACTAAGCTTTTCAAACATTTCAGTAAAATATACTGTATTAGCCAGGATTCTCTAGAATCAAAGAACTTATAGAATGTCTCTATATATTAAGGGAAATTATTGGAATGACCTACAATGGGTAGTTGTGAGTAGGAAGTCCAGTAATCTAGTAGTTGCCCAGTTCCATGAGGCTAGGTGCTTCAGGTGGCCTTCTGTATAAGCTGGAATCCTGAAGAATGTTCCAGCAGATATGCAAGCAGGTAAAGAAGAGAGAGGCATTCTTCTTCTATTGTCTTTATATAGGCTTCCAGTAGAAGGGATGGCCCACTTTAAAGTTGTGTACCACCACGCCTGTATTTGGAACTTGTTCTGTCCCAGGCTGGCCTTGAACTCAGAGATCTCCTTGTCTCGGTTTCCTGGGAATAAAGCTATTTACCACCTTGCCCTGCCTAAGCTTTTCATGGTCACTATGCCCGAAGATCTGGATAAAAAGCATGCGCCATATCAAGATCTGTATCTTCCAGCCTCAAGATCTGGATCACAGATGAGCCTTCCACTTCTAGATTGTAATTCATTACAGATATAGTCAGGTTGAAAACCAGAAATAGACATCATAGATAGATGTATAATATTTCCAGGACTGTCCCTTTCTGTGTTATCACTGTGTAGCCTTCTGAAACTCCCAAAGATCAGACATGATAATGAAGAAGCCACAGTGTAGGAACACTGATGAATAGCAATAGATGCCCCTTACTTATTTTCAGAGACATTTCCGCTTCTCACTTGCCAGTCATTCCTCATCCCCAACCCTATAAAGCCCAGAACTTACTTTTAACATAGTTATTGCTTCAGAAGAGTCAAAGGACAATGTACAATGATTCCCTGCCTCACACTGACAAACTGGCATCTCATCAAACAGTCACACATATTCAATACTCACCACATCTTGCAGAAACCAAAGCCCAACTTTTTGTGATCAAATGCATCTAAGGGCAATGGCAACAACTCTGGATAAAGATCAAGATGGCCAAGTAACTTGTTGCTCAAATGCTCTTTGTGAATAAGAAATTACTGAAGTATTTTCTAATGCTCAATATTTCACAGCACTTATAGAATGATCAATATAGATTCAAGCATAATGTGTCTATGTCCATGTGTAATGTCTGGGATGATGTTTACTCTTGGTCTACATCTGCTCTTTGCTTTTTGACTTTCTCTACTGACTGGGAGTGTGAGCATATACTGAATTAGCCCTTTGGAGAAATTACTCCACTAATTTCTGGCAAGAAGATGGGTGAATTCACACTGTTGATCAAAAACAAACATGTCCCTCACAAGTGGCTAAATAGCCTGTGTACTATGTTGGCCAAAATATAAGCTTAAACATGGTCTTCTGGGAAATCTAAGAAACCATGCATAAACGTAATAACACCTAAACCCAATCACTATGCCACCAGACTATATTACAGACCATATTTAAACTTTCATTTTATCTGCTTTTTATGGGCTTTGTGCCATTCCACCTTATATGCATTCCAATTTTCATGTTCTCTTTAGCTACTGAGTGTGGTGTATCTTTCATGGAGGATCTTGTTGAAGATCTTAGCCATTCTTAAAATGTATTTCCTATGCACTTTCCCTATACTTACATCCATATTTCTTTGCTTTGGGTTTTGAAGCTATGAATGTTAACATTTCTCTTGCATTTAAGCTCTGTCTCATTGGAATTATCTGAAGCAAATATTCCTACATTGTACTTTAGCATTTCAGATCCCAAATGTGAAAGGAGCTGTTAGATCCAAGTAACATTTAAGTCTCTATTTAGTTCAAGTCTCTTTTCTTTCTGTTTAATAATAGATCTCAACCTCATAGCCATTACACTCTGCTTACATGTTGTCTATGGAAATAAGACTGCCCACTAAACAACTGTACAGATTTATGCTGGGATCTCAGCCATTCGCTGCAAAAATCAATCAGATTCGAACAGAGAATGTACCACTTTGAAAGAAACTTATTGCAGAAGTTTTGGTTACAATTGCATAAAAATGTAATTGGGTAATAAAACTTGGTCTTACAGCACTCTGAAGCTCTCCAAATATGTAGCAAATAAAAACAAACACCACTATTATAGTAGATATAAAGCCTAACCACAAAGATGTAGGTGACATCCAAGGTTACCTTGGACACGAGCAAGCTGAGATATGTAGTACAAAATGATGCATACAAGAGGAGTATTCTAATTGTCCTGTCAGACTCCTGTCTGTTCTAATTGAGTACTGGCCCTGCAAGCATCTTTTAGGCATTGCAAAGAATGCATGATTGTTAACATAGCACCTTAACTCAAAGTTAGAAGCAAAAAGCTCTGGCTTTTTTCCCTTTGCAAGTTTTGATATGTGTTGAGTTCCACATAAAGACAACAGTACTTAGTACACCCCCTTTTTCAGTCTCAGTATCTGTTTAAAGAACATTGACCACCTTTAATTGTGTATATCAAAACCTTCTCATCAAGGCAAAGAACTTACTATTCTCAAGGTCACAATGAAACACGTTGGACAATGGAGAAAGGAGAGAATGAACATTAAATTATCAATAAGACAGTAGAGAAGGAAGGATGCTAGTTATACTTGTGAGTCCCCTTCCCCCTCCCTGACTTACCCTTTTCAGAAGTGAAAGTTTTCTGGAGTGTCGAGTACCTGGAAAAATGTTCAATCTTGTTCATGTGCCACATCATTTTACTTCTTTCTTTCCTGAGAGTGGAATGCAGGGCTTCTCATAGTCTAAGCAAGTAGCTATCAGTGAGCTTAAAAATACCTTCTGCCTTTCTTATGTTGATTGACATTCTTCATGTTTTTCATATGGGAGGTATGATGAAAGCCATTTCCTGTGGCTTTCCCTTGAGGGAAAAGCCATATCTCTTAAGGGCTCTATTTTATGTGTCATACAATATTTAATACATTTATTGTCTATCTCTGTGTATTACCCTGTTCATTTTGAGATATGGATATTCTTGTGAAATATATATTTAAATATATGAGGTTAGTGTGTAATGATGATTTACTTCATATAATGGTGCTTGTATAATCTTGAGCAAATATATTTATCTTCAACTATAAGTGATAACAGCAATAAGATTCACATCTTCAAGTTAGAGTCAATAGCTGAAGAATTAGTCCACAAGTAAACTAACAAATACAGTCATGCATACTGACTTCCTAAGGATCCTTTAGATGCTTTGTTCTAAATTCTCCTTCAAGGTCTGCATCTCCTCCTTCTCTGCTGAAAATATCAATTGCATATGAGTCATCTGTGTTCTCTTCAAAGAGAACTGTCTTTGTGAGCAGAAAGCTGCTTCACCCAAGTTACTCCATTGGCCCATGACACAACAATTACTCAGAAATAGTATCCAATGTGGACACAAAGGCTGTGCTTCCTTCTTCAAGTGGGGAGGATTCTACAAGGACAACACTCAAAAAGATTCCCAGTGCACCTGCTGAGGCTTTTGCTCCAAGTAAGCTGCATTTTCTAGCCTTCCTTTTCTTATTCCTTTTGATTGTCCCTTCTGAGCTCTTACACACACACACACACACACACACACACGTATGCTACCTGTGGTCAACTCTTTTCCAACTCCAGCTCCAAACCAAACTGTGTACTCTGAGTAAATTGCTTTCTTCTTCTCTTTACCTTGGTACCTAGTCTGTGGAAAGCACAATGATAGCTCTGTAGTCATGAGGATTAGACAGTGAATCAGGTAAGTCAAGCAGGAGGAACTCAAGAATTGGGCATTCTTACTGTTTGTGGCCTAATAATATCTAAAAGAGACAAGGGTTTCAGCACCATGGACAAGAAATGCAATATTTTTGTATAGATGTTTGAAGAATGTGGTAAGATCAAGAATCAAAGTGGCAAAGGTCACTATCAGGTTGTTCTAGGACATCTGGCAAAATGGGGTCTGTGACCTCATGAGTTAAAAACAAGGCTCATGACAACAACCCATGGCATTCAATCAGTGACAGAATGGAATCATAGCTTATATTTTTAAGGCTGCTCAGTCCCCAGAAGAAATGTTCAATGATTATCATGTACATGCGTGGCTTCTGTTTATAAGTTAAGCTTACTACATAGCATTTTTCACAATCGCAGATCTTCTTAAGGCAGGAGGAGGCATCTTTCTGATATATGATCGCTATCTTGTTTAAGACAAATAAATAAATTATTCAAAGAAAATTGTATGAAAACGTTGGGGGAATGCCAGTAGCAAATGGCTATCACTCACTAAATTCTTCAGCACATTAATTTCTGTTTCTAGAAGAAAGCAATAGCAATGAGCTATCTCAATTTATTTTAAATTACTCAGATACAAGTCATATATAAAATAAATGATACTAGCATTGTAATACATGACAGAAAAATAAAAATGGTAAGAGTCTATTCTCATAGCTTTGCTCTGTGAGTTAGGTTCACTAATGGTATTGGTTTGAAATCTTTGGAAGAGAATATTAGATTGAAATATATAAACATCTGTTAAGTCCATTGGATTATTAGATGATTTATATAAGCCTATATGTCTTCAAACACTAACAATGACATCTTAGAATATACCCCAAAGTCACTTTTTATTCATAAACATGGTATATCAATGTTCTCCTCACCTCAGACTGTGATGGAGCCCGCACTATTCTCTTGAACCTGTACTTCTAATCTCAGTATGATGATTTAGCTCAGCATTGTGAAAATCTACTTTAACAAAATGATTACAAGCACACACTCTGAGAGCAAAAAATTGTTTAGTAATAGATAAATAAAAGTGTGATTTCAGAAATGACATTAAAAGAAGAATTAAGAGAGTCATCAAGAGGCTGTTGAGATGGCTCAGGGGATAAGAGCACCCGACTGTTCTGAAGGTCCTGAGTTCAAATCCCAGCAACCACATGCTGGCTCACAACCATCTCTAATGAGATCTGACGCCCTCTTCTGGCACATCTGAAGTCAGCTACAGTGTACTTATGTATAATAATAAATAAATCTTTCAAAAAAAAAGAGAGTCATCAAATAAGTTTTCTTTAGGAAAAACAAGCAGATGAATAGCATAGTTTAGAATATCTCAGTGGGGATTCTTAAAAGTACACCAATCATTTCATTCTTGTTTTATTTATTTTTTCTTTTTCCAATATTGAGTTAACAAGGGTCAATAATTTTCTTCTCCACATCCATCAATCACTAGATGCAAGAACCCTGTGATGAGAATGATGACCAAAAACTAGGCAATTATATCAAAATCAGAATCAACTTGTGTGGGACTTGACAACTGATGAACTCCAGCCTGATCCCTCCCAGAAGCTATTAAGACATTTTTATTCTAAGAGCAGATCTTGAACATAGACAATACTCTCCTCCATTTTTCATTGTATCCTTAAAAGTATTAGTCCTTACTCTCTTTTTTTGATAGGATCTCTGTTGTCCAGGCTGACCTCAATTATCTCAATGTAATCCATCCCCTGTCTCAGCATCTTTAGTAGCCATGACAATAGGCATCTATTGCTCTACAAAATTTTACATGTAATTCCATGTGTTTTGAACCTTTGGCTTCAATACTTGATCATCTGCATGTGATTTGGAAATCAGTAATGTGCCTTTTTTTTGTATTAGGTCTTCCATACTACCAATGAGTACATTCTTATCCTATCTGTCCTCAAATTTGAAACTGAAAGCCAGCTGATACATTCTTCTGTATCACCAGCCTCTAGATCTATGTATACTGTCCCCTAGTGCTAGAAAACTACTTTAGAATAATTCTGACCACCATATCTACTCTTAACTCCCTGTCATAACATTCTGTCATTGTGTCTGAGGCCCCCCTTCTTATTTTTCTCTCAATATCATTTGTGCCTTAAGATTGAGCTCATGTATAGAAGTGCACTGAGCCATTGCTGTCACCAAAGCCTTTCTTCACACCTCCCTGCCTCTGTGTCATCATCATTCTTGATATTAGACTGCATAATAATTACCGATTTCTTGCTTGGCCACTTCTCCAGAATATATATTACGTAAATAGAAAACTTACATTGTCTCTGCCCTAAAAACACAACAAATCTGACCCAAGCCAAGATGTGAGCATACAAGAATACATGTAGAAAAGCGTGTTTCTGTAATATTGCAGAAATATATATATTAGAAAGTACAAAAAGGAAGAGACAGCCTTTCTCTGAACAGCTTACTTTTCTTACACATGAGTGTTTGTTATCTATTACGGATAGGCAATATTGCTGATTAAAAGGACAAAAACGGCCGGGCGTGGTGGCGCACGCCTTTAATCCCAGCACTTGGGAGGCAGAGGCAGGTGGATTTCTGAGTTCAAGGCCAGCCTGGTCTACAGAGTGAGTTCTAGGAAAGCCAGGGCTACACAGAGAAACCCTGTCTCGAAAAACCAAAAAAAAAAAAAAAAAAAAAAAAAAAAAAAAAAAAAAAAAAAAAAAAAAAAGGACAAAAACTTGAAGGTTTCCTGGAAACTGTGATCTCTCTAAAATTCCATATTATAATAAATTATGAATTTTAGTAGTTTTACAGGGAAACATTTATAATTTGATTTCTCCACTAAGTGGAAACTCTGCAACAAGTTTATAATTATAGTGCTACCATATATGGGACATTCAAAAGAGGATCATTGTTATTTATTCATTCAAATAAATAAATTCAGATGAACATCAACTCCAATTTGAAGATACTTTATAATAATCTTAACAAAAATCATAACCATGAGATAACTATAAATCACTTTTTTAAAAAATGTGACTCTGTTGAATTCTATAGACTTCCCTTATGCTAGAAATACATCAATATACAGTATCTTTCTGTGTTACTAGAGACTTAATGGTGGATTAATGTAATATATGAATTGACAATTACATACTTGTTGATTAACTGTTTTTTAATGGAACAGATATTGAACCATGCCAAGAGGTCCAAAAATGAGAACCTGGAGAGCAATCACATTAGACAAAGCGACTGAGTTTCTAGATGTTTGTTCATCTTTTGCATCATAGAAAAGAGGCAGTTGACTTAAAAACATTATTTTCAAATAAGATCTTTGGTTCACAAATGTATAAAAATATTTTAAATAGTGCAGCTATAAAAAAGCAAAACAAAACAAAAAAACAATAACAGCAAAAGCACATTCTTAGACCCAATCTACTAGACATATCACAATGCAATTTCACTTCTACAATGCAGCATTTACATGAGTTTTTTCAGTCTACTTCATTTTTATGGTTCTGCAAGAAGAGGAGCCCAGGGTCCTTGATGGCAGTTACCAATTGATGCAGAGAGTCTAAGTACAGAGGGGACTTGCTAGCTTTAACACAAACTCAGCCTGTGGACAGTGGGGAAATTTGTCCCTAGGATGAGAAATGCCCAAAGGCTTCTCTAGGCTTCCGTGAAGCATCAGAGAAAGAAGAGAAAATTTATAAGAAATGAATTTTTCAAATTGGCAGCAGGCTTTAATTTCCATGTTTCTCAATATTTTTGCCAGGAAAATAAACAAATGCTTTGCACCTGTTCTAGGAGACACATATTTAAAGACTGTGTTCTTTTGTTTAATAACACATATATGCACACTAGACGATACAACAAATGCTCAGACATTGTCATAGTTTTATGAAAGCTAACAGAGAGCATTGAACATTATCTAAACCTGCCTGCAACTACTTTGCATTTATATAGCTCTCAATGTCTTTGAAAAGCATATTTTCACCATCACTGAAGAAAGCCACCATTATAAGCCTCATTTTGCAAAAGAATAAAAATAAAAGTCACACAAAGGAGGAACTAAGACCATTAGAATCATAGAATTCTAGGCACAGATACTTCAGAGTTTTATCCAGCTCACATTCTTAGTTTATGGATGAGACAAGTGAGTACCGAACTAAACACAACACTGAAATCTAAAAGTAGTGTCTGTATTTTCTACCTCTGAGATTGTCTAGCTACCACTAGCTTGCAGTATGGACATTACACATCCATTGAATTACAGATCTTCCAATAATTGGTAAACAGAATGCATCCTTAAAAAGAATGAACACATTTCGGTATTTTCTCTTCTTTATCCACACCTCTTTCCAAAGTCTGCCTGCAGCTTCAGAAGTACACAGCTTATATAACAGTACTGTGGTCCCTGCCTGTGCAACTCTTTCATTTTTGACTATAGTAAAATAGCACCATACAAATGCATTCTTCATAATAATTTCTCTGATTGAGAAACTATTATATTTCAAAACACAGAGGAAAGATGGTTCTTCACTAGTTAAAGGTGAACAAAAGAGAATACTCACTTGGACCCTGGCAAGCAAACATGGTAACCATAAGAAAATTTAAAAATAAGGTAGGACTATTTGATTAAAATAAACAAGAAGTATCTACAATGACACCCACCAAGGAGACAGCAGAACACCATGGGCTTGAAAGCTATTGTAGACACATAACAGCTGGAAACAACTTCTCAGTACTCTTGGAACACTGGATCAAAAACTGTCAACGAATTCAAGATTATATTAAGCTAATAAATCTTTTATGGTCTCAATATTAAATATTTGGAAATTAATTAATTACTGAAAGAACTCAAACATAAAAAATTAAACATAACACTTCATCAACAAGGATTTGAAGAAGAAATAAAAAGCATATTTAAAAAGAAGGTTCTGTGCCCCAGTGTAGGGGAATGCCAGGGCCAGAAAGTGGGAGAGGGCGGGGGTGGCAGGCATGGGGAAGGGGGAGGCAACAGGGGTTTGTTTTTGTTGTTTTTGTTTGTTTGTTTGTTTTTTGGAGGGGAAACTGAGAATGGAGAAATTTACATGTAAATAAAGAAAATATCTAAAAAAAAAAATTAAAAAAAATAAAAAAATAAAAAGAACCTGGAACAAATATAAAACAATAACACAACAAAATTCTATGATGTAGAAAATTTGAATCTAAGAGTAAAATTCAGACCAATATATACATATGTATATATATATATATATATATATATTAGAACAAAAATAAAAATTGCAAACTAAATAACCTAATTTCAGATCACAGAGAAATAGAAAAAAAAAGAGAGAGAAAACTAGTTTAAAATATAGCAGTGGAATGAATATAATCTAGGACAGAAATCAATGAAATAAAAACCAGAAAGAAAATGAGAAAAGATTATGAGACAATTGTCAAGAGGTAATTAAGCAAACCACAGGTTATACAAAACTAACTCACCCCAGAGAATAAGTATTCAATAAACAAGTTTATTAACATAAAATAAGGTATTACACTTAATATGACATATCTAGAGAATCCTGTGAGACTTCCATGAATAATTCCATGTCAACAAATTGATCAATTTGTTAGAAATAGAGAAATATGTGATTTCCCAGAATGTACAACCTAGTAGATCAAACAGAAATAAAGTATCCAAACAGACCAATAATGATGAGGGTTATTGAACTGTTAATTACTTTCCTTTCAATAGAGAAAACCACAGGATTATACAAATGATTTTTCTGGATGAACTCCTTTAAATATTTAAGGAATTAATGACAAGCCTTCTTGGCACTTTTGCCAGATAGCAGGAAATACCACCAAACCTGTTCTATGAGGCTGGCATTATCCCAATCTTAAGGCCAGTAACAAAGACACCATTTTAGGGCAATATCCTTGAAAAGCATAGCTAAGGTGCTAACATGCAAAGCATAACAACATGCCGAGAAAAGTGCATAGAACGTCTGTCAGGAATGTTCTGTGTATGAAAGGTGGCTCGGCGTGCATACCAGTTAACCATATACGACAGAGTTAATATTTAAAAGCTTGGTAATATTATAGTCTCACCGAGTACATGAAAGTAAGTGATAAGGTTCTAAATTATTTCATTGTAAATCATGCCTGAAACATTTTTATAATAAAGCTTAAAATAAAAATTAAAAATAAGTTTATCAGAAAACTACATTCAGAGAAGGAAGACCAAAATGTGGGAGCTTCTGTGCTTCCACGGTGAACAACATACTCACAGGAGGGAATATGGAGACAAAGTGTGAAGCAGAGTCTGAAAGAAAGGCCATCTAGAGACTGCCCCACCTGGCGATCCATCCCATATACAGCCACCGGATAGTATTGTGGATGCTGGAAAGTGCTTGCTGATGGAAACCTAGTATGGCTGTCTCCTGAGAGGCTCTGCCAGAGTCTGTCAAATATAGAGGCAGATGCTTGAAGCCAACCATTGAGCTGAGGAGGAGATAGAGAGGGACTGAAAGAGCTGAGGGGGTTTGCAGTTCCATGGGGCGGGGAGCAACAGTGTCAACAGGCCAGATGACCCCTCTCCCCGGAGCTCCCCAGGAACTGGACCACCAACCAAAGAATACACATGGAGAGACCCATGGCGCTAGTATATGTGACGGAGGATATCCTTATGGGACATCAGTGGGAGGAGAGACCGTTGGGCCTGAGGGTGTTCGATATCCCAGTGTTGGGGAATGCCAGGACGGGAAGACTGGAGTGGGTGGGCGTGAGCATCCTCATAGATGCAGGGGGATTCCGGAGGGGAGACCTGGAAAGGGGAAAGCATTTGAATGTAAAGAAAATATCCAATTTTAAAAAAGAAGAGCATACATCAATGTAACAAAAACTCAATTTGATCTGCTCACAGCTAATATCCTACTCGGTATTAAAAAGCTGAAACTGCTAACTCCAACTTAAGCATCAGGAAAGAATTCTCAGAGTTTAACACAGAGTTGGAGATTTTAGCCTGAAAAGGATAAAAGTCTTCTATCTTGACAAGAAAATTAATCAGACTCACGTTATTCATAGAGAGAGAGACTAATGTTTTTTTTTCTTTTATTGGCTATTTTCTTTATTTACATTTCGAATGTTATTCCCTTTCCCACCTTCCCATAGAAACCCTCTATCTTATCCTCCTCTCCCTGCTTCTATGATGTTATTTCCCCACCCACCCACTCCATCCTCCCCACCCTTGAATTCCCCAACACTGGGGCATGAAGAGCCTTCACAGAACCAAGGGTCTCTTCTCCCATTGATACTCAAGAAAATTCTAATGACAAAAAAAGAACAAAAACCAACCAACCAAACAAACAAACAACAAAGCCCAGAACAGTAAAATAAACAAAATCACAAAGTGTTTTTTTTTAAAAAAATAAGTTTAATAAAGTTGGAAGCTACAAGATTAACATGTAGTAATCTATTACACTTTTGTACATTAACAAAGAACAACCAAAACCCCACAAATATACATTAACCAATATACAATAACATTAAAAATAATTTATTGGGAACAACTTAAACTTAATGTAAAATTCTAGCTTAAAGGGTTTGCAACCCCGTAGGAAGAATAACAATATCAACCAACCAGAGCTTCCAGGGTCTAAATGACCAATCCAGGAGTACACATGGAGAGACCCATGGCTCCAGTTATATAATGCAGCAGAGGATGGCCTTGTTTGACATCAGTTGGAGAAGAGGGCCTTAGTCTTGTGAAGGTTCGATGCATCAGTATAGGGGAATGCCAGGGCATGGAGGTGGGAGTAGGTGGGTGAGTGGGGGCACACACTCATAGAAGCAGGAGGAAGAGGGGAGATAGCATAGGAGGTTTCTGGGGGGCAAGAAAGGGGATAAAATTTGAAAGGTAAATAAAGAAGATATCCAATAAAAAAAATAAAACTCTATATACCAGACACTGCAAGATAGTAATGACAGAAACTGAGAATGGTACAAACAAAAACTGTGACCATGTGTCTGAGTAATGACTGTTATTTAAATTAAACTTAGAGCAATCTCTAGGTCACTTCAGTCCTTGTGAGCATTGCAATGTTATTTTCTTAGATATAAAAAGAGAAATAATTTTGGAATCTCAAAATATCAAAAGGCTCATAACAAAGCACAGGGAAGTAAAATAAAGCAGGGAATCTTAGCACTTCAAACTTCTAAACCTTATCATAAGGCTAAAAAGACCCAAACAACATGCCACTGCCATTAAAACATAAACAGTACATTACTGTGTAGAGCTGAGACATAATCTCGAGCATTCTGCTTTCTTTTCTGTTGCTGTGATAAATAGTGTGACCAAGACCAACTTAGGGAGGAAATCGTTAATTTGACCTACATTACCAAGGTCACCACCCATCATAAAGGGACAACAGGACAATGACTTGGGATCTTGTCGAAAGAACTGAGAGGCTGAAGTAGAGACTGGGAGAATGCTCTTGACAGGCTAACTTGCCCTGATTTTCTGTCTATCTCCTTACACAGCCCAGGATCATCTGTTTAAGGGTCATATCTTAAGGGTCATATCGTCTCACTTGGGCCCTCCTACATCAATTAGCAAGTAAGAAAATGCATGGCCACAGGCCCATCTGATCTGATTTCCCATTTGATGTTTTCTCTTCCTAAGTAACTTTAGTCTATCCAATTGACACATAGTTAATGTATCTATGACAAGGGCCAAGAAAACACACTGGAGACATAGAATAAGTACCTCAGTGAGGATGCTGTTGAAAATGGAGACTCCCAATGCAGGGAAGGAAAGTGAGCCCTTGTAATGAACATGGTTTCCAAAACTTACTCAAGAGAGATTATATATTTAAAAATAAAATCTGAAAACAAAAATGAAAAAAAAAAGACTTTGAGCATTGGTCATGGTAACATTTTTAAACATGTTACAGTAAAGCACAGGCAACAACAACAAATTCTGGCAAGCATCACATTTTCCTGAAACTTCCTGCACAACAGTAGAAGGAAACCACTGAAGACAACTAACAGAGTGGGAGAAAACACTCAGCCACACACTTAAATTATGTGAGGAAGTTGTAAAATCCAATACTAAAACATGTGACTGAAAATGGACAAAGTGGCTAAAAAACATTTAAAGCAAACAAAGCCACACATACATAGTCAGTTATTTTTAGCGAATCTTTAGGGAATGGCAAAGCCACAGGGAGATGTTAGTCATGCTCATGAGGACAGGAAAGGAAAATGACAGGAGATGGCAAGCAAAGGTGAGGTGTGAAGATAGGAGTGATTGCATCCACTGTGGAGCACACTATGGAATTCCCTTTAGAATTAACAATGAAAGAACTCTGTGACACAGCAATTCAAGCTCTAGTTATATACCCAAGGAAATTGAAGTCTGTGAACTGAAATGACATCTGTCCATCGTGTTCTCTACAGATCATTTAGTTAACAACCTATGGAAATAAACTAAGTGTCCTTGGACAGATAAACATGTAACCACATAACGTGAAGTATGCTGTCCTCCAGCCCTGGGTGTTCCATGACAATATAAGTGAACCTGAAGACACTGAGGTCAGTGAAAATAAGCCAGATCCAGAAAGGGAAGCAGTCCATGTGAAATGTTGAATGTTGACCTCATTGGAGCAAAAGCACAATGATAGTTCACTGGGGACATGCAGAGTTAGCAGCAGATATGAATTATAAGACAGAAAACTGTAAAGACTGCATGTTCACCCTGACCTAGTCAGCAAACTCTATTGTTTATAAAACAAAAAGCATGGAGAAACAGAGGTAAATTTTGCTTTGGATGCTCTGGTTCTGATGAAAATAGTTCTACTATTACTTCCTTGAGTCCATATGCTACAGAAGTATTAGGAGATCCATTCATGACCTGAGGAATAAGAAGGAAGACTGCAGGTGAATATTTTCTGAATGGAAGCAGAAGAAAGTCAGATACTCCAACCATAACCCCTATTCTACACAAACTGATCATCTGCCATAGCTTCACCAAGTAGAGCATCCCTTCCTCTAGCAAGTCTAGAGGTTTCTAGTCATGAACTAATATACCAGAAAACTGAAAGTGGATCATTTTTAGATAAAGCTGAACCTTTGGGCTCTGCACATATAAAAAGCTATTTCAAAAAGGAAAACCATCATCCTGAACAACAGTTTGGTTTAATGTCATCTGGTATTTTTGTTTTTTTTAAGAAATTTCAATAAGGACTCACTTGTAAATGTTCCAAAAATAGTGAGAATAGGTGGAGAAAACAGTTCACAAAACATCCATATTCCAGGTACCAACACAACAGAGGGCCTCTGCCTCAGCTCAGGCCATGGGCAGCATCATAGCCCTCACTGGTAGTACAGGCTAAGAACATCAACATGGCTTCAGGTGGTAGCACAGACCATAGACCTCAAGATATCCACATGGCCATCTGTAGAAACACAGGACACAGATATCAACATGGCCATAGATTACAGCAGGGCAAGTGAACCAGACACAGCTCTCTGTGGCAACACTGAGGTGGACAATACAAATTGAACTCCTTTTCTTTTAACTTTTCCTCCTTCTCCTCTTCCTCCTTCTCCTCCCCCACCACTTCTTTTTCTTCTTCTTTATTGGGGCAAGGTCACAATGGTCAGGGGCCAGACCTAGAAAGTACAATCAATGTGCATGATGTGAAATTTCCAAAAATCAATAAAAATATTTTTATTGAAAAAAATGACTATTCCACAGCGTCCTGCTTCAGACACAACTTTTCAGTTAATGTGCTTCTGAGCAGAACAGTAGTTATATCCCATAATAAGGTATTATTAAGCAATACAAAGTGTTATTGTGACATATAAACCTGTTTACAACATATATCTCAGGTCTTAATTTTTAGTGTCTTTAGGTATGTCATATATACTTGTATCTATCAGAATTTTTAGAAATGTTTTTAATTTGTTAGATTTTGTGTTGTGAGCATACATTAGAGAAATAAGCTTCAGGATTTTTTTGTGTTATTTTTCTTTCTTTGTTTTCTATTGAAACAGTTACCAAGGTTAGCTTTGATCTGGTGATTTTCCTCCTACAGAGTCTGGAATAACATAGCTTAAAGAAAAAATAATATTTTTAGGTAGAAAAGACTATTGCATTGAAGAATGCTCTCACCATGGGCTTAGAGGAAAGTAATTTATTTGATGACTCAATATTCATATATTGAACAAAATTTGCCTCCTTAGAAACATCCCTGTCTTGGATCTATGCATGAACATGGGCAAAGCAGGTTCCTTGTTTATTTCGGCCTCAGCAACAATTGAGACACTATGGAAGTACAGGAGAGACATACAGCAATGGACAGGCAAAGGTCTTGCTTATAGCTAAAGAGTGATTGCTCTAACCAGTGAGATCAGATAATGCTGACAGACCTAGAGAGCAGTCCCATGTCAACTTTCTAGAGAGAGAAAGAACAGGTATGGGATATTGATATTTCATAATCATTAAATGTGTTTTAATCCTTATGTAGTCTGCCTTGCAAGATTCCATCTTGTTTTTCACACATGACTAAGACAGATTTTTTTGCACGAGTGATCAGTGTTTCAATTATATTTAGTCATGATCAGCCTTATCATCAAAGTCCTCAGTAACTGATGGTTTTATGGTTCCCATCAAGACTTTAATTCTCCTTCTAAATAAGCGTCTCCTAAACCAAATACCTCTGTTGATTTTACAAATGAATCTGTGTTATCTTATTAACATGTTTCTTTATTCTCTTTTCCAATTGATCCACCTACTTAATTTCTTCAAATTCGATCTCCCTTCAAGTGCCTTTCTCATTCTCCTGTTCCTTGCTGTCTCTGTGATTCAGTGGATAGATTATACTGTAAGAACCAGTTCTGCCTGCCTTTTTTCATTATTTTGTTCACATACGTTTGTAGTGTAAAATCCTGATTTACATTTGTAGTAGAAGCACTTAGCATAAAGTTCTCCATAAAATATATCATAACATTTTGATAAATCTAAAGCTTTGTAATGTAAATTAAGGTAAATTTAACATAAATACTCATGAGAGGTCAGGAAAATCATATATATTTTTCTATTTTAATGTGTTCTCTCTTTGGTAGAAGATCCAAAAGATTAGATGGCCACACAGTACCTGGAGTGGCTGTTAGCACATTCTAGCTTCTTTTATTTTTTTTAATGATTACTAATAATTAATTTTAAGTGGATTATTTCCTCATATAACACATATACACCACAATTTCCCCTCCCTCCACATCCTTCAAAACCCCCACATTTCCCCCAGATCTACTCTTCCTCTGTTCCTCTTCAGAAAAGTGTAGCTCTCCAACAAACAACAGCCTAATTGGAAAAAAGAAGATGCACTGTGGCACGCCAAAAGCCTGAATGTAGAGATTGGAGAAGGCAACCCAATAGGAGGAAAAGAGTCCCAAGAGTAGGCTCAAAAGCCAGAGATAGACCTGTTAGGAGTACCACAGAAAACTAAGCTAACAGACGTAACATATACACAGAGGACTTAGTGCAGACCCATGCAGGCCCCATGGATTAAAAAGGTTCTGAGGAATGAAAGAATAATTGCCAAAGTAGGCCATCATCTTCAGTTTTTTTTCTCATTTCTGTAACATCACTGAAACTCAGGTACTTTAAAAAATATTTCAAAAACTAGGTTATATTTCTAACATTTATTCAAAATAGCTGCTACACAATGAGTCCAAAAAACATTGCATTCTCTGAAGTTTATGCTAAGGAACCTGGGAGTGTCAGGAAGACATAAATACAGTGACAAATCTAACTCAACCGGAAGGAAAGGCAAAGTCACAGGCACCATGGCATACACTGTAATCTTGGCACCTGAGGCGCAGAGGCAGGAGAATGAGGGTCAAGGTCAGCTTCAGCCACAAAGTGAGTTTGAAGTCAGCCTGATTGCAGGAGATTCTGAAAAAGATGAAAAGAAAAAGAGGGGGTGGATGGTCAAAAGAGATAGAGATTTGTGTTAGCTGTGCTCTAGGCAGAGGTCTTCTTATCTTATGGTGATTACAAACTTAAGCAAGGGCTCAGAAATGAGGTCCTTCTTAGTGATCATTGGGATAACAGGTATGTGAAACAGTGGAGATTTGGAAGGCAGAATGCATAGAGCCAGCCTGCTCATGAATGACTGCATAAGAAATATAAAAACTAAAAATTATGCAGACTTCTCCTTTGTGCTTCATAATCTTCAGAAGCCTCTGTTATAACTCTCTTATTGGAGCTGATGTTGGAATGTTGAAGAAGCTCAAGAGAATCCAGCACCTCACTGTTTCCAGATGGTTTGTTTGCTGACCCCTAAACAGAAACTCTGTGATGAGAAAGAACAAATGGCTGCAAGTAGCCATCTAAGCCATCTTTTCTTCCTGTTAGCTTATTTGAGGGCATGATGAGTCTCAGCCCTGAACCCTGCCTTATTAGCTGTGAAGCAGAGGTTCACACTGAAAACTAGCAAGGGTAAGGCCTTCATAGGAAGTATCATTTGCAACTTGCAAGCAAATGTGGTGTTCTCATTAAGCCTAATTTCAGGGGGGAGAGTACAGAAAACCCCATGTCTAGAATAAAGTTGGGGCATCTCTAAAACCACACTATTCTAGGCCATCTGTCCCCATAGGGGATGAAGCTATGATTACAAGGACTCCAAATTACTATTATAATATTTATTATAGGCTCATTTGCAGTGATTCCATTTGGCCTGCAGAAACAGTTATGGCAGTTGTGACCACCATCAGTAAAAACTTAATGAGGATGAAATTGGTCTCATCAATTTCCTGTCACCATTCAGCTTACAAGACTCAAACCCTGCTGTTTATGTAACACGCCTGTCCTGATAAGGACAGTCTAGATTCTTTTTATCCTTGAAATCTTTGAGAAAAATTGCTAGACTTCACCAATTTTTGATAGCAATAGAACAATAGGGCCTAGACTTGTGGAAGCAGGTAATCCACTCAATGACTGAGTTAGAATGGGTTAAGCCAGAGACTATATACTCACTGATAAGTGGATATTAGCCCAGAAGCTCTGAATATCCAAAATACAATCCACAAACTACAAGAAACTCAAGAAGAAGGAAGACCAAAGAGAAGATACTTCAATCCTTCTTAGAAGGGGGAACAAAATACCTATGGGAAGAAGTTGCAGAGACAAACTAAGGAGTAGAGAGTGAAGGAAGGGCAATCCAGAGACTGTTCCACCCGGGAATCCTTCCCATATTCAATCACCAAACCCAAACACTATTGTGGATGCCAGCAGAGCTGGCTGACAGGAGCCTGATATAGCTGTCTCCTGAGAGGCTCTGACAGTGCCTGACTAATACAG
>NW_022196904.1:45324675-45330599 GCF_008632895.1 Mastomys coucha | reverse complement strand
CAATGGGAGGAGAGGCCCTTGGCCCTGTGATGGTTCTATGCCCCAGTGTAGGGAAATGCCAGGGCCAGGAAGCAGGAGAGGGTGAGTTGGTGAGCAGAGGGTTGGGGGAGGGAACAGGGGTTCCCCCACAAGGGGAAATCAGGAAAGGAGATATCATTTTAAATGTAAATAAAGAAAAATATCTAATAAAAAAAGCTTATTCAAAAACAAAAAAAGAAAGAAACTTAGCATCACAGCTAGGTTCTAGTCAATGAGAATGGGAACGGGGACAACGAAACTTCCTCTACTTATAGTTCCATTTTTCATTCATTCTCCTAAATGCTTGGGATATAATCAAAAGACTTGGGTGTTGCAGCTACAGTGAGAACTTAAGGTCAGAAGACAGACACACCAGGAACACTGCTTCTTTAGAACACCATCAGCTGCTCTGTTTTGCTGCTTCTTACTAAGCATGTCCTCAGAATACGGCTCTGTGTTTCAATTCCTTTGCAGTAATCTGTATTTATAGTCTGCTGATTACATAACTAGATTTGGCTCCTTCTAATGTAGAAACCTGCACCAAATCCCTTTAAAAAATATGATCTGCTGACCCGAAGAATAAATCATTACTGCTTATTTGGTTTTACCTTTCTTAATAAATGACTTTTTACCCCTTGATTACTATATTGCATCTCCAAAGAAACCAAATAACAAAATCAAGAGCCACCAAAAAAATACTTCAACAACCTATACCTAATATCTTAATTCAGGAATGCAATGTGTCCCTATTTCACATTAGCAACTCTGTATATAGGGTTTGCACAAAACACTTGCTTCATGACCATACCATATTGATGAAATAATAAAGCCATTGTTGTGTATTGAATTCTTCTGTCACCCTAAAATTCATATGCTGAAGATCTAACATAATGGAATGACCCTTGGAGGTAGAACTTTTAGGGGTACATTGGTATGGAATGAGTAAATAAGAACTGAATAGGCATAATGGGATCAATGTCTTCTTTAGTGCAAGAAGAAAAAATACCTGTTTCGTGACATGGAGAAAGAAAGTGTCACATGAGCATTTAATTCAGACTGCAATGCTGAGATGATCTCATGACTTCACAGGCCATCCTGACACTACAACTGTGGACTGGAGGGGAAGGAACCCCGATCATTTGAACTACCCAGTGCATAGTCTTCTGATGCTTCTGGGTAAACAGATCAAGCAGTCCTGCTTTCATCCAAGTGCCACTTCAGATATCTCCTCTACGTATATCTTTTCTTTCTCACAATCTTAAAATCAAATGTGGCCTTACAGTGGGAACCTAGCTGGGTTATTGTTGATGTTGTTTTAATAGGTGGTACAATTTTTTAATAGATTACAGGGTTTTGCCAGCCCATTATTCTGAACTTCTTTTCCTTGTACACAGTAGGCCCTGGACCATGCCCTGTTCTGAGATAACCAAATCAATGATAAACAGATGAATATCTAATGTATGCTCAGTTAAACAGAGTAGGTATTCTTTGACCTTATTAAATAATTTCCCTGAATCAAAGAACAACAATGTCATTAGGATTTCAGTCACTGAGACTGACTCAATTCCCACATCTGGTAGATGTCTATCATGTATGCTGTAGGAAGAATACATTTTTGAAAGTTTGGTTTGTAAGAATAAAAATTATTGGGTGAGTGAGGGGAATATAGATTTGGTCATTAAAACTGTACAGTGGTTAATTTTGATCTGGAAGTTCAATTCTTTATGCAAGATAAGGCTTCAGATAAAGGGGTAGATATCTTTTGCTGAATCTTTTATATATTTTTATTAAAGAAAATTGAAAGTCAGGAAAATGACAGAAATTAAAGAGAAATACTAGAACATTTGAGCCACTAATTAACTCCATTTAAAACTATTTATTACAAATGTGAACACAATAAAGGTCGATTTTATTGCATTTAAGGACCAAAAACAGAGCTGTGGCTCACAGAATAGATTTTGTACTTGAATGTGAGTTAGATCATCACTTCATAGCTCCTCACTGTGACTGTGGACAAGGTATCAGACCTCTTTATAATCCTTAGATTGTCTAAGTGGAAACTGGTTAATAATTCTGCTTATCATTGGTATTTGTGGGGTACAGGGGATGCAGGGCATAGGGAGAATTCACTCATTTAACAACATATGAGGACAGAGTTGCTGCTGTTCCTTAATGATTGTTTTTTTTTTTTTTTCTCTTAACGGTTTCACGCCCTCTTGAACTCTCTCTTCAAAGTTCTTTTCAACGTTCCCTTACGGTACTTGTTGACTATCGGTCTCGTGCCGGTATTTAGCCTTAGATGGAGTTTACCACCCGCTTTGTGCTGCATTCCCAAGCAACCCGACTCTGGGAAGACCCTGACCGGCGCACCGGGGGCCGCTACCGGCCTCACACCATCCACGGGCTGGGCCTCGATCAGAAGGACTTAGGCCCCCCACGAGCGGTGCCGGGGAGTGGGTCTTCCGTACGCCACATTTCCCGCGTTAATGATTGTTTTAAAATAGGATCTTCTGTAATCCAGGCTAACCTCAAATTCAATAGTTAAGGATAACTGTGAATGCTTGATATTTCTGCCTCAGTATCCTGGGTTCCAAGATTACAGACCCTCCATATCACACTCATGAAATCTTTAAAAAAATTTTATTATTACATGCATATGACAAATGTGTATACAACCTACTGATTTTATTCAGTCTTGCTTGTATGCTCATGTGTCCATGAGCTGTCTGGATGTTTCTAGGCAATGATGCTGTCAGCATTGTTTGCCTTGATAACAGCGAATGTGTGAGCATTGAACAAGATTAGGGAACTGCCCAGAGTCAAACAAATGAACAAAACCAACAACAACAAACAAAGAAACAGATAAAATGAAAAAAGTTGACTTTAAGGATGCCTTTTATCAATTGACTTTCTATGTTAACATTAATGTACATGTGATTTTTATCTAGAATTTGTGAACAACAACAAAAAAAAAAACCCTTAAAGAATTTGGTCCTTCTACTGATCCTTTTGCAAGGCTGATTAACAGATTACAACCTCAATGACTGTAGGGAGTTTAGAATGTTGCAAGTACAGAGCCAAATTACCTTGTGCTATTTTCAGCCCCCTAAGTAGCCAATTATTGTCTTGGGCTGTGTGTGAGATAATATCTTGGTGAATATTATGTAAATCCATTGGAATATAGAGAAAACACCTAGCTCCCACCAAGCGGAACTAAGAATAATACCGGATAGTATATGAGGCCTGTAGCAGAGACATTTCCTCTTCACTTTAATTCACATAACTAATGTCTCTACCAAAACATGTTAGAAGTGACTGACATGACTTCCTTTGCTCTGTTACTGTAAAACCTCATCCAACTCTTGCTGTGTTGGAACATAGAATTTAGTGTCACGTGAATCTGTGTTCACAGGCTATAGTGACTCATGTTTGACTCTAAAATAAACTATCTCTTATCCTCTTTGAGATGAGAGTTATGATTTTTACATCAACAACTTCTTGGATCTTGGTATCTATTATTGTCCCCAAACCTTACCTGTGAAGAGTCATTCACCATCTCTTCAGTCATCCTGCTTGCAGAGGTGAGTGCTCTTACTGCAATGTTCAATGATCACCTTTGACACTTGCCTCTGAAAGAAGAAAATAATAAGGAACTCTAATGCCACAGGTTCCTCCAGGACATGCTTGCTGAAGCTATTTGAAATGAGTAAGAGGTCCTTCTATGTAAATATTTCATCACTCTAAAGTAAGCTCTATGTAAATATTTCAAGCTCCCTGTCTTCAATATAATTGCATTTAAAATAGCAAATACATAGATCTTCCTACCATTAAGTCTATACACATCAGTCTTCCCCTACTTCTAGTGTATTACTGTCTGTCAGACACTCCCAGCTACTATGCAGATATAGGATGTATTATGTGAATCTTCACTGGTATTGGGGTAGGAAGTGGCAGGTGCTAAAATATTCTACTAGTGCTCTATCTGTTATTCTGCTCTTGTTCCACTGCCAATTAAATCTGGGGACAGAGGCAGCAAAAAGAGAAAGGAAAATATAAACCAAGGTGAAAATGAAAGACTCTATGAAATATTTTCCACAGTTAAAATGTGCAATGCTTAGTGGTACAGAGCTGTCATCTCAGAACTCAGGAGACAGAGGGAAGAAAGATTACAAGTTTGATACTAGCCTGGGCTACATAGCAAGGCAGTGTCTCAAAAAATATATGCTCTCAGAATATCTAGATATTGAATTATTTATTATTTAGTGACAAAAAGTGGGAACCAATTTTATTTGTACTGGGGAAAGATGAAACAAGGGGCATTAAAGCAGAAACAAGGACTGCTGGAGGAAAGATTTGGGACAAGGATCTAAAACAATATACAACCCAGGCAGTAGGTTTTATTTATGTTCTTCACCCTAATGTCACTGCTATTGGTTTCTCATTCTTTCTGGTCACAATTCTCTACAACCTTCAAGGAGGGGTACAGCTACTTACTCCTTTTTTTATGTTTATTTTTTTAGTCCCTTGCCAAAAATAATTGTGATAGTTCTCTCTTCACATATATCCTTGCTTTATTCACAGCAAACAAGGACAAGACTCCACAGGATGAAGGATGAGTCCTTCCTCATCACCCAAATACTATCTGATGGTGACTGCAGAAGTGACCTTTGCCAACAAAGTAAGCATTTCACAAGCCACAGAATATACACCATCATTACACTCAGGCCTCATGACTTAGACATTTCTTCCTAAGATCCTGAGACCTACGTAGAAGGGAGATCATACACAGATCTTAAAACATCATTTGGTGATTCTGAACATGTGGATACAACATTCTTTTCACTATTTCTGTTATTAAATGTAACCAAAACGTGAATACCAATCATAAAGCAAATATAACAAGACATTGAAAAGTCTAAGGAAGGCAGACTAGCTAGGGGACTGTCTTAGTTTGATGTTACTAAGACAAAATATCCAGGAAAATCAAACTGAAAGGGGAATGGGTTTATTTTGGCTCATAATGTCAAACGTTTCAGACCAATGTCAGCAGGGTCTGTTTCAATGGCTTTCAGTAAACACCCTGTATATATAATCTATGAGCCACATAAAATAGGTGTTAGGATCTGGTCCTCATGATTGGAAAATAAGCTTTGTTGTTTCTAAATCATGCCTTAAATCTCATTGTTATTTTTTAATTAATAACTGTCACTAACCAAAATCAAACTATAAAAATTAAGTGTGCTTTTACTCAATGCATTACTTACTTGTACCTAAAATAACTCAACATTTTAAAAGTTATTATAAATTGGTCTGTACTAGTGAAATTTTTTATGATTACAGTTATTTTGTAAAGGAAGAAATGCCTGGAAATTAGACAAATTTTTCCCCTCTGGCTGGGTTTGGGTGAATTTATCTCAAAATGTGAAATTTGCTAACAAACTTCAGACTTTGTGTAATCCTTCCTTACTCCAAATCCAGATTACTTACTAGGTATTTTTGTTCATATTTTTAAACATGCAATGTTGAAGAATCAATGATTCCTTACTTAACAAAAGACTCATGTTCATATTTAAAAGAAAAGTGTGCATTTTCCAATGTGAGAAGACTTTAAATGTTCCTAAGTAGTAGTTGGAGTTGACTTGAGGGAGTATGACTCAGTTACTAGGACAATTATATACATAGTTGTACTTTCAAATCCTAAACCCAGACTAGAAGTACATGCCTGTAACTGAAGCACCATAGAGGCTGAGGCAGAAGAATTAGGCTATATAGGGAGGTATTGTCCCAAGAAAATGAAACAATAACAAACACAGTCTAGAGTTCCTTGTGGTTTGTGGATTGTACTTTGTGTATTCTGATCTTCTGGGCTAATATCCACTCATCAGAGAGTGCATACCATGTGTGTT
>NW_022196904.1:45311271-45320132 GCF_008632895.1 Mastomys coucha | reverse complement strand
TGGAAGCTGAGAGGATCCTGTCCCTGCCGCCAGGCGGCTCCCCTGCGACTCTTGGGGTCTGTGCCTCCAGCGGCTCCCCTGCGACTCTTGGGGTCTGTGCCTCCCTGCTGACTGCTCCCGGCTTAGGAACTCATGGTAGAGAAGATGGCAGCTCTCACTGGAGGCTCTGGGTCAAAGTGGTCCCTGGAGGCAGACCCGCCTTGTGCAAGGGAGGGGCAGCTAAGGTCTCTGATCCACCTCTGCCACTTGGAAGCTGAGAGGATTCTGTCCCTGCCACCCGGCGGCTCCCCTGCGACTCGTGGGGCCTGTGCCTCTCTGTTGTCTGCCAAAACATTCTTTATTTGTTTGGTACAAGTCCCCATGTGACTGATTGTTGGATCAAAAACCTGGTTGATTTTTCTATTTTTAAACAAAGAACTACTTTTCTAGAGAAGAGGTACCAATTCATAATCTTATCTACAGTGTGAGAATGATAATACTGCTTTACATTTTCTTAAGGATAGGTTTATTTTTGTGACTTTTAAAATATTTCTTAGTTTTAATAGCCAATATAATGACATCTTACCATGCCTTTCAATTGAAGTTCATATAACTAATGAAATTTTTAATCAAGTGCTTTGGTGCTATCTACTTTTTACAAGCAAAGATCCTTCTGACTTTTGTCCATTTTACAATTGAAAATTTTATTTTTGGGGTTTTGAAGTACTGTAAAATTCTAACTAACCCTATTTTATAATTTTTGTAGTGTATAGATTATTTTTCTATACATTGTATACTAATAGTTTAAAATATAAATCTTTTATTTTTAAAGATAACAGTGTTTATTAAATCTTAGACTGGAAGTCAGGGCAGGAACTCAAACAAGGCTGGAAACTGGAGTCCAAAACTGAAGCAGTGGTCATGGGAGTTTGGAGGAATGCTGCTCACTGACTTTCTCCTCATTCCTTGTGGATCCTACTTTGTAAAGAGTATTTTTAATTTATTTATCCATTTGTTATAAATATAATAAGACCAAACCAAAAGTATCACATCAAAATTGGACAAGACAAATCAGTAGGAAGAGATCACCAAGCAAAGGCACAAGAATCTGAGACCGACTTGTTCACCCATTCAAGAATCCTGTGCATTTAGTGGATTTATTAAAATGAAAGTTATAATATATATGCAGAAGACCGGGTGCAGCCATAGAGACCCTGTGCTTGCTGCTTCAGTATTGTTGATATGAGCTATGTTCAGTTGATTTAGAGGGCCTTGTACTCATGTGTCCTCCTTCCTCTTTGGCTGGCTCCCACACTCTTTCTGCCTCTTCTTCTGCGGGGTTCTCTGAGCTCTGAGGGGAAGAATTTGATGGACTTTAGAGCTCCAAGGACACCCTCTCTCTTTCTCTCTCTCTCTCTTTCTCTGTCTCTGTTTCTGTCTCTCTTTTTCTGTGGTGTGTGTGTGTGTGTGTGTGTGTGTGTGTGTGTGTGTGTAATGTCTGGCTGTAGC
This sequence comes from Mastomys coucha, assembly GCF_008632895.1. NCBI lineage: Eukaryota > Metazoa > Chordata > Mammalia > Rodentia > Muridae > Mastomys > Mastomys coucha. The sequence continues at coordinate 45,318,644 of NW_022196904.1, read as the reverse complement.
TCTCTGTATTTGTTTCCATCTATTACAAGAGGAATCCTCTCTAATGATGACTGAACAGCACCAACTTATGATAGAAAAACACCATTAAGGGTCATTCTATTGTTACTATTTTGTTTAGGACAGCAATATTTGGCTTTACCCTAGGTCTTTGGGCTATCTAGTCACTGGTTGTTGGTCACCCTCGTAATGTCGGGTATGAGTTCCATTTGATTAAGTAGGCTTAAAATCAAATCAGGCATTGGCTGGTTAACTATATAAGATTTGAACTAGCATTGCCCTAGTATATTTTTTCAGTCAAGACATATTGCAACTCAAAGCTTTTGTGGTTGTGGTTAGATTTGTGCATATATATATATATATATATATATATACATATACATATATACATATACATATAGATGTACATATACATATATATATGCACAAATATATGTGTGTGTGTGTGTGTGTGTGTGTGTGTGTAGCATGATCAATACCTTCCTATACCAAAGACATTACAATGTAAAGGTTAAAGTTCTATGTAGACATCAGATAAACCTCTTCATGTTTACTTAATTTTGTGGGTATTATCTTCAGCAATGTGGGCTTGTTTGTTCAGAGAAACCCATTGTCTTAGCAACAGATTGATTTGTTTGGGAATTTTCATGGGCCTCCTTTAGCCAATAATACAACTGGATGTAATCCAGTCCTGGTCCTGGAAGTTTTGTTTGGTGACAAGAGATAGCCATTTGGGGCTCTGTCTCCCTCATTATTTAGAAACTTCATAAAGAAGATTCAATTGCACTAGGTTTCCTTACTGCTTAAAATGCCCTTGAGTTCTTGCTGTCTCTCTCTGCACTCCCTCATTTAACCATCTCCTCTCCCCATCCCCACTGGATCCTCTTCACTCACACTCCTGGCCACCCATAAAATCTACTCTATTTCTCCCTCCCAGGGAACAAAGACAAATCTTAATGTTTTTAAATTAAAACCAACCAATAAATTTCTTTGAAGCACAAGTCATAGTTCTTGTGCCAATGCAAGAACGATAGTTTTTCATAATTTGAAAGAATGCTATTTTTCCAAAAGGTACACAGGCTATATTTTATTTTAAATTTATCATCCATTTTGAATAAAAATTTGAGGCTTTATGCAAGATTCATCTTTACTGCCCTTGGTTGTCAGCTGCACACTTTGTTGAAAGGATGTTTTGCAATAGCCTTTCAATATCATTAGGCAGGTATAGGCATAGTCCCATGTGGTCTCCCATGAGACCTCCGTTGAAGCACATATATCATTTTTGTCCTTATATCCAGTGTTCACTGTTGACAATATGAGATTCAGGACAATGCCTTCCATTCCACTGCTGAGAATCCTGCCAACACTGAATTCTTCTAATATAACTTAGAGAGAAGACTCTCTTTAGAGTCTTGTAGAGTCTTGGAGGGAGAAAGGGAAACAAGTCTTGTTTCTCTAGTTGGCATTAAGCAGTATGTCTCAGGCATGCCTTCTCTGTCTCTCAATGGCTATAAGTGTCTTGGCTTCTTATTCAGCTTTGTCTAACATCATCCTGGTGGGTGTTCTGAGTTCCCCCTCACATTCTGCTTGGGTTCAAAGCCCAGATTTGCCATTTGAATGTTGTGGGAGTGTGGAGAAGTGGCATTTCTTCAGTGCCATTTGATTGGTACAAATATGTTTCAATTGTTTTATTCTACTATTGGGCTGCCCCCTCAGGAGTAAGTAACCCACACTTGCCTCTTCATATTTCTGGATCAGATATTAATTAAAAGAAAACTCAACAATCTCACTGGACTTCCTTGAGGGCCTTGCTGTGCTTAGGATCTAAGGTATCCACAGGTACTCACTGATAAATTGTTGACCCTCAGATCACTCTTTTTCAGTATTTATAGATAGACGGATTAAAAGGCTTTAGGCTTCATTAAAAGGTTAGTCTACTGATGACTCAGCTCAATAGACTAGTGAAAAGTCTTGGAAAATGTTCAAGTTAGGACCTACTTTGTCCCTGGTTTGTGCCCTTGAAAATATTGGCTATTTTGCCATTGGCTTCTTATATCAAGAGAGAAAATCTGTTTTACATTTAAGTGTGGAAGTAAAATTAGAAGAAATTATAGAAGTAAAATGCATGAATATTACATACTATCTAAATAATTTATGCAGAAAATAAAATATATTTTAAGACAGTAAACTTTTAGTCAAAAAATAAAATGAAAACATATTATGTGTAGTGTAGTTACATTAAAATCCAAGTCCAATATCCACTCTGAGATGGGATAAATGCCGACCAAAATCAACAATAAAACTCAGATAATATCTAAAAACCCTTCTGTGTAAATGGCAGACAGCTGCTTGAATGGTAAACTCTGAAGAGCTAAGACTTTAGACAAAGGTACACTCAGGCAAGAGTCTTCTGACCTCTGGGGCTTTTCCTGGGCTGTATTTATTGCATTTGTTAGTTTCAGAAGTGGACAGGAGGAAAAGATCCAGAATCCACTTCAGAAAAAGAGGCTAAGAAGGAGCCATTCAAATTTCCTTTCTGTGTTAGAGAACACACTGGATATATTCATGTCTAGGTATGAAATTTACCCATTCCCTGTAGCTTTTTACTGATATAGAAACATCCCAAAATCTAAACAGTGTTTGACTGTACAGAGACCAGCAAATCTCAACAAATTTATGCAAAATACAATGTATTTTATATTGAATTTAAAAAAGTTAAAAAAAACATGAAAATGTTCAAGCTTTGTTCTATGTATGTAAGTGCATGTGCATACATGATTAATAGTCCATATTGTGTATACTAACAATCAAATAGAAAACTAACTAAAAGTAAGTCAAAATGGAATAAGAGAGTAAGGTGAGGGTCTTTACTTCCCTTTGTTGATTTTGATGAGGGAAGGGTCTCAAAAGCCAATAAATAAAGACAGGCATTATGTGCAGAGACAGATAAGAAGGCAAGATTACCCTGAGAGCCCTAGACAGAGACCCAGCCCTGCTGATAGTTTATTATAATTCAGTGAGTTCTATGTTACATTTCTGACCTTCAGACTGGAAAATAATGGATCTATGTTGTTTTAAACTACCAAAATTCTGGCAATTTGTTATAACAGTCACAGAAAATGAACACCCTGTCACAGACAACATCAATAAAGGAGTCTTAAAAACCCAGCCCAAGTGTTGTTAACAGGACAGTGGAGTACGGTTAGATTTAGTGGCAGGCAGAAGTTTGTCAGAGTAGGAAGGCACTTGCAGAGGGAGAAATATGGCAAAGAGGACTATGTAAGAGTAAAGCTAGTATTTAAAATATCATTAAATATAAAAGCAGATAGCAATGGTGGCTCATGGATGAAATCTCATCACTAAGCTAAGGCATATGGTCAATATGAGGTTGAGGCCAGCCTGGATTCCATAATGTGTTAACCAACTGTGTGTATGTGGGAGATATATTTAATAGCACATATCTATAATTCAATCCTAAACACTTTCTCTACTTTATGTTTTTTTATTAAATGCTTTTGACAATGGTATAAGGTATTCTAAATACCTTAATAATTTTCATTGTTTTATCATTTTCAGTATAGAGATTAATGTTCTACTTTACAATATCCACGTCTGTATCTTTTATATATTATCTGTCTTCCATCTACCTATTATCTATTGTTCACTCAATAGTGAACAATAATTTCACAATAGTGAGAAAATTTCTTGAGTAAATTTGAGTGATCAAAGCCTAGGTATGCAGGGTTCAAGTTTCCCTAAGCAGCATGCTCCCAAGAGAAAAGTTATATGAAATTTCATATTTTCAGAACCAAAAAAGTAACCAAAAACAAAGACAATTTTCAAATACATTTCATCATTAGAAGCATCAAACAGGTAAGTTATATAAAATTGGGACAATATCTGCAATAGAATTCAAAGTTCTCTGTTAGTAATTTTTTTTAACTTTTTATTCATTCTTTATGAGTTTCAGACCATTTGCCTCAGTCCCACTCATATCTGCCTTTTATTCTTGCAACCTCCCCACCAAAAATAAACACCCCACTCACACAAACAAACAAGAACCAAAGCCTAGAAAACATCTCATCATGGAAGCTGTACTGTGTCTCAAGTGTGTCCTATAGTATATTCCTCTGTCCACACACGTTCACTTGCAAATGTTCATTGCAATGAGTCATTGGTCTGGTTCAAGACCTCTGGCTTCTGTGACACCATCAATATTGGATCATCACAGGACTCCTCCCCAGGTTATCTTATTGTTTTCTTGTGTCATGGAAATCCTGCAGCTTTAGATTAGCAGGACAGGCCCTTTCACAAATCTCAACCATTCACAGTTGATAGATGTTTTGGGGTGGATCAACTCAGAGTCCTGGATCTGGGCCTGGGTGGTTTCTAATCTGGTAAGCAGGCTCTCCCTTATCCACACCACCAGGATGAGCTAGCTCTCCAACACTACTCTGGCTAGGCCACCCAGTGCTACCATGTGTCAGAGGCAGGGTCAATTCTCTAGCTCTCCAGCCCTTGGGGCTAGCTTTCCCAGCTACCAGAGGTACTGGGGGTTGGATGGTGGTGGCACATAACTCTTATACCCATGCCACTTCATGGCAGATGGGTGGCCAGCCAACTCTTCTGCATTCTCACTATCAGGGATGAGTCATCTGCACCATAACCATCCAACAAGGCCAGCTCTACTATGTTGACCAGGCAAGGTACAGAAGGTGCAGGTCCCCTCTCAAGACTACTGAAGCTGGTGAGGGTTAGGGACAGCCCACCTGCTTTCTTGACCCTAAGGTCAGCTCCTAACTGCCTCAGGTAGCAAGGATTGAGGGGCATCCCCCTCACCCACCTCATGACAGAGGAGTGGCAGGGCCAGCTTTTCTTCCCTTACTTCCTTGGGGCCAGCTCACCTACACCCGTGTCAGCAGGGCCAGCTCTACCCTGCTGTCCAGTCAAGGTGAGACTAGAGAGAGGTTAGAACATTTCTCTAAAGCGCTGTAGCCAGTGAGGGCAGAGTCAGTTGTGAACAGCTCCTGGATACCCATGTGATCCCCAACAGCTGCTCCAACCAGGAACATCACCATGCCCTCTAGTGGTAATATGAGTCACTCATGGACACCAACCTGTGCTGAATAGCCATGGACCCAGACACAGCTCTTAGCAGCTTGGATTGGGATCTTGCCATGGCCCCTCGTGGTGGAGCTGGCCACTCACAACAGGCTACTCCTCTCCACCCTTGAGTCTCCAGCTCCATCTTTCTTCATAATGCTCAAGCTGTTGCACTTCTCCTTCTCGTCCATCTGACCACCAGGTACTTGCACATTGTGATGGCTCCCATTGCAGGCTGGACACACGGCTGGCAGCCTGGGTGACATCTTCCTTCTGTGTAGTGGGTGTCTATGGCACATCTGTGCTGTGCAGTGGAAGGCGGGTCTGTGGGTTTCATGGCAGTTGGCCGGTCTCTGTCTGTCTTCCTCCTCCTGTGCTACATTGCCTGGATATAATTTGATTTGATTTGGTTTTTATGAGTCCTAGGCATAAAATAGCTTTGGTCACCAAGCCAGGCAACAAGCTAGGATGAACAAGGCACTGCCATCTGCACTGCCCCTGACTGATATAAAAACACCACCACCAATGGTGTCTCTTTGCTCATTGCCAGTGGGAGCTGTTGGTATTTTTAGGTTTGTGCTAGAATAAACTAGTGGCCTGTTAATACATTCCTGAAGGTTTTCCTTGGTTGTCACAAGGTCAGACAGAGAACTGGGCTATAAATGGCAAAGCTAAAGGAAGTAAGACAGCTCAGGTGACTCAGTTGTGTATCTGCAGCACTTTAACTTCACAATCACAAAATTTTAATTAAGTTGGGTATGGTAGCACATGACTTCAATCTTGTACCTGGAAGGCAGAGACAGGCAGATCTCTGTGAGTTAGAGGCTAATCTGAACAATACAGAGAAAACTTACCTTGACACAAATATATACACACACACACCACACACACCACACACACACACACACACACACACACACACACGCACGAATGCATGTACATGCATACGCACAAAACAAACATAAAAAAAACAAAACAAATAAGTAAGAAAATTATATTATCATCAATCAACCTAGCTTATAGAACCTGTTAATCTGGCTATGTTTGTTTTGTTTTAGTTTGTTTCTCTGGGGCCTTTAGTTCAATACCAAGGTACAAATACCTCTTTTTAATTGATTTATGTGATTTAAAATGCACTTGCAAAGGAAATTTTCCTCATTTAATTATTGGGTCAATTAAGGCAAGCACATCAAAAATAATTACACACACACAGTGATGAATTCTAGGGATGTAGAACAAAGGAAATTCATATCCTCCTATAATAAAGGGAGAAAGAGAATCCTTTAAGCTGAAAGGAACAGAAAGAGTTCTTGCCACACAACTTCAAAACTGAGGTGGTATTAGGGAAGATCTTAGTAAGACTGTAGTCTCAGCCATTTGACACAGATGGTAGGGTAGAGTCAGGAAAGACCTTGGTAAGACTGCGGAGTCTCAGCCATTTGATACTGAACAGACAATTTTCCATCCCTAAATCTCCATTTTTGCTTCTCTAAAACAAATGAATATCTCGTGGTAATGATTAGGATCATTCAGTTATATAATTTATGTTCCCCGCATAAATTCCAAATAACAATAAGGCATGAAGTGTGTGTGTGTGTGTGTGTGTGTGTGTGTGTGTGTGTGTGTTGGCTTCTGCTCACTTAAGCAACTGAATAATTTACAGATGTAATTATCAAGTAAGGAAAGGAGAGAAATGCAAAGAAACAAAATATGACTGTTTTTGTTGTTGTTGTGTTGTTGCTGTTTTGCTTTTTTATTAAATCTAATAACAGAGCAGCCCAGCATTTGCCTTCATGCCTGGCTGGGTGTGAATACCTTAATAGGCTAAGACACTCATGCATTCTGAGCCAGCCAAGTCGGCTCTGCTAAAAGCCACTCAAGTGGTATCCCTTGGTGCTAGAGATGGAGCCAAAATTGTTCCTTTTAGCTGTGACCTTTGGAAAAGAAAACCTTTGTGTTGATGGCAATGGGGAAATAAAAGATTATTCTAATTCCCACTTATTAAAATCACAATATTGCCATTCCCAGGATAGGAGACAGTGGAGAGGACACACTGTCTGTGGTGTTTTCTTGTTTGTGTATGAGAACCCAATTCTATTTGTTGAATAATAATGGTGCAATTAACCAATTTGGGTACTGCAGACTTGCCTCCTAAACTGAGCCTGTAAAAAGCTCTGGGAATTCAGCATCTGAAAACAATTTCAGAAAGAAAAACGCCCTTGTAAGGCAACATTTGGTTGCCTAACTTTTTTTTTTTTTTTTTTTTTTTTTTT
>NW_022196904.1:45290766-45311126 GCF_008632895.1 Mastomys coucha | reverse complement strand
TTTTTTCTAAAAAAAAAAAAAAAATGCTGTTTTTCAACACTAGAAGTAGATTCATCAAAGGTTTCTGGCTTGGTTTCACAGTTAGCTCACAGTTTACCACACATTGTTAAGTCCATTGAAATTCCAAAGGAAAGTCTGTATTTGCTTTTTATATCCTACTGAAATCACATTGCTCAAGGAAAGTAAATTCAGCATCAAAAATAAGCTATGGTACACCACACAAAGTAGATATTTGCATCTATTAACTTCCCACAAGTGTAGTGTCTCACTGTATGATCAGTCTTGAGAAGTGAAGGAGTCAAACACAGAGCTGAGTCCTGCCTGGTGTGGTCTTAGGCTATCAGATGTGCTGGTGGAAAGAGTCATTATAGGAGAAGAAATCTCCCAGCTGCTGCTGTTCTGTAGGTACAGCAAACTCTTGCTTTGGTGACTGAAGAATATAGGCTGATTGACTTGCACATGTACAAAGTTCTGTAGAAGTAGAACAAAATGTCAAAATAAAAAAATGAATGCATAGACATCAGGAAGACATCTAAGGGTGTTTAAAAATTGTTACAGAGATCTCTTTTTAAATTTTAAGACAGAGAATATCATAGTTTCTTGTTTTATTTCATTGCATAAAATGCCATGTGCCCACTATGACAAATACGCATCTGAGCAACAGAGAAGTACACACACTCACACACGTAGTAGGAATGTGATGCTCATTGTCATCCAGCTCTGCTGTTAGTTATTCATTTATAGACGAGGGTTTACTTCCTCACTCAATAAATAAAATCAAAGATTCAACCTTAAGAACAAAGGGATAGATAAAATATATCCAGGGATATATATATCCAGGGAATGGAATATTGTTTCTCTCATTTATACCCCTAAATGGGAGCAAAGAAGTGACCAAGAAAGATCAGAAACCTAATAATGTTATATTACAATATGGTGAATTTCATTTTTTTGAAATCTTGGAGGACATATGATAAAATCAATTTGCTTTAGATGACATCAGTGATCATTAATTTTATCAATAAAAATGGGTAAGAGAGAATAATGCAAGAATAATGTGCTTTGGGAATCATTCAGTGCCATTCCTTAAATGAAGGGTAAGTGAGAAGTGAAGTCAGGCAATGGCTGAGTGACTTATGACAACTGTAGGCCTGCTCTTGAAGGGAAAATCTAATGAGAATTTCTCTGTAGGAACAGAATTCACCATCTGTGATAGTAATAGGGCATGAAGCAGGTAAGGATCAAAAACATTTCTTTGTTGGTCTGAAGTTGACCATTGCAATGGGTAAGAAGAACTTTAGATGCTAGTAAAAAAACAAACAAACAAAAAACCAGAAGAAAAAACAAAACAAAACAAAAAAACAGAAAAAAAAGAAAAACCCTGTAGTTTGTCATTACTGTGGTTCTGTGCAACAAGGCACTTGAAAGTCTATGGAAATAAATCATTAGAGTTTAAAAAAATTACAGTAGTTACAGGAATTGTCATATTCAACAAAGGGAGGAGTATTATAGAATTTTTGGCCTGAGCTAACATTTAATGCTTACTCTAGTTTGCTTTCTATTGCTATCATTGATAAACAGCATGACCAGCAGCAACTGGGCAAGGAAAAGGTTTATTTCATCTTAAGCCTACAGTCTATCACTTAAGGAAACCAGGGCAGGAACTTGAAACAGAGGCCATGAAGGGATGTTACTTACTGGCTTCTTTTCCACAGCTGGGTCATTTTGCTTCCTTATGCAGTCCAGGTTTATCTGCTTGAGAGTGGTACCACCCACAATGTGCTGTGCTCTCTGGTATCAATCATTAATAAGGAAAATGCTCCATAATCATACCTTACAAGCCAGTTTGGTAGAGACATTTTTTTTTCAGCTGAGGTTCCCTTTCCTCAGATGATGTTAGTTGATATCATGTTGAAAAAATTCAAACCAACATAGTTTTTCATGCAAAAAATAATCTTTGCATGTGTGGAAAATTCTAGGGTTGAGATTTTATTTCTTTTAAAAGTTATAATCTACTTAGTTGTGATCAAATGCTTCCATCAGCTCTAGGGCCTTACAGTTTTATTTGTACCTGGGACAAATAGATGACAGAGTGATTTTAATGTTCTTCCTCTCAGTATCACTGAAATTTTCTTGAATTTAAGTCACCTGTGAGTCAAAAGTGGAAAGTCCATAAAAATAATAAGTATAATCAAAACCCACAAATTTCAACTTGGATATAGAAGAAATGAAAGCATAATAACTTGTAGATTAGACTGCATATTCAAGAAATGGGTCCATTGTTTAAGTATGATGAATTCTGGTTTTGTGTTTTTTTATAAGATTTCTAAACATACAAACAAGTGAATCTCTATATCTCTTTTTCTGTGTTGTTTCATGGACTCTTTTTCCTCTGTTCTTTTTTTTTCTATTCTAATTCATTTGTTTTTGTTTTATCTTACTATGGTATATTTTATTTTATTATTAACCCTTAGAATCCTGCTTGTTTTCCAAGGACAGAAATGGGGTGAATCTGGATGGGAGGAAAGATATAGAGAAACCCTACAGTGACAAACTCCCCTTAACTTCCCTCCTAAGATTACCACTCCTTATGGACTGAACATCCAAATACACAAATCTATAGGGGCCATACCTATTCAAATCACAACATTCCACTTTCTTGCTCCAATAGGCTTGCAGTCATAACATAAAGCAACATGCATTTAGTCTAATTTCAAAAGTTTCCATAGTTTACCACAGTCTGAACAATGTTTAAATGTCCAAAGTTTAAAGACTCTTCTGAGATTCATGCAATTTCTTAGTTGTAATATCCTGTTAAATCAAAATCAAAATGCAGCTCATTTACTTCCAACATATTTCCAGGAATACTGGACCAAAGCAAGACTGAAAACAAGCTGAGTAAACTCCAAATTCTGTATCTGATGTCAAAAGGCTCTTTAGAGCTCTAACTCCTTTCAGCTTTGTAGGCTGTAACATACTTCTTTCTCCTGGGTTGCTTCAACTCACTGTTATCATTTCCTTGGCAGTTTTCTCATGGCTCTGGCATCACTAATATCATGGGGTTTCCAAGTCATTCTGGGCTTCACCTTCACAGATTCATGGAATGACCTCTTTGAGGACTCCAAGCAGGGACAACTTTGCTACACATCTGGCCTCAGGAACTTTACTTAGTCTCAGAGGAACATTTCTTGACTCTAAAGCCAGAACCACGTGGCTGAAGCTGCTAAGTTCTGCTGCTTGCTGGGGCTGAATAATGGTCCCCCTGTTCAATTGCATCTTCACCAGTTTCTGTTTCTGATGATTTCCTTCACTGCCTAAACTTAGCTGTTGTGGAACTTGCTGTGTAGACTAGGTTGGCCTTGAACTCAGAGATCTGCAGGTTTTTGTTTCCTAAGTGCTGGGATTAAAGGCATGTACCACCATAATTCTTTTCTTATAAAGAAAAGAATTCCTTTTCTTTATAGATCTTAATATACATGTCCACTATAAAGGACTATGTTTCAATCCAAATCAAACACCTATGTCTTCAAGTCTCAGAATCTGGATGAAAAACATGTTTTTGACCTGCCTCAAGATCTGGAACAGATGCTGTCTTAGTCAGGGTTTTTATTTCTGCACAAACATTATGATCAAGAAGAAAGTTGGGGAGGAAAGGGTTTATTCAGCTTACACTTCCACATTGCTGTTCATCACTAAAGGAAATCAGGACTGGAACTCAAGCAGGTCAGGAAGCAGGAGCTGATGCAGAGGCCATGGAGGGAGGTTCCTTACTGGCTTGCTTCCCCAAGTTTGCTCAGCTTCCTTTCCTATAGAACCCAAGACTTCCAGCACAGGGATGGCACCACCCACAATGGGTCTTCACCTCTTGATCACTAATTGAGAAAATGACTTACAGCTGGATCTCATGGAGGCATTTCCTCAAGGAAAGCTCCTTTCTCTGTGATAACTCCAGCTTGTGTCAAGTTGATACACAAAACCAGCCAGTGCAGGTGTGCCCTCCATTTCTGGATTGTAATTCATTCAAGATATAGTTGACAGTCAAGAACAACCATCACAATCTACCCATTGTCAACTTGACACACATCATATCTACTTAGGTCCAACAATAACTAGGTCATAATAACACATAACATGATAAAATTACCCCTTATATAACCGTAAACACATTTTAAATTTAGAATTGATGGCAGTGTCCTTTGGGAACATGGTTTTACAAGATGGAAGCTTAACTGAGTTGGATCTTGCCCTGAGATCACTACTCCCTTAACTACATTTAATACCTTTATCTGTTTATCTCCTTGAATAAAGGATTTAGCTCTATTCCACCTCCTGGTGCCCTTTAATTCCTGAACCATATATTTAATACTTTTTTTGCCTTTCTCTGTTTGCTACATCTGATCAAAATGCTACTCATAAGAGTATACTACAGGACAGAGACTATACTAGGCTGTTTTGAGATTTCCTTTGCCAATGAAATTAAGCTAAATCTCTTCACTTCATGCTCAGGCAGACTTTTGGAACAAAGGGAAAAGACAATCACATTCTACACTAAAATATTACATGAATAATCTCGAGTCAAGCCCCCACAATTCAAATCACCCTTAGCACCATGGTCTTTCATCTTCCTACATGTATGACCCATTAAGCAAGTCCTACATAAAACATTCCACTGATTTCCTAACCCAAAGTGCCAAAGTACACTTTCTTCCAAACAAAATCATGATCAGACCTATCAGAGCAATACCCCAGTCCCTGGTATCAACTTCTGTATTAGTTGGGGTTTTATTGCTGTGAAGAGACACCATCACCAAGGCAACTCTTTTAACTTTTAATTAGGTTTGGTTCACACTTTTACAAGTGTAAAATTAGTCCAACATGACTGTCTGTAGGCAATTGTGGTGCTGGAGGAGTGGAGAATTCTACATCTGATCCACAGGCAGCAGGAAGGGATTGGATTCTTCACTGGGTGGAGTGTGAGCCTAGGAGATATCATACCATGCCCCAACTGTGACACACTTCCTTCAACAAGGCCATATCTCCTAATTATGCCATTCCCTATGGCCAGGTATCCAATACATGAATCTATGGGACCATACATATTTTAACCACTACAATCAAGAAGAAAGTAATATTAAAGCATTTTAAGTATATGTATAATATATCTAATAAAATTTCATGAAAAATAAACCAGTGTATACTCATAAGTATATATGTATGTATATACATATATTTGATACATATGCTTGCATACCAATAAGTATGTGCATATGCATGCACAAAAATATTAATTAATTTTAGTGAACTTGAGTATGAAAGAAACTAACTTCCTCAAACATTGTTGAGAGTATAAATTCTTGTGAATTCTGAGAGACAATTTGTGAGTATATACTACAATTTTAATATATTATACTTTGGGTCATTTTTCTTATATACATTTGTCAGTTATGCAGAGATAAGAAGATTCACTATAATATTGTTTATGATACCAGAAAATAAAAATATCTTCAGTGTCTTTTTGCAAAAGAATGGTTAATATAACATAGTATACCAAATTAATAGAATTATGCAGCCAATAATTTAAGTAAAACTATCTAAACATGCCAATATGAAAATATTATAACACATTCTAAATTAAGTTTTAAGTTCAAATACAAACTAATGAGTATAATTATAGCATTTCCATATACACTTTATTATTCTTTATATTCAGAATTCCCTTCCCTTACTACTCGTTCTGTATCCAGTTCTATGCTGACTGGCTTCCTTTCTTTCCCTAGATAGCTATGTATGATGCTGTCATGTCACATGTGCTCTATCATTCACTCTTCCTTCCCTACCTGAAGATCTCTTCTTCCACCTTGGGATCTCTCTCTTGTTAATGAAATGTATAGTGTGCACACTGTGTCACTTTGTGTGAAAAAATGCAACTATAGCATTTAAAAATATATAGAATGCTTCTCAGCATGAGGTCATTAACACCACTTGCTTCTTGAGACCTATGTGTTAGACAAAGCAGGTGGAGTATTTATAACAGATCTTGGTTTCAGAATTTATAATGGGTGGGGATTAGGAACTTATGGTCTATGAAAGGACTGTGTTCTTAAGAGAGTTCACTCACAGAGATAGTAATGACCTTGTGAACAGCACACTTTCACATGCCAACCTATTGGTCCAGAAACACAGCCCAAAATATTCCTTGGCAAGGCTTTTAAACTAAGAGGTATTACTAATCTGCCCTAATTACTCAAAATGCTGGGAGTGCAACAAGCATGTAGAGTCTGTAAAAATTAGTCAAGGCAGCCTACTCTGAAATGATTCACCCGCCCTTCTGCCTAAGAGAACACAGCACAAGTGCTTCCATGTTCTATATTTACTCCATGTGGGAGTTTGAATCTTGAATGTCCCTAAAGGTCTGTGTGTAGAAGAAAGGCTTACTTGAATTTTCTTGGCATCGCTATAAAGTTGTGAGTGTTTTAAAAGGAGGGGATTAGTGAAAAGGTTTAGGACACTGGCAGGTGTCACAAATGCATTATTGGGGTTGGGAGGATTACAGCTTCTATCTCTTCTGGTTCTAGCCATGCAGTGATTGGCTCTGTTTTTTTTTTTGTTTGTTTGTTTGTTTGTTTGTTAGTTTGTTTGGTGCACTCATCCCCATGATTTTGTCTTGACACAGATTTCAAAACAACTGAGGCAATGACCAAGCTCTGAAGCCCAGGATGTGTGATCCAACGTAAAACTTTGTGTAAGTTGATAATTGCAGATATTCTGTCTGATAGAGCATGATGGATATACTCTGTCTGATTGCTGTTATACTCTTATATTTTCCTGTAGAGAGAATATCTTGTGTATTGTGTGTGTGCATCACCTGTCAATTAAAAAGCTTATAACCTATGGCTTAGGCAGGCAATAGAGGTAGGACTTCAGGAGGACAAAGAATTCTGGGATAGAGCCAGATAAGAGATTGGGCCAGATAGATATAACAAGACATGAGAATAGTACCTGAGCAAAGGTAACCAGCCTTGTGGCAGAAGCTAGGTTAATATAAATGGGTCATCTTTAGCTATGATCTAGTCAAAGAAGAGCCTAACCATATAGCTAAGGTATTTGTAAGTGCACTTGAGTCTGAGTCTTATTTCTTGGAGCATGTGGCTGGAAGGATGAACCACGGTTTAACTACAACACTTTCCTGTGTGGTACACACTATGTCCTCACCTCTTGAGAACTCTGTAAACCAAGGACAAATGTATTGCCCTGAACTCATGTTTCTGAATTCCTGGTGTCACTGTAATTAATAATATAATCTTCAGTTTAAAAGAAGATGGAGGCAAACCCTTGTTGTGATATGTCTGACATCACTGAAAAAAATCTTCATTGTAAATGCCATATCTTAAAAAATATATACTGTATAATATGACATGCTAAATGTCATATGATTCCAGAAACTTTTGAAATATATGAGTAGTACCTGTCCTATTTTTGCTTTCTGTTGCTATGATAAACAACATGATACAAAGCAACTTGGAGAGAAAGGGTTTATTTATATTACAGGTTACAATCTGTCATCCTGGGAAGCCAGGGCAGGAGCACAGGTAGGAAGCTGGAAGCAAGAACTGAAGCAAACCATATAAAGGACTGCTGCTTACTGATTTGTTTCCTCTGGTCTGCTCAGTTGCCTTTCTTATTCATCACAGGCCCACCTACCCAGGTATGATACCACTTAAATTTGGTTCTCCCCATCTAGTAATGAAGAAAATGCCCTATAGATATGCCCAAAGTTCGGATTGATAGAAGCAGTTACTCAATTTCATTTGCCCTTCTCAGGTCTGCAGTTTGTGTAAAGCAGACAAAAGCTTATGACAGTATCCAAAAATCATTTTTTTTAAAAAGTTGCTGCCTGAAAAATGAAGAGAATAACAAATCCCTGCAAAACCTAGAATGAAGAGCTTGGTACTGTGTCACAGAGTGCAAGAAACAGTTGAGACCTTCACAACAAAGTAACCAAGAATTTAATGGGAAAAACTACAATATACAAGTAGAGGAAATGGCAGGTGCCGATAAAGGAAAGACTAGGGTCGTTTGTGTAATGGCTTTTTATAAAAGGAAACCATTTTCCAAATGTATTAGTCATTCAGTCTGGTGACTATTAAAATCTCCATTCAAGAACCTCAAGAAATCATAAGAAAGTTAAAAGGACATAAATAGCTGAAGCAGGCATGAAGATTTTAAAAAGCAACTCCATGGGGAGAAGTATAGTGACTCAGTAGATAAAGCATTGTGTTATGAGTGTAAGGACAGGAGTCCAAATCTACAGCACCCTCACAAAAGCCAGGGAGGGCTGGCCTGTAAGGTAAAGGCAGAGAACACCCTACGCACCCCAGGCTAGCTCAGCTGAGTTGGCACATTCTGAATGAGATGCCTTGCCTCAGTAAATAAAATAGAGAGTGGTCAAATTAGGTACCAGACTGACATCAACTCCTGTCTTCCATGTGCACACATGTGTGAACGTGCATACTCATACACATGGTAAACATGGCTTGGTGATCAACACTGAGAATCATAACTTTAAATTGTTAAAGTGCCATAAGAAGAAGTCACAAGAAAAGATAAATTAAGTGATGTAACTGAGGTGAGAGGTCAGAGAAAGACTTCTCTGTGCAAGCAGGTGTAAAGGGGATGCTCTTCAAATCAGCAGGAGAGGCCCACTCTACTCCGAGTGTGTTTTAACCAAGAGCATGAAGAAAAAGTGCATCTTTAACCCGAGTCATTCATAGAGAAGTCCTGTTGAAGCCAAAATGTAAATGCAGCTTTTGATCATTTGCAGGAAAAGTTGTGGAAAACCTGATAACGTTGGAGAGGTCCCAGCTGTGGTGGCACAATAAAATAGAGTCTGTGTTACTAGACTGACTCTCCATTCTCTTCCTAGAATAAATTTCATCAGAGCTTTTAAGACTCAGAAGAGCATTAAGACTCTAGGAGACGTAGTCAGTGAAAAGAGTCCTTTCATTTATATAGCCTCTCCCCAGGGGAGCAGAAAGTAGGACGAACTTTCATAGATGAGTAACTGAGCTGCAGCAAAGAGATTTACCCATTACAATATCTGAACACAGCCAGTACCCTAAGGCCATAGACCTCCTGTGTACACAGTGCTTCATTCTTCTAAACAAATGATGTCAGGGCTTGTCCCAGCACAAACACGGCATAAATTGAGTGAAAATGATCCAGCATGGTTTTAGGACCCACCTCACATTTAAAAACATAAAAATACCAGCCAAGTCACACTCATTTTTAGGGAAAATCTATTATTGTGTAGTCATTTGGGATATCATGGTGACGCCATGGAAACTTATTTATTTAAAAATCAGTATTGTTGTGCTACCGAAAGAAATACCTTGTAGATTTAGAATAAAACATGGATATTAAACAATTTCAACTTTGTGTGTTTGAACCAATGTAAGATAGTTTATAAGAGCATTTATGAAGACCATTTTAATGAAAAAACTCCACAATGCATTTGCTTTTTGTTTGGTTGGTTTTTGTTTTGTTTTTTTCTTCCAAGACAGGGTTTCTCCATGTAGCCCTGACTGTCCTGGGACTCACTCTGTAGACCAGTCTGGCCTTGAACTCAGAAATCTGCCTGCCTCTGTCTCCCAAGTGCTGGAATTAAAGGCATGTGCCACCATTGCCAGGCACATTTGTTTAATTTATTATAATAAACATAATACTCAGATTGGGGCTGTATTGCTGGAGTTATACACTGTCTTCTTTGTGTTGGCATTTTTCTTCCTTTAGTATGAAGTGTGGCTAAGTTTTCCACAAACAACTCTCTATTATAGAATAAGAAGGTTCGTGCTGCTGACAGCATGCAGCAGAAAGAATCACGCATTGGTTTTCTCTTCAGATAGAATAGACAGTCATCAGTGGGAGAGTGATTCCTTCATAAATATCCTTCAACTTTAGTGCTGTAGAAAGCATTTTACACCAAATAATCAAATCAGGATTGGATGTTCTTTATCCAGTTCCTTTATTATACTGAATTGGAATGTGTATATTAGTCTTGTAAATTAGGCTGGGTTCCTTTACAGAGAAGTTCTACTTCTTATTGCTGTTCACGTCTTCCTAAGTGCTTATAGCTTTGATGTGTAACAAAACAGAAAAAAAGGAAAGAAAAATCCCAAATCCCTTTGTACTATGGCAAAAATATTATGATAAGCATATTGCAAGGCTTTTTATTTGCATTTTATTTTAAACATTCTCTTTAGCACAAAAATGTTCTGTTGCTCTCATTTTTTAAATCTAACACAAACTTAATAACATTCATCCAAGCACTGGAGATATCCCAAAACTTGAATTAGGAGATTACTAATGTTATTTGATTTTAATGATGACCTTAGATAAAGATCTCATTACCTATACTTTCCCATGATAAAACAGTACTGACAGCAAGCAGATTACTGAGGAAATTCCCATAACCCACAAATCTAGTAAGAGATATGGCTATGAGTGGAGACTGTATTCAATGACAATGATCACTAGGACAGAATAGTCTTACTGCTGAGGTTTTGTTTTCTTTCTTACCTCTCTGCTATCCCCAGGACTTCTCATCTTAAAAAGGTACAGCTATAACTGATTCTCCTAATCTATACTTGGTCACTCTCCTAGTTCCTCCCTTTTCTTCTCAGACTTTCAACAGGTGGTGTTGTCTCTAGTGCCTTATCTCTTCTAACACATATCTGACACCATCGAAGGCAAAAAAAAAAAAAAAAAATCCTCTATGTACCTCCTTTGATTAATCAAGCCACTTAATTGTTCCTGGAACTGCCTGTTCTGATCAGGTTTGTTCTCAAAGTCATTGGTAATAAGCATTGCTGTGACATTAAAGTCAGAATACTAATGATGAGAAATGGAAATGAGCATGCTTTTAGCTCTCAGTGAAATCTTATTTGGAATAGTTTGCTAAAATGTTGGCTGTCTTCTGAAATCTCATGATCATTATGCAATGCTGCCTCATTCTTATAGGTTCAAATGTGTTCTATAGGGGAAGATTGGTAATTCTTCCTTAGCCTTCATGTGTTTTCAGTTGCAACCATCCCCTGAAGTGAATGATAGATCCATAATGATAAAGGAGTACAATATATACTTACATATACATAGGGACACCTGGAATATAGAACTTATCAAAAGCTTTGAATTCTAGCCTAATAGAAGATATCCTACAAAAAATTCATTGTTTTCTCATTTAAGAGATTTACAATATAATTACATCACTTCTGCCTTCCGTTTCTTCCCTGCAAACCTCCTAAACTTCTCCTTGCTTTCTTTCAAATTTATGGTCTTCCTTTCCATGGATTGTTGTTACATGCATATTTACATGTATATACATACATACATAGTCTTAAACCTAGCCTTCCAGCCTGCGTAGTGTTACTTGCATGTGTGCCTTTCGGGTTGAACACGTTTGGAATTGGAAAACCAGTTAATGTGCTCTTCCCTGGAGAAAACTGTTTCTCTTGTTCTCAGCAGGCCTTGGTTGCCCACACTTTTCTGTGTAGGCTTGAGGCCTCCTGGTGTCCCCCCTCCCCCTCCTGTCCATCTAGCATCTGTGGTTGGGGTCCTTGTTCAACTCATGTTTAGACAGTCATTGTGAGGCTTTATGGATGTAGCTTCTGACATTCATCAGCAATCTCCGCGAGCCTCTTGATCTTATAGTCTTTTTTGTCCCTTTCACAATGTTCTCTGAGCCTTAGGTATGGGAATGTTTTATAGATTTTTTTTGATGTATTATAGATCAAATGAGACTAGTCCCCACAACTTGCAATTTTACTGGTTGTGGTTTTTTTTTCCTGTTATGATCTCTATTGCAAAGAATAATTTCCTTAATGAGCAATGAGAACTATAACTTAGGTGTGGATGCAAAAGGAAATATGTAGAGTGTTGTTAGTAACTATGCCGGTTTAATAGAATGGTGGTTGTGGTAAGTTCTCCTCCAAGATCTACGACTGTTTGAACCTGTGGAGATGGCTAGATTTCCAGTGTCAGGCATAATTTCCCTTTTGTTGAGCAGGTTTTAAGTACAATTAAAGATATGTTGGTTTCCACCAACATATCTATGCCACTAACACAGACTTAGGGTTATCCTGTCAGGCTGATCATTGTTGGAGTTTTGGGTATCATGGTTAGGTAGGTATGTACCACAAAGAAAGGGAGCTATGGTCCTCTAAAGCTAGAGACTTTGGGGCAGGTTTATAAACTGCAAGAGTTGATCAGAGCAGCTCATGAATGCAGATATTTTCTAATCAGTAAGATTCTAATGTCACCATCCTAAATCTTTTCTTCTTCTGGAGAGAAAGGTTCAATGGGATAATTTTATCTCTCTAAATCTACTTCTAGAACTTTGTATTTCAGAAAACAGTAGAAAAACGCAGGTCTTTTGAATCTATTACTTCTTAATTGCTTTCAGCTCAATATTTAGCCCAGTTCTGCGTGTCATTTTCTGGTCTCAAAGAATTCTAAAGGAACAGATTAATCAAAATGCATGAATAAAAATAACACTAAAGGGTTATTTGCCTGCCAAAAAGTAGATTAAATATAATAGTAACACTATGTAGTAATGAATATGCATGTAGATACTTAACTATAAATGTATTTCACTCACATGTACTAATGAGAATAATATATTAATACATTTATAGCTTATTTATGTAACGCATTAATTCATAAAATTTTATGTGTCCTAATTTATTTACAAGTATGTAAAGTATTTACTATTTACAAAATATGAGCAAAATATTTACAGAGAATCTCTGTAACATTTAGAAATAATCTAATGTTGGCTTACTTTTTGGGTTCTACTATCTACTATCCTTCCACCCCTTATTCCACCCCAGTCCCTTTCAACTCCCCAACACTATGTACTAGAGAAAGAAGGTTAGACGGGGAAGGGGCATAGTCCTCTTTAGACTACTTCGTCCTGATAGGGGCATTGGGTCAAGTGTGTCAACCTTGGCACAAGTCCAATCTCCATTGTCAGGATATCTCCCACAGCAATCCAGCTAAACAGAAAACTAACAATCCAGAAATAGCAAAGTGCAGCAGCACGAACCCGCAGCAGCAGCAGCAGCACGAACCCGAAGCAGCAGCAGCAGCAGCAGCACGAACCCGAAGCAGCAGCACGAATCCACAGCAGCAGCACGAACCCGAAGCAGCAGCAGCACGAACCCGCAGCAGCAGCACGAATCCGCAGCAGCAGCAGCAGCAGACAGGAGCAAGGAAAGCAGCAGCTGCCAGAGGACCTCTAGGGGTACTTGCATTTATACCTTTTCAATAATCCTCAGAATTCCAAAGGTAAACTATCTGCATCTGGCAAAACTCATGTCTTTCCTAGAGCACAAGACAATCTTAGTTAGTGGCTGTGGACAATATGAAGCAGTCTCTTATCCCACACTTGGATTAATACAAAAACATAATCATGTAACATAACTGAATTTTTAAAGAAACCAAAATTTTCACTACAGTCTGATAATGACCTGTCTGCTTTAAGATAATTTCAAAGTATTTTTCTGCACTTTTCAATTAAGTAGATCATTAACTCAGGAATTAAAATGAGTTGATAAAGAGATAAAGAAGCACTTAAAACAAGTTGGGTCACATCAAACAAATCTATACTTATTTTTCTAAAATAATTATCTCTTCCATTACATATTTTGTATATTTACTTCTATCAAAAAAGAAAATGTAGTATTTCCTGGAAATACTGATTTTTTTTTTTAATTTTGAGAAACTTATAGGCACAAAGGAAGAACTTTTCTTCCCAGAATTAAATATTTCATATCTTCTCATTGTGTTGGCTTTTAAACCCTCACACTGTATATTCTATAATAAAAACTAAGGTTATTTGAGTAGCACCATTCTATGTTTTGGGATTTGAAGTTGTATTGTCCTGTTATAAATGATTCTATAAAACAGAATCTTTAAATTTAACCTTCACAATTATATATTCATAGTCATTTCAGAATCATTTTTAAAATGTTTATGAGTTTTTTACCTGTATGAGGTCTGTGTACTATTCCCATGGTTGTTTCCTGTAGCTATCAGAAGTTGGAGTTTAATCCCTTGGAATTGTATTTACATACCATTGTGAGACACAACTGGGAGTGCTGGAAATGAGTTCCCTAGAACTGCCAGTGCTCCTAACACTTCTCCAGCCACACCTCTTCCTGTTTACAAAACAAGTGTATACAAATGTTAACAAATCTGAAAGGATCTTGATCAGCTCAGGACCACCAACTCCACGTTCTCAGCACAAAAAGGGACTTATTTGCCTCAGAGGCACAAAAGGCAGGGAAGAAGAGCTAAAGACTGAAAATAGATGTTTATGGAGAAGGGAAAGACAATAAGGAAGAGGGGAAAAGGAATATTTGTCTTAGAGGACAGAACACTCTCTGGATAGAGAGGAGACAGATGTGACCCATAGGCAAATGGAAGTTTATAAATGTAAAAGTGAAAATCATGTGTAAGGATGAGGTGTCTTAGTCAGGGTTTCTATTTCTGCACAAACATTATGACTAAGAAGCAACTTGGGGAGGAAAGGGTTTATTTAGCTTACTTCCACATTGCTATTGATTACCAGAGGAAGTGAGGACTGGAACTCAAGCAGGTCAGGAAGCAGGAGCTGATGCAGAGGCCATGGAGGGATGTTCCTTACTGGCTTGCTTCCCCTGGCTTGCTCAGCCTGCTCTCTTATAGAACTCAAGACTTCCAGCCCAAGGATGGCACCACCCACAAGAGGCCCTACCCCCTTGATCACTAATTGAGAAAATGCCCCACAGCTGGGTCTCATTAGAGGCACTTCCCCAACTGAAGCTCCCTTCTCTGTGATAAAGCCAGCCTGTGTCAAGTTGACACACAAAACCAGCCAGTACATGAGGTGTTTAATTTTAATTGTGCATGTTAATTAGTGAAGCCAAAGGGAACTTTTTATTGATGGATATCCATACTTTGATAACTGGAGCTTGGTAGTCAGGCTCAGAAGGAGGAGGTGGCCAAATAGGGAATAGACCTTGGTGGCTAGCTGAATCTTTCTCATATTCAATCATCAAATCCAGACACTATTGTGGATATCAGCAAGTGCTAGCTGACAGGAGCCTGAACTAGCTGTCTCCAGAGAGACTCTGACTGTACCTGACTAATACAGAAGTAGAGGCTCACAGTCATCCATTGAACTGAGTACAGGGTCCCCAATGAAGGAGCTAGAAAAAGGACTCAAGGAGCTGAAGGGTCTGCAGCCCCTTAGCATGAACAACAATATGAACTAACTAGTACCCTCAGAGCTCCCAGGGACTAAAACTCCAACCAAAGAGTACACGTGGGGGAACTAATGGCTCCAGCAGCATGTGTATAGCAGAGGATGACCAAGTCAGTCATCAATGGGAGGAAAGGACCTTGGCCCTGTGAAGGTTCTATGCCCCAGTGTAGGGGAATGCCAGGGCCAGGAAGTGGGAGAGGGTGTGGTGGTGAGCAGGGGGAGGGGGGAGGGAACAGGGGGTTGTTTTAGTTTTTGTTTTTTTAATTTAATTTTATTTTTTTCTTATTTTATTTTCTTTTTCTTTTTTCTTTTGGAGGGGAACCTGGGAAAAGAGATATTATAAATAAAGAAAACATCTAATAAAAATAGGAAATTGTTAGCCAAAAAAAAAAAAAAAAGAATATAATCTAATGGATATTATCAAGACAGAGGGAAGGGAGAGATGGGCAAAGCCTGCTAGATTCCCTTCAGTATCCACTTTATTTCTATTACAATTATTAAATCATTTATTGTACAGATTAGTGTGTTTTCTTGTGTGACATGCCCTTTATTACTATGCTGTGCTCTCTTCAATTCCATCCCAACTAATACTATCTCATTTGTCTCTAGTCAATCTGCGTACTTTGAACATGAGAAAAAAAGAAGTCAAATAATAACACATTTTCCCATAATGCTGCTTGCTGGCAAACTAAGGATTGTCATTAATCAAATTACTTTATTGAGCCAACAAAACATTTTACTCTCCACTGAGTATACAGATTCTTATATGTGGTAAATAATGAGTTTTAAATCATCTCTTTGCCCTTACTGTGTAGGAAGCATAATAACGGTGGGGTTGAACTTTTCCTAGCTCCAGAGACTGAACATTGATTTCCTTTTCTAAACTGCCAGACCCTTCCTTTCTATTACGAATGCTCCAGGACAGGCTGATGATGAGCCTGACCAGGTGAATCAGTGGTCACAGTCAACAGTGAAGGAGTGGTCACCTGGTTAGTCAAGGATGATAGAGTGAATCTTAATTTCTTGTATAAGGAAGATGTGGTTTGAATGAAAATGGTCCCTTAGGTTCATAGAGAATAGCATTACTGGCAGTTGTGGCCTTGTTGGAGGATGTGTGTTATTAGGGACAGGATTGGGGTTTTCAATAGTTTACTGTCTTTTCCTTCTGCCTATCCATCTGGATGTAGAACTTTCACTTTCTTCTCCTGCACCATGTCTGCCAGCATGCCAACATGCTTCTCACAATGATGATATTGGACTAAACCTCTGAACTGTAAACCTCTCCAAATAAATGTTTTTCTGTTGCCATGGTCATGGTGCCATCTCAGAGCAATAGAAACCCTAATTAAAACAGAAGCATTCTCAGGATCTTTATGAATCGTACCTGAGAACCATGCCCTCTCTTGAGTTCATGCAGGTTCTCCCTAGAAACAAAGAGAATAATTTGCGGTAGGGAAGGTACAGAAGGGATAAGAATGAACCTGTTCCCAGATGCTAAAATTTACCCATACCCAAAATATCGAGGTCAGTCTCCTATTGGATTGAAACATTCTATCCTGTACATAAGGCAGGTAAATATCTCAAAATAACTCCAGGAAGTCCCTGAAATTAACTAGATTCACTCCCTGCCTGAGTAATCAAGAAAAGCTGAGAGTGTCTCTGAGAGATGCCAAGTTGCAAAGAACAACCAGAGATCAAATCTGGAAGAAGTAATAACCAGTCTAGAAGTGATTGAGACCAGTTGAGACAACTGGAAAAGATATTCTCCCATATGATGTGCTTTCTGCAGGCTGCACACTATCCTCCAGGATCCCAGCTTTGTGAGCTGTAAACCATGCTGGGGTAGGTTTTGGTGATGCAGAGGTCTTTTAGTCATTTCTGCTCCTAAGTAACTTCTCACCCATCCTCAATAAACTCAGGGTTCACCAAGTCAGACTTTATTTGAATCTGTACCTTGGTCTGTTGAGGGATCCTTATCTGGGGTGAGTTGGCATGTGTGTTGTGCTTCCCCAGGAAGTTTTGTCACACAACACATGCTACTCCTTTAACCTAGAAAATGAAAGCTTCTGCTAGTATAAAAGGCAAGTAAAAGCCTTGTCTCATTTGTATTCAGAATACTTTTAATTTTAAAAACTGAGATGTTTTGTTTGGCTTATAATAGATTTTTTTCTCTGACTCTACAGTGCATGACAGGGTCAATTACTTATTTGGGGGATGAAGGAGTCAAATGTTATTGTTGTTAATGATGGTAGGATTCCCCAGTCACCACTTTATGGTTAATGTTCAGAGACATATAGATAATATTTCTCTTTCTTCAGTCACTCTCAGATCAGAGATGAAAACACCTTTGTCCCAAGGCAAGTATCAGATTATATTCATACCTTGGAGCAGAGATTTGAATGAGCATGAATATATTGATGGAGGCTGGATCAATGCACATTTGGACTGACTGAAAAAAAATCCATGTAGATATTTTGCTGGGATAGAAAAAATTAAATAGGTGAAAGAGAGAGCTGGGGTTCTCAGCAGAACAGAAGGAATTAGACGAAGTGCACAAGGACATTGGAAACACTGGTCAATGACCTTCAGTCTAAATTCAGGATCTCCAAGAATCAAGATGCTGGACTGTAAGAATGAAGTTTCACTTCCTTTTTTTAAAATTTTTTAAAAAATTTTTATTCATTTTATTTTTCTACAAGTTTTTTTCCCCTTTTTAAATTATTAGATATTTTCTTTATTTACATTTCAAATGTTCTCCCCTTTCCTGGTTTTCCCTCTGAAAAATGCCCTGTTCCCTCCCCTCTCCCCCTGCTCACCACCCCACCCTCTCCTGCTTCCTGGCCCTGGCATTACCTTACACTGGGGCATAGAGCCTTCACAGGACCAAGAACCTCTCCCTCTATTGATGACCAACAAGGCCATCCTCTGCTACATATGCAGCTGGAGCCATGAGTCCCACCATGTGTACTCTTTGGTTGGTGGTTTAGTCCCTGGGAGCTCTGGGGGTACTAGTTAGTACCTATTGTTGTTTCTCCTATGGGGCTGCAAACTCCTTCAACTCCTTGGGACCTTTCTCTAGCTCCTTCAATGGGGACTCTGTGCTCAGTCCAATGGGTGGCTGTGAGCATCCATTTCTATATTTGTAAGGCACTGTCAGAACCTCTCAGGAGGCAGCTATATCAGGCTCCTGTCAGCAAGCACTTGTTAGCATCCACAATAGTGTCTGGGTTTAGTGGTTGTATATAGGATGGATCCTCAGGTGTGGCAGTCTCTGGATTGTCCTTCTTTCAGTCTCTGCTCCACACTTTGTCTCTGTAGCTCCTTCCATGGGTATTTTGTTCCCCTTTCTAAGAAGGAGACTGAAACTTCACTCCTTAAGATTAAATGGAATAGGCTTTAAGAGGCAAGTAAAAGTCAAAAAAGTGCTGAAAGTGAGAATAAGAGGTAGAGTCATCTGAACACAGGAGCTGAAGAAAACTGGGAGGGTGAGGTTTGAGAGACCTTAAAGATGTGTGTGTAAGTCCCAGGACATATGCAGCTCAAGACAGACATCACTCATTCTGTTTCTGATGGTTTCACTGCACATATAAAGCTGCATCTCCTGACCTTTCAGGTGTACTCATTCTCCTCCCTCCTTGTCCTTTAACAGATGTCTATAATCAGTGGTCAACACATTCTTAGTTCCTTCCATAGTGGTCAGTTGTTACTGGATTGGATGAGGATATAAGTGAGCCTAGGTACCATATTATTATCTTCTGAGGTAAAGTAGTTATTTATATTTTGTCATATTTTTCTTAAAGTTCTTCATACACCTAACTCATTGTCTTTAGAGAATGAATTTTGAATTTACTCAAATGATTGCTGGTGTGTAATTACAACAAAAGTTAGCAAATATCCCATTATTTCTCTTTTTAATCAGCTCTCCTTCATAATGTTGTGATTATAAAAAGATAAAGAGATATAAGAATAAGTTCTATGGGGGTGTGTTGAGGTGTGGGTGGAAGGGGTGCCTTGACAGGAACATGTCAAGGCATCTCTTTACCTTGAGGGACCAGCCACATGACAGTATAGCATGGAATAGAGTTTATTTAGGGCATGGGGAGGGAAGTTAAGAGAGTAGTAGAGGCAGAGGAAGGCAGAGAGAAGGAGGGAGTAGAGAAATAGAGGTAGAGGCCAGCCATAACCACGTGGAGAGAAGGGTGGTGAGGGAAATATATTTTTAATTTTCAGACCATTCTTCCTAACCATCTCTCTTTCATTCTTCAAACTATAAAGACACATGTTGAAAGCTTGTCTGTATTCCAGTATTTCCAAGAGAAGATGCTTATCCTAACCATTCCTTTCTGCTTAAGTTCTCAGAAGTTTCTGTCTGTACCTTTTCTTTACTTGTTTTTACATTTGCATCTTCATTTTGATTTTTCAGATAATCTGATATATACTTTTCCCTAATGTAGTATTTTTTTTTATCAGACACATCCTTACATTTGGTTTTTTTCATGCCTGTTTGTTACATCTGTCTTTTTACATGTTTCCAGTGCATTGAATAACAGCTGCTTACTGTCTTGTTGAATTCATCGTTGAAATCATTATCCTTCAATTTCCAAATTAGTGCTGTGCGTTGTTCCCACATTTTGACTACTAATTTTTTTCTCTGTTGGGTGTTTTACATATTTTTATATGGGAGACAATCCTGTGGACTTTTCTTCCTCTTCCTTCTAAACTGTTTTGATTTACCAGACAACAGCCTTCATATCTAACTTGAGATTTCTTCTTGTAGCTATCACCCATTGGAGTTGAGGTAATGGGTACTCTGACCTGCCTCTTTGACCCTTATTCATACACAGCTAAAGATATACCAATGTTTCTCACTTGTTCATAAACAAATTTCAGGTGATTTGCTGATTAATCTGCACAGTATCTGAAATAAACTAAGAGATTGGCTTCCAGGCTCATCAGTGAGGGATTCTCTTGTTAAAATTATTTGGAATGTGTTGGAGCTGAGGGGTTTGCAGCCCCTTAGGAGGAACAACAATATGAACTAACTAGTACCCTCGGAGCT
>NW_022196904.1:45279055-45290560 GCF_008632895.1 Mastomys coucha | reverse complement strand
CTGGGAATGGAGAAATTCGCATGTAAATAAAGAAAATATCTAAAATAAAAAAAATAAAAATAAAAAAAGGAAAAAAAAATATTTGGAATGAAAAGACTCACTGTAAATATGGTTGGCCCTTCCAGTGGCAGCCACTTAAAAGTAGGTCCAAAGGGGGAAAATGGACTCTGCACTCATAAATGTCTTGTCTTGCTGATGGATTTCCACAGCCTGTTGCTGCTACTTTGGCCACCGCTATAGCTTTGCTAATATCAGAACACAGCTTCTTCAGGTGTCCAGTGTGTACTGATGACCAGGTCTCCAGCAATCCTGTAGATCTTCAGTTCCAGATTGTTCCTGCTGAGGCATCCATGCTTATAAACTAACCAATTGTGTGGTTCTCATTATCCCCAGTGCGAGGAAAGACTTTCTAGGACTACAGATAGAAGAAAATCTAGTGAGTTCTTTTAATATATACTCATTCTAATAAGTCTGTTTCTATAGAGTATATCTCTATTATTTTTATGTCATTTGAATATTTCCTCCTAACTTCTAGCTTTACTGAGCATCTTTTTATGCTCCTTGCTGAGAAAGATAAAGTTTGGTGGTATGGTTTCTTCGACCTGGATAACTGTAGCACTGTACAAAGTGTGCTTGGCCCCAGAAAGCTACAAGGAAAAATGAAAAGTCATCTTTCAATTCATTCTTAGCTTATTTCTTCCCATTTTGAGCCTCTTTCTCATAAGTCAAAGGCAATCCTGCCCCATATTTCCTGCCTCTGACATGGAAACATATTCTGAGTTGGAGCCTGCCTATGTCTATAAGAACTATGGCTTTAGATTCAACTTGGAACCCCAATGAGTCTGAGGCTAGTACATTTAAGCATTGTATTTATTTATACGTTGCTTATCTAGAGGTCTCATATGAAAATTTATCAAGGATGGGAATGAAGACATCACAAATGACAAATTGCCAGAATTATAATGTTCTCTTCATTGAAATATATTAATAAGACAGAGTGTGTTCAATCAAGCATAGCGAATTCAAGTACAGACAGGTTCACAGGCAATGATGCAGATTGCAGCATATTAATAGGACTCTGTTGGGAGCTTTTTCATGGCAAACTGCCCCAGACACCTGAGGAAACTGAAAATCTAACTGTGGAGATCACAAAATATTCTTTGATGAGACCTTCTCCCAGTGAATATAACAAAATTAAACAACAGCAACAAGAAAACCCCAGAAATTTAAAACTAAGAATTATATTGTGGCAAGCTTCAAACCTGTCTTTCAAGAATTGACAAGCTAGTAAAGCTTGTATTTTAGAAATTGAAATGTGTTGAATTGTGACTTGCCTCTACATGGTCTGATATTCATGGGGTTAGAAAAGAAGTAAATAGAAATCTGTTTAATTTTGAGTTTCTGAAGCACTTAAGTCAATACATTTACAATGTAATAATGCTTTGATTTTAAAACCAAATTTAGACAAAATCTCTTCTATTAGCTAATACTTAAAAGTTTTTCATAATTTTCATTAAAATAAGAAATTATCCTTTTTAGCATTTTGAATGTTTTGTCTCTATCTGATAAGGCAACCAGTTATGTGAGGGGTGTGTGTGTGTGGGTTTGGGTGTATATTGTGTATTCATATGTGTGTATCTCTATGTCTAATCTGGGTGTGAATGTGTTTGTGCCTAGCTACATGTAATGTGTATATATGTTTGACTTTCTATATGAATGGTTATTTTTATATGCTTGTTTCTATGTATGTGTGTATATGTACTGTGGCATATATATTTTATGTACGTAATTGTCTGTGAGTGTATTGTTTATATGACTGTGTAGACAGTCATTGTATAGATTGTATGTCTGAGTATATATGTGGCTGTATAAGGGTATGTATATATATATGTATATATATATATGTCATATTTATTTTCCTGCTGCTGTAATAATACACCCTTAAAAAGGCTACTTGAAGGAGAAAGAGTTTGCTTTACAGTTTGATGCTAAATCCACCTTGGTAGGCAAATGACAGTAGCAGAAGGTCAAGACAGTTTGGAACATTGCATCTACAATCAAGAAGCAAAGGATGATGAATACATGTGCTCAAGTGGTCTTTTCTGATTTATAATGTGTAGGACCTCACCCCATAGACTAGTGCTGCCGACAGTTAAGGCAGGTTCCCATCTCAATTAATCTAACCAAGATAACCTCTCACAAGCATGCCCAAAAACTAACTCTATGTGGATATTCCTTTAGCGATATAGCTTTTTTTTCTAGGTGATTCTTGATATTATAAACTTGATGATCAATACTATCTCATCAAAGTGTTAGAGAGTGTGTATGTGTGTGTGTGTGTGTGTGTGTGTGTGTGTGTGTGTGTATACGCACATATATGCATGCAAGTCTGTTTCCCTCTAGGATTTGCTAAAAATAACACAAAGTGTAAAAATTTAAAATTTACATTGGAAACTTAAAAGGAAAATAAAACAAAATCTTTGATTTTTACTTTTACTGTGTTTGTGGAATAAAATATTTAATGACAATTTTGATATCAGAATCCTACCTTTTACAACATAATTTAAATCTTCTCCCCAAAAGATGAACATGGGGTTGGACAGATGGTTCAGGAGTTAGAGGTGCTTCCTGCACAAGCGTTAGGACCTAAGCTCAGACACCAGCATCCTTATAAAATCTGGGCATAGTCCTGCATACACCTAGAATCTGAGCATGGAGGGATATGGACACAGGAGGATCTCTGTGGCTTCCTGGCTGCAGGCAACATGAAGTGTGAGGCTCAGAAAAAGAACCTGCCGAAAGAAACAAGGCACCACACATCTGTACGGGGTCCCACACAGAGCCAGGAAGATGCACACTTGGAAATTCCAAAACCTATGCTTGGGCTGACATGGTGAGATGAACTTGGCAGATAGGTAAGTTTAAACACATTGGCATGTGGGACTAACGTCTGGATCTAAGCTTATCCAATTATGTCACCAGAGTGACATAAGAGGAAGAGGAAGGTAGGAACAGTCAGTTGTGGTGGGAGATGGGCTAAAAATGCTTAGGTCATGATCTAGAGAAAATGTAAGATTGTGGCTTGCTGGTTTTACAGACAGAAGTAGGAGAAATCCAAGAAATACCATCTCCTGTAGGAGCTGAAAAGGAGAATGAAATATACTGTCTACTGGAGTCCATGGAACAGAGCAGACCTGATAAGTGCCAGGAGTTTAGCTGAATGAGGCTGACATGCACCCTTAAGCTCATACCTGAAAGGCGTTAGCTCTTCATAGTTTTCATCCAATGTGCTTGTGTCATTTTTTATAAGGAAAAGAAAGTAAATTTCTTTATTTCTGATAAAATTTTTAGTTTTGTTTACTAAATTCCTCCTTCATTTCTATGTACAATACTAGGCTTCACTTTCTCCCTACATTAGACCAGATACCCAAGGTACATAATAATTACATAACATGAGTCTCACATAAAATAAATTAATACTCACATAATTAAGGCAAGTTAGTTTTAAGAGCAAATGACTCACAGTATAGCGTCTCTTTGTTGCCTAGTCAGGGATCCTTCTCTTTCCATGTCCTTAGTCCTAGGATAACAGGGTAATGCCACCAAACCAGACTCATTTGGCCATTTTCCTCATTGTAAGAGGGCCTCTATTTCTTCTTCTGGAAAAGAGGTAGGTGATTACTTGTTCTAGAATCTGATAAACATTACTCTTGCATTGTTGACAAGTCATGCTTCTAAGCTGGTAGATTAAACTTGCTTTGTTTGGAGAATATTTCTTTCCTCCTGAGTGTTAGGCTTAGTTGTTATTTCCTGTGTTTAGGTAATAGTTTGTGTTTCCTGCGTTTAAGTCACAGTTCCTACTTCCTGTTTATTGTACATAGCTCCTGTTTCCTGTGTTCAGGGTGATATCTCCTCTGTCTCACCATTAAAAAAAAATGATAATTTTTCTATAATTAAACTGAAATAAATAATTATGTAGATGTATAATTTTTCTGTACTAAAATTTATGGCAGTTTCCAAAATGTGAGACCTTTAGGGTTAAGACCTAGGAAGATATAAAAGCCCTGACCCATCCTTGTTTTAATCTTGTTTGCATGAGCCCTTATGGCTTTATGTTAGGGATGTCCAGGTACCTCTGCCCACTTCACCTAGGCATAGCATTTTTCTACCAGTTCCTGAGGAACTGTCAAGGGCTCAAGAGATTAATTAGGTTGATATTTAAAGCTGACTATCCATTAGCGGATAATCATTTATGTTATATTTCAAGACATCAATAATTGGTATTGATGTTTATTACAGATGGTAGGAGGCAGCTATATGTACTAATATTTGTGCATGTGTATCTCAAAATGTATGTACACAAGTTTAGCTATCTTGACGAGACATTGTGAATTGAAAGGTCCAGGTATGTTCTCTACAGTGTTATTTTCTTCTGCTTCTTATTACCATATTCTACAAACTCCATGTTTGGAACTTTCCATTTTCCATTCACTCTGAAGCATAAAAGTAAAACAGAAGCAAAAGCATCTAATCATATCTTATTATCTTCTTCATTTTGATGTTGAAGATACACCAGTTCCCCAAGTCAGCTTCAGGCTATTTACTTCTAGATGAATTCTATGGAGAGCCTTTGATCTGGTGAAATTTGACTGAATTTTAAATTAAAGAAATAGAGATGGTCTAACATTCAGCATTTCATTGACATCCCATATAAAGTGCATATCACAGTCAAATAAAGAATTCTCTGATGAACACCCTGACCTGCGGTGACTAATCTCAGCAGCTCTAGTACATGTTCACAGATCTTTCAGAAATAAAAGCATCAGAGGACATTGCTAAAGCAAGTCGTATATAGAAATTGACTATTTTTAGCCTCTTAATTTTTGATGAAAATGTTGTTTTAGGCCAAAAACTAATTGACAGGATTGAAGTATATACATCCTTAGACTTATTTTGGCCTGTGTTATAAAGCTGTTCATGTATGCTGTTAGGAGGATGCTTGCCTAGTATATAGGGAGCCCTGAGATTCACCCCAATATTGTATTACATAGGAAAAAGTGTACAGGGTTGTAATTCTTGAACCAGTAAGTGGGGTAGAAGGAGCATTAAGACTCTGTGTGTGTGTGTGTGTGTGTTTGTGTGTGTGTGTGTGTGTGCCTGCTTATCTGTGTTTGTGTGAGAGAGACAGAACAAGCCAGAGACAGACTGACAGACAGACAGAAAGCACAGAGAGACACATAGACATAAAGTCAAGAGATTGAGACACACAGAGTGAAATTCTAAGAACAAATACTCTCTGGACAGTAAAGTAACATACTCCTTGCAACCCCTGGCTACTTTGCTTCAAATGTCTGGTTATTCATGATAAATTCTAGCCAGTCTTACTTGTGTCACTTCATGCTATTCATGTCCAATAACTCACTTTTGTTTCTTCTGATATATAGGTATCGTCTATGAGAATAATGTTAAAGTGGCTGCATTTTTACTGATCTTGATGATGATCCCAAAATTAGAAGCAGTACTTTGGATAGCTTTGAGATGCCATAAGTATTCCATACCTCTTAGATTTTGTGCTCTTCAATAAAACTCTCCTTAGAGATCAAGTGTAGCATATATGGTAGGTTTTTTTTTTGTTGTTGTTAGCAAAACTAATCCATAAAAAGTAACTGACACCTTCTGTATCTTTTTAGAATGAGAGAAGCTCACCATCTCTTCAGAGAACTACTAATTCCTTGGTAGATGTCTAAGCAGAGAGAAACTTAAACCCAAAAGCTGAATTCTGGAGTCTCATAATTAAGATTGAATGAAGGATGCAGCTATTCAAATCTTATAGAAAAGTTCAATGTTTCTCCCTTGTCATAAAAAAAAAAGAGCAGGAAGGAATTAAGCAGCAGAAGTACACAGATAAAAAAGCCCCCCCCCCAAAAAAAAAGAAAGAAAGACAAAACAAGAAGGAAAGAAGAAGAAACAACAAAGAAAGAAAAGTTTCATACACCAAAATAACCATGAGTGTAAAAACTCTAAGTGTAAAGCTGAGGTCTACAATACAATCTGAAATCTGAGGGAATTCTAGAAACAGCACTCTGAAATATCTGGTTTTACCTAAGCAAGAAATTGTCTAAAAATTATATTCGTCCTTTTAGAAAAATCTCCCCAAACTGACTTCATTTGGGCAAGGTGGTCAGAGTGAAGGAGATGGATTGATTTGAAGTCAACAACAGAGCTAGAGACTTATGCAGTTTTAAACTGTCTGTGCACAGGAGGCATGGATACACTGCTTTATCCACCCTGGTTTTCTAGGATATTATAAGGACTTGTAATTACAAGACATGGTTCTAACTGATAAGCTATCCACATGAAGCACAAAAGGCCTTGCCCAAAGCAATTGTTTGCTGCAACTTCAAATTACCTAAAGAGTCACTGCATTGAAGAATGTTGGTGTTTCTCTTAATAACTCATACATAGCTTTGCAATGTGAATTGACTGAACAAATATATTTTTTTAAAATGTGCTCAGATCTCACTATCCTTGTCACCATCCATGGATTCATACGAGAGAAATAAAATTGTGTCTGAACAAGTAAAGGTATTTTCCACAAATATTATTCCTCAAAGGACACAGTATAAGAAATGTACACCTAGCATTGATATTGATTTAGATATCAGTGGTTTACACATGATTTGAGGGATACAGGAGGAGGATGTCCATGGACTGTCAGCAAATATTATGCTATTTCTGAAAGAGTCTTTCTCATCGGTGCACTCTGCTATTCACAAGTATCTTAGAAGCAAAAGCTATAGAGGATACAGAGGGACAACTGAAAATTTGAACTGAAGTGTGTGTGTGTGTGTGTGTGTGTGTGTGTGTGTGTGTGTGTGTGCATGCACATGTTATATGAGTTAATAACACAATGAGCTATAAGCTCTTTAGTCATTATGGGCCATCTAGGAATAATTCAGCCTAGAATAATTTATGTAAGACTATTTACCTTAACTCAAGCCACTCTTGCAAGTTTGAAACAGTGGAGTAGAAGCAAGGCTGGGAAGCAGAGTGCTCACAGCTTACACTTTCCCTTGGGTCTCTGGTTTCAATACTCTTCCTCAATTGGTGATCCAAGGCCAGAAAAGCTTCAGCATAGCTGTTTGCTTCCTAACTGTACTTGAAAAGGAGACCTTTCTTCAGAAATAATATTGATAAAATGCACACATTACCAAAAACAATCTAGAGATAGGATTTGACTGTATTGAGTCTGGTGACATTCTCTATAGAAATATGAAGAAAAAATTGGAGCCCTCAAAATTTAAAAGACACTGTCAGTCAAAGCAACCATGAGGAATAAGGAATGGTGGGGGTATTGGAATATATGATTTAAAATTATATTCTATCTGTATTAACATAAAATACAACATTTCACTGAAACAAGAGTGGTCAATAATATGGAGGAGTAGACGATTCACAAAAGACTAGACATCTACAACCACTGGAACTGGACAAAGGTACCCCAAAATATAAATTTATATTTAATTAACTTCTAATACTTCTTTATAATTTAAAAATGGTGAAAACCGGGCATATAGTTACTGATTGATGAAATTTCCTTCATATCTATAACTTAATCAAAGCCTACCTTAAAAAACCTCAAGATTTGAAGAAACATAGGAGAAATATATGGGTAGGAAGAGATAATCTGAATCACTGCAATAATGATTGGCAAATGCAATTACACACAATTGAGAAACTTCATACAACAAAGGAAAGTCTTAACCAACCACAGAGTCAGACAGTGAGTGGCAGAAAGTCATTACCAGCTACTCATCAGGCAGAGATTCACATCCAGAAGAGCCAAAGAAGTTAAATGACAAGAGTAAATAATTCAGTAAATAGGTAGACAAATGAACAGGTACTTTAGCTGACGTGAAATGTTCAATACAAAATGTAAAATTGTTCATAATCTTTAGTCATCTGAGAGATACAAATCAAATCCACACTGACATTCCCCCAAACCCTCTCCACTCTGCATTGCTAACAAGAAAAAATACTAATGTTGTCCAAGACACAGAGAATAAAGACTCTTATAGAATTTTGGGAAGGTAAATTAGTCCAGACGTGAGATAAATTAGTGTAAAGTTTACTCCAAAATCAAAAACAGAGCCACCATATGGCCCGGCCACAACTCCAGGGTATTCGCTCACAAAGCAAAGTCAGTTTCTTTGGGAGAAAACTGCATATTTATTACAATCTCCCTTACAACTGCTGTCTATGGAGTCAGCATTGGTGTCCACCAATAGATGAATGGCTCAGGAAGTATATGTACAGCACAGCCTCATCATTCACAAAAAAGAATGAAATTATGTTGTCTGTAGAAAGTATAGAGAACTGTATATCATTGTAGGAAGTGACACTAATCACACAGGAACACAAGGCTATGCCATATGTGCAATTTAGAAATAAATTTTTAAGTCAAATTAAATTAAAATTTTAGTGTGGATGTATAAGGGGAAAAGGAAGAAGTGATTAAGAATGAATGAGAACAAAAGAGTGAATATAAGCAGTGGTGGTGTGTGTGTATCCAAAAATGCTTTCCTTTAATTAAACAGAACTGTAGGGCCTTTCTAAAGAACTGACTAATTAGGATGATCACATAGCAATTTTACATATACATAATTTTAAATATAAACATATATTTTAAATGGATACACAAACATAACTCTTTTCTACACTGGACCCTTTTTATAGACAAAATGACCAAGTTGCCAAATATGCTTTCTCTGGTCATCGCTTATTATAAAAAACACAAGCATGTAATAGTTTAGAGGGCCAGCAAATGCTACACTCTTGGACGACAGGAAGCTATGTATGATGTTTTTTCGAAATATAATGGGCTTCAAGTATTTCCCAATTAGATAGAAATGGAAGTCCAGGAAAATGAAATGAATTGTCAGAATTTTACTAGGACTGCTTACATTTAAAACTGTTCTCCTCTAATGCTTATTTCATAATGATATCCATTTAAATTTAATTCAAAGAAACATCAGTACTTTATATCTGTATCAACAGCTTCAGTTATGGGAAAAGTTAATTTCAGAGCTGACGTCTGTGTTCTTCTCCCTTGTTCTCCCTTGTGTGTCCTGGTCTATCATTAGTGGAGTTGGAGGGAGACTTTGGTTTATATACTTCAGTTTGCAAATAGAATGA
This sequence comes from Mastomys coucha, assembly GCF_008632895.1. Lineage (NCBI taxonomy): Eukaryota > Metazoa > Chordata > Mammalia > Rodentia > Muridae > Mastomys > Mastomys coucha. The sequence continues at coordinate 45,281,365 of NW_022196904.1, read as the reverse complement.
AATATGAAAACATTTCTATTCTTATTATTCAATTCATTATTATCATACATCTGAATTCTTTTGACTTATTTTCCAAAAAATGGGGAGATTTACTCTGATCTCAAAGTCTACTGTCTGCAGTACTAGCCCAGGATGCTGGAGTCTACTGATTTTTTCTTCTAAAATCTGCAGATATTCTCTGTAGCAATAATCTCTAATGTGGTCTTGGCCAGGGCTAGCATCACTCACATGCAATATTGACCTCACACTCAATTTTTATCATGTGTTTTGAATCTGAGAATATTTTTATGGAAAACATGTTAGATTAAGCAAAGGTAAGTTAATAAATATGAACTAAGGTTCAAAAAGATTCAACAATTCAATTCAAATGGATTCAAGCCAGAACTAAGATTCAATTGAAAAGATAATATCTACAATTTTTGTACTGTCTACCCTTGACATTGATAATCTCTGGTATACACAGTATAGACTCTGTCTCCCTTCGAATTGACCACAACAAGTAGAATAGCTCTACCCCTATATAAAATAACATACCCAGTGGTTGTAAGTACATTCGTTATCCTTTGACTTAGATTATTACTGAGGTGGGTGGACAGGCATGGGGACAGCAAACAGATAAAAATTAAACTGCTTTAAAATATTAAGGAGTTGCTTGATAGATAGTAGGAAAATTTTTTTTATAGTAGACGAATTTTCTACTTATTGTTGCAAGTGTGTGTATAACTCAATTTATCAGTATGTTTTTGGTCTCTGTAGACACATTACAAGCTTTCACTGAATTTGGGCTTTGGAAGAATGGCAGACATAAGACAAAGTGTGATCCTATTAAAGTATTTGATACAATCTCTCCATTGTGGACAATTCAGCTGCAGAAAAACAATATTGTCTCTATTGTGCTCTCAGCAGTCTGTGTCCAAATAAGAGTAATCTGTCAGAAGGAAAAGGAAAAAGAAAGCTTTAACAGGAGTTTTGCTAAGTTGAGGAAGCCAGGGATTGACTCATGGTTGCTTACTGTGATATAAAATCAGGGAGCTGGACAGAAAATTAGAGCCTGTGACCTCATCTTGACAGTTTGTATGGAACAGTGTCTTTGGGTCTTCTTGTTTAAGAGAGAAATGTTACAATTATTTGTATCTTATGTAGACCAATCAGAAGTTTCTATTTCATGTCTTACTAGCTAAACTAGAATGAAATAGTAGCTTCAGCAAATAGAATAAGCATCACCCTACGCATTCACCTACAATTAATACTGGCTACCTCAGATGCAGGACATTGACACACAGGTAAAATGTAACTGAGACAGGACCATGGTCTTGGCTGCAAATATGGATGGGGCGCTCAGCATTGTTTCAGGTTAGGATGTCAGAGGGGAGGTTAGGCATTGTCAGGTGTGTGAGGCAGACTAGTAGATATAAAGAGGCTTGACATTCCCTGCTATAAGTCTGATTTACCTGGGGGATGGGATCAGATGCTGAGAATAGAGTAGAAGGTTATTGTCAATTCCCTCTCACCTGGTGTGCTGGGTTTGGTCAGACCAGCAAGTATTCTCAGTACCTGGAAGATTTGATTCTGTGATGAAAGGGAGTTGGTGATCATTATATAAGAAGCTATGAAATATGGCAGGATCAAAATGTGAGTGCACTCTGCTGAAGTCTGGAGTCTTTCTGACAGTCTATCAACAGATTAACAGTGAAACCATCCATTTGCTTATTCACTGGTACTTATTGTCAATCACAGTGCTTTGTTCTGTGGCCAGGCCGTAGAACACAGAGCAAACAAACATCCCTGCCATCCTCAAGGAGCTTGCATTCCAGAGTGAAAAACCTACAATAAGCCATTTTATATTGAGATTTTTCAGAAAATCATAACTTCACAAATATAAAAGGTAAGAAAATGAGGATCAAAGGAGAGCATACATAGAAATTTGGCAAGCAGGAAAACATGAGGGGATGTCTGGCTGTAAATGACAAGTCACGCATGGAGTTGACACAGAGCACAATATAAAATCAGATACAGGAAGCAAATACACAGATTGCATTTATTTCTCTATAAAGTTGAAATAGTTCTGACTACTTATGCATTAGTGCTATTGGGTTAAAGAAACAAACAATGGTGTGGTAGGATTGTGATACCCTGTGCCTATTAGAATTTTATTCTTTTGCTGATACAAAGATGGTAATACAAAAGTATTTGATGAAAGTCATTCTATTAGTAGTTCCCATTTCAAACTTTACATTTTAAAACTGGCCATTTATTGATTGGAGAACTAATTTTCGAGCAGGGATCTATTTAAGACCCTTCTCGGAACTG
>NW_022196904.1:45251267-45279045 GCF_008632895.1 Mastomys coucha | reverse complement strand
TTCTCTGGCCTGCAGAAGCTCAGTGTAGTGCAGACATGCCTGCACTGAGATGATTTGTAACAGGCTGATGGCTTTATCTGTAAGCCTTTTACTGGGCTGGCTCCATTAGACTGGGCTTATGTCACAGAATTGCTCTTCTCAATTGTCTGGAATTTTTTGTGCCCCAACTATTTACTAACTGCTTAGAAAGATCAGCCAGTGTAATTCTCTTATAGGCTGTTCAGTCTAGTTCTTCTCTCTGCAACAGCTTTTGGGTTGGACACAAAATCTAGGGTTGACAAGAGTAGCATATGTCTCAGATGAACTCATTGTTCTGTAAAGTGGAAAGAGCTAGTGAAATTATAGTTACTGTAATTGGAACTGCAAGGAAATACACTGCACTGTAGGGCTAACTTAAACGTGTTTGCACTGTACACTGTATGTTATAATAAATAATGAGACTATGAGTATATAGTCCATATATATATATGTGTGTGTACATATATATATACATATATATACATATATATATATGGAAAAGTTAATATCATTACATAAAATAGGAAAGGAAGGTCAGTTAATTTTCATTCTTGAATAAGTTGCTGATGTTCAGTTTTGGAATCTAAACTGGGTTGTTCATGTTAAGGAAAGAGTGTCTAAGATTTACTTCCAAACAAGTTTCCATTTCAGAAGGTACATTCTACCCTTGTCACAATGCACCCTTTGTTTATAAGGCACATACTTATTTCCAAGAAGATATTTTAAATGGATATAAAGTTAGCAATTGCTTAATATGCTTATACTATTCTGTTTTCAACTCTGCAATATCTTTATTAATTTTTAGAAAAACAGGTTAAAAACTTCAAAGTCCAATGAAATCTCAGTAGACCAATATCTACTCAGATTCTGACAAGGTCAATCAATGACTGTCTTCCTTAATTGCATATTCACAGCTTTTATAACAGTATGTGGCTCCTGAAGGCAATGAGGATATTGAGTGCTGTCATCATGATGTGTTAGTGGAATTGAGATTTAATTAGTGGGGTATCATGCAAACAAACACAGAGAGGATTTTAAATGCATATTAATCCATATTTGTGCTTCAAATGTCCATTGTTTTTCATTTAATAGAACTTTCTTGGACTGATAAATTTTTATATTGCCTCAGCTCTTCCCTTTACCTTCTATGAACACATAGTGTGCTTGTCTTCTATCTGAAAGTGAATATTAATTTACTTCTAAATTTGGAACCACCTTTAACATAGCTTCTACTTGGAACTGAGCACTGCCTGTCTCTATGAAAACATTGATCCTGTTATTCTTGCTGAGAGCTCCTATACAATGCTCTCTTTTATTTTAATCAGTAAGTTCAGAGCAGTGATTCCTTTTTTAAATGGAAGACAGTGGTGGATGATATCAGGAGAACACCTGAAGTCAGTACTTATGTTAGAGTGTCAGAGAGTAATGGTTATATAAGCTTTTCCTGGGACAAGAGAAGAGACATCTACTGACCAATGATAGAGAGAATGACTAGATCTAAGGCATGATTACCCCAAATCTTACAATGTTTAACCACTAGTTTATTGGGTTCCATTACAGAGTGTACATAAAGGGATACTCACAGAAGTCTGTAATTCCAAATAGTGGCACCACTGAGAAGTCTCCCTCCAACAGGGATGGCCCTTCCTGGTAGCTTTATAGAGTGTGCTAGCCCTTCAGTCAACCCTCCATAGTATGTATATTGTTGACTGGTCCTAAGTCATCATGATCATGTATAGATGGGGAAGAATTAAATAAAGGTGGTGGGAGGGGGGCATGGGAGGGAAGGCCAAAATCTCAGCAGAGGTTTTAATGCCCCAAGCACCCCTTCCTTCCATAAGGGAATGTCAGGAGTTTGGCTTTTAAAAGTCCCATGTAGCTGAGTGATGGTATTAGATTCCTAAAATCCTAGCACTTGGGAGGCAGTTCGAGGCCAGCCTGGTCTACAAAGTGAGTTCCAGGACTGCTAGGACTACACAGAGAAACCCTGTATATATAATTCTTTCTAAAAAATGTCCCTTGTAGTAGTCACAGGTGCCTCTGATTAAGATGGAAGAGTTCCACAACAGTGGTTTTTAATGTTTAGTTATCACTATGCATATCACAGATGTGTAACTTATTTCATTTATCACTTTATATAATTGACACCCAAATATATCATAATATATGTATATGTTTAGTTCATTATTCTATATGTTTCAAACATTTCACAAATATAGCATTATACATCATAATAAGTAAAAGATACTTAATAAAATATCTTTTGACACAGAACTTCTAATTTTGGAATTCCAAAATTTCATCCAGTTTAATATTTTCCTTGTCAAGATACCCATAAGATTCTCTCATAAGATTAAGTAAAAACATAATTCCTCAATATTAAATATTTTTCAGTGTAATAATTTAAAAATAAAAACCACAAAATACTACTTATATATCAAATAATATTCATTTTATTATTCTCTATGAGGCCCCACCTCAAAACACTATGGTTTTATTTTTCTAAACTATGATTTTATTATGAATAATTAATGAAACAATCTCTAGATTTAGAGATGAAAGAGACAGCTTTTGAGTATTCAGTTCTGAAATCAGTTTAATCTTAGGCAAATAGCTAAAGTTCTTGAGTTTCACCTACTGGAAAAAGAAGTTTTTCAAGGAAAAGTAAGGCTTAACAGGCTCATCTATCTCTAAAGTTCTAAGATATTGGCTGAAAAAGCTCTGAGTTAGATACTCAGTCTCTTGCCCTCTCTTCCTCTCTTCTTTCTTACATAGTGTTCTAGTAACATTTATCAAAATTTGAGTTCTGCTTTCCAGAAGGAAGTGAAGATCTATTGCTGCCCAGCTTCAGGGAATACAATGTTCTCCAATAATCACTCATAGTGACACAAATATCTTAAGCCCATGAGCTAGAGAAAGGGAACAGCTAGATGGTTAACAGGGCACAGGGCAGATGTGCTGGCCATCTCTGCTTGTCCCTACCCTTGATAGTCTGGCATTTCCAACACCCTCTTCTATATTTTTGAGTGAGTCTCATTCCTGTACAAAACAACTGCACATACTAGTTGTACTCTGCTATTTTGGATAATAGAAGACAATTTTAGTTAAGAATAGGTCATCAGCATAGGATTTCCTAATAAAGACAACTATATAATAAGAATTGTAATACTATCCTAGGAATGGGGTGTGTGTGTGTGTGTGTGTGTGTGTGTGTGTGTGTGTGTTTTGTATGTTTGAAAGAGAGAGAGAGATGGAGACAGACACACTCTCTCACACAGAGAGAGGAGGAGTGGGCAATGGAGAGGGAGAGGGAGAGGGGAGGAGGAGGGGAGAGAGAGAAAAAGAGAGAGAGGGAGGGAGAGAGAGAGAGAAAGAGAGAGAGACAGAGACAGAGACAGAGAGACTGTGTCTACAATAATGATGCTTGTGGACATGTCTGTGGGTCTTTTAAACAATCAGTAAGATGGGTTTTATTTTCTGTGCACAGCCATGTCCTTATCTTTGAGCAGTGCTGTTTGATATTGGCTGTGTGTATGTCTGTGGTCTATTACCTTGGCTGATGATAGATGTGAGAGGACTAGTCCCACTAAATGTGGCACCATTCCTAGGTTCCTGGGTTGTGTAAGATAGCTGGCTCAATGTGAGAGTGCGTAGCAAGCTGGCAAATAGCATTCCTTAATGATGTTCGCTGCAGCTCCTGCTTGAGTTTCTGCCTTGGCTTTCCTAGATGATGGACTTTAAGTTATGAGATAAAATAAACCCTTTCCTCCCCAAGTTGCTTCTGCTTGGTCATTCATTGTAACAACAGAAGCAAACAAGGACATATAGGCAAGTGGAGGGCATAAAGTGCAAAGCATAGCAGCACTCTCACAGCATCTAAAGCGAGACACTATTGTCTTGTATTTTACTAAGCTCTGAAACTTTTACATGCATAATCACGTTTAATCCTTAAGGAAATTCTGAAAGCCAATTTATATAATGACCAGTGAAAATAAACAAAACTCTACAGTGCAAGTAGCTTACTTAAGCTCACAAATTCTTGTGATAGCATATCTCTGTATTCATGTCTGAAAGAAAAGCACCTGATTTCTATTTGTACAACCAACAAGACTGGTTTAATTTGCTGTACACAACCATGCCCTTATCTTTATGCAGTACCATGTGATATTTGGATTTTTGAAAACTGAATGTTAATATCTGATTAGTTGCAGTTTCCATTAACAGTATTTGCTTAAATCAACACAGGTTTTATTTTTATTGCTTTTGTTCCTATTATGAATGTCCCATATTTCTGATATGCTGTCCATCACTCATTTGAGGCTTTTGACATTTTTTTGTGCTACAAATTATCCATGATTTAAAAAAAAAATCACTATAAGACAAATAGGCTTTACTTCTATCAACTGATAAGCAAGAACTCTTTAATAATAATAATAAAAAACCATTGTGTTGTAATTCCTTGAAGCTAGTAAGGCAAAGGTCTAAATAATTTCTGTTGGAACATCTGGCTTCCGCTTACTTCACCTGTCTTACTTCACCTGTCTGAAGCCCTATGTGCCTTTCTCCTTTGACACCAGAGCCTGGGGCATGAGTTCATGCCTCATGACTAACTACTCTTTGATATGCCGTGTATATTAATGTATTTGAGGAATAGGTACATTAGTTCCTTCTAGTGTATAATTTCCCAACTGCTTTATGAAATGAGGATTGATTTTATGTATCCACCTGGCTCAACCAAGGTACCCAGTAATTGTCAAACACCAGTCCAGATGTTTCTCCGAAGGTCTGCTTTAAATGTAACTAAAATTTATGTCAGTGTGTTATGAGCAAAGTGAATTATCTTCCATTATGGAGTGAGCCTCACATAATATGCCGAATGTGACAGTTAGAAAGAATGAGGTTTTTGAAGGTATGCTCTGGACTCAGTAGCATCTAGTTGTGATATCATCTCTACATGGTTCTGGAGTCAGCCTGTGTACCATGCTGGGATTTGTCAAGCTCAAAACATAAAATGAGCTCCTGAAAACCTTAAACTCTTGATAGAGAGATGAGAGGTAGATGATAGAATATAGATAATACTCAAGAATGAAAGTGTCAGATGATAGACAGATACTAGAATGTAAAAATACACGTGATAGATGAAAGTGATAGATGATAGGCCATTTAAAAATCAAGTCACCATTGATTTTGCTTTTCTCCTTGAGAATAACTCTTTGGCAATATTTGATCAAGCTTCAATCCAGTCTATGTGATCCTTTGAATAAGGAGAAGTTTTTATTTGTTTGTTTGTTTGTTTAACCCTTATTTCTTGGATTCATATGACTGAACTCCTGAGGAAAACCTAAGTCTATCATTGTTCCAAAGCTTGACATATTGCTTTCTCTAACATATTGTTTTGTTAAAGGACATCTCCAAATTATGTAGTCCTGAATACTTATATTAAATCTTGATTTGGTTATTTTAAAAAAAGATATTATGGTCATTAATGGTAATATATAAGAGGTAAGGCCCTTAGGTTAAGCTTAAGAAATTATACATAATTTCTTCAGCTATTTTACATAATCAGGCAAATGAAACAACAATAAAAATCTTCATTGTGTTTTATTAGTACCACTGTTTTCCTATTCCTTAAATATCAATTACTTATTCCTTAAATATCAATAAAATATCAATTATGTATTGTAAATCACATCATATAGTTATTTATTTATTTATTTATTTATTGTTTTGTTTTTTCGAGACAGGGTATAGCTCTGGCTGTCCTGGAACTCACTCTGTAGACCAGGCTGGCCTCAAACTCAGAAATCCACCTGCCTCTGCCTTCCAAGTGCTGGGATTAAAGGTGTGCGCCACCACCTCCTGGCCACATAATTATTTTTAAATGTATTTATTACAGATAAACTAAGGTTGATGACTAATATTCAAGAAGATTTCTAAGGTAAATAATAAGATGAAAGAACCAAAGGTCACAAAGTAGTTTCTATGGTTAAGATTAGGGGGTGGTTCCACCCAACTATATTAATTTGGATATGTATTTAATTACAAGGCTTGCTATAGTCATGGATATGAGCTGAGGTATTCCTATACTAGGTTTGTCTTACCTTAGATTTCTTTCCTAAAGCTGTCTTTTTCAGCAGATTACTTTCAGCTAACAACATTTTTTAACAATGCAATCTGAACTGTTTCCAACTGAATCCATCTTTCTTTTAGAACTTTTATCACCATGAGCCATGTTGTCACAGGCTCTTCAGGGCAGCAGAAAGCCAGGTTTACATGGCCTCCCACTATCTGCCTCTGTGTGTGGTGCTCACCCTTTGCCTGCCATGATCTAAAGACTTTAAATGAAAAAAGAATCATGGATGTGATTGTCCCTCTTCACAGCAGTGTCTCATCTCCACAGCTGGTATTATGAACTGAGGAAATACAGCAGAAAGAGGCATTTTCATGGTACTGGACTGAAATGCAGTTTATGCCATTAAATAGTAAGCCCTGTTTTGCTTCATTTCAGATATGTTTCCAAACATCTGATTTCACTATCCTGGCTTTCTCATAAGAAAAAGAAACCACCTATCTCTCTCTTGCTTGAAGTCGGGCTCTTTTACCAAAGAAAATTAATATATTATGTGGCCATCACTTTTCCTCCTCGGATCACTGGTCCTCCAGGACAAAGGGAGCAGAAAATGGTAGGGTTAGTGGTAGTTGGGTGGTGTCAAATACCCATGGATTAACTTCCAGAATTAGTTTCAGTAAGACTGTGCAACTTTATTCCAGGTGAACAAGGGGTATATAGATCATTGGGAGTGGGTACTTTGATTTTGTAATCAGACTATAGGATCAGCTGTTAATGTACTGGTCCATTCTAAAAAGGCTGAAAACCCAAGCCACACCTATCATTTTTTGGGTTTAGTTAACTTGATCAATCATGCCTAGGCCCTTATGGGGATCAAATTCCATTTTCAACATCCTATTATAGGATCTGAGGGAGTGAATAAAAATGCACTCATTTGACTAAGAATGTCTCTTCCTGTTCCCATTCCTGCTTTTCTCAGGACCCTCTTCACATTGAGCCTGTACCTATTCAGCAGATTTTCAAGGTGGACGTACGTTATTGGCTAGGGTGGAGGCCTGAGACTGCTTCATTTATAGGTTAGGAGTTTGGGCAAGTTTGTATAATCTCTATAAGCCGAGCAAATTGAACCCATAAACTCTCCACACACTATCCTCAAAGGTCCAGGAAGAGCTCTTCTTCTTCTTCTTCTTCTTCTTCTTCTTCTTCTTCTTCTTCTTCTTCTTCTTCTTCTTCTTCTTCTTCTTCTTCTTCTTCTTCTTCTTCTTCTTCTTCGCCCTCTCCTTCTCCTCCTCCTCGTCCTCCTTTTCATCCTCCTCCTCGTCCTCCTCCCCTCCTACTACTCTTTCTCCTTTTCCTCTCCTTCTCCTCCTCCCTTTTTCTTCTTTCTTCTTCTCCTTCTTTTTGTTCCTTAATAACTTTTTTTACAGTCCAGTTGTTATCTTTCTACCAGTCCTCCTTCCAGCAGTTCCTCATCCCATTCCTCCTTTCCTGTCTCCAAGGAGATGTCCCCACCCACATCCACCCCAGCAGACCTTCCTCCTCCCTGGGACCTCAAGTCTCTCTAAGGTTAGGTAATTCTTCTCTCACTGAGGTCATACCAGGCAGTCCTCTGCTGTATATGAGTCAGGGGGCCTCATATCAGCTAGTGTATGCTTCCTGGTTGTTGGGTCAGTGTTTGAGAGATATGGAGGGTCCAGGTTAGTTAAGACTCCTGATCTTCCTAAGGGGTCCTCTCTTCCTTTTCAGCTTCTTTGAGAAAATAGGCTGTGAGGAGAGAGAAAGGAGCCCTAAATCCAACCCATCTCAGGATGAGGTTTGCATGGGGATCGTACTCTCACTTTTGCTCCAGGACCGCTGTCCCGACCTCATACCTCCACAATATTATTCATCATATGCACATTTTTATCAGGTGTAAAGGGCCAGCTCTAGGACATGAAGCTGTGATGTTCCTGGAAGAAGATCATGTAATGATGGGGATGTTCTTAGATTTTAAGAATGTTTGCCAATCCTGGTAAAAATGGAAAGGCACATTGAAAGATGTCCATTTAATTCTGTTCTCCCTTCTAGTATGAGGTGATGTCTTCTTAATCTCTAATGCCTGAAGATGTGTCTGAGATATCAGTGAAACTGTTCACTGTTTTATTTCTAGATGTGGCTGATCTGAGAGAAGACATCATGTATTACATTGATACCTAACATTCTTGTAAAAGAGTTTTAGATTTTTCTACTTTTTCACTCAATGACAGAGCCTCTACTTCAATCTTTTAGACCTGCTTTGGTTGAAAATTGTTTTCCTTTCATCCAAATCCCCCTTGCCGATAATTGTAGAATCCAACTAGCTCTTTGTCCTTGGAAGAAGATAAGGCATTGACTAGTATAGTGATAGCAATAGAGAGCTGAATCAAAGAAAGTGGGTATTATAAATATAAAAGGCAAGAGGAAGCTGGGTGGCTAAGTTCAGAGAGACATTTTAAATCATAAAAAGAAATTTTTGAGCAAAAGGATAGTAACATTGTGTAAAGTCCAAGGGGTACACTAGGCACTAACAATAAATAAACATCTCCCAGGACTCAGAGAACATCTGAAAAAGGAGCCAATGCCACAATGAACATCAAGAGAAAAAGCTTAGCAAATTCCTTGCAAAGCTAAGAAACTTCAGGCTGGCCAGTGATTTTGGAGTAAATCCTCTATCATAGTAGACTTTCTAAGAGCTGTGTGGAGTCCTGGTTAAGTTTGAATGTACTTTCTGTTTCCTTTTGCCTGAGTCTTATATTGCATGCACAGATATCTGTTAGACACAATGCTCATTGGCTTTGGATAGCATCAAATATATGACCCCCTGATTATTCTTGAATTACAACAGTCAAACCATCATTCTTTCCCAATAACTGGCAAAGGACTATGTATAAGACAGAGCAGTGTATTGTACACTGGTCTGCACATCTATGTCCTTTGGCAAAGCATGTGGAACCTAATTTTCATTTTTCTGGAATTGACAGGTTATTATAATGTATGGATAGATGAAGCTGTTAATTGTATCCTAGCTGGAAACCTTGAGGGGTCCATTTTCTATTCTAGCACAACGAGATGATGTCATCCATGTGGAAAGGGAAGCTCCAGCCTCCACAATGACAATGGCTTTCCCTTCTTTCTAAATTACTTATATGAAGTATTTTCTCATAGCAGCCAAAGCTGGTTGGGACTCTGCTTCATACAACCAAATCAATAGTGTTTCCTGAGAGTGCCAAGTGAACTTGAACTGGACCTTGCAAATGTCTTTCGAGAATCACAAGGCTACAGCAATGAATAATTTATTTTATAATCTACACAGATATAATGCAAAGGACACTCTTTTCCTTAAGCTAACTCATCCCTTTTGTAAATGATATGGCACATCCAGATGCAGTTGTCATTTCTATAAAGCAATATGAAATAATCATCCATCATTCTTACTCCAGAACACTGTCATAAATAAGATTTGGCTGGCCTTTCCAAGAAGTGTGTAGAAACATTCTCAGAAATGAGTTATTATCTGTTTCTACAGCATTTGTCAAGATCTCCTGGGATCTGAAAACAAACATTAACTGATGTTTCAATTGGGTTAGGAGCTCAAGCATCTGAGAGGAAGAGTGCCAGCTAATGTAAGCAGAACATTTACTCAAAGGTTATCAAGCAGCTTTCAGAGTCTGGGAGAGACAGAGAACCAATCAGGGCTTAATGCAACCATAGAGCAATTCTCAGATTCTGGAAGAGCTCCATGATAGAGTAGCCTTCATCCCTGTTGACACCATTCATGGGCACTTGCCTTCACTCCCACTAGTAATATCAGGTCAGGGTGGGTGGCTTTATAGTGACACCATCCTTGTTCCTATGGATCAGCATGGTTTCTGGTACCATACGAATCTGAAGAGTTCTAGATATGCACACATCTTGGATTCAATAATATGTACTCAAAAATCTTGCATGAATTCATGTTAGAAGAGGGAAGTGTTTCATGTCAATTACCCTAATGGCAAAAATATATTGAGATACTAAATAAAATGAATGGAGGACTTTGCTCTAAGAGATTTTCTACCAATCATTTCTATTCAGAGGATAGTTAACTTCCCTAATAAGAACAATATTGATGGTAACTCATGGAAGATGTCCAAATTAATGTCATCTCCACATTTGTATTTTGAGACCAGATATATGGTAGTTGCTAGTGATGATTCATATAGTCTCAATGCAACTAATGAACATTGAATGTTGTATGATGATTTCATTCATCTCACCATGATACTAAAGGAGCTGAGTGTATACACTACATAAATGACATTCAATACTCAGCCTGCTTCCAGACAATCTCCACTCCATTTTCAGATGCAAGGTATCAGCAATGGGTTCAATATAATGAATAGGCTGTTATTTTAGAGTAGCCCATATCTCTGTAATTCTGGTACTGCATCGCTAATGATATTCCTGAAAACCTCCGAAGGAAGACATGGAACATATGAGCCTAGTCAGTGTTAGTGACTGGTAAATGGGATGATATAACAGTCAGGAGGACTACATGAGAGTGTGGAGGGCAGAGAAGTCAGAGACATCCCAGGCAGCAAGTTTGTCATTAGAAAGATTTTCCAGGTATTTTCTGCATCTCTCCTAGCATTTTTATAGTCTTTCTTTTATATGGCCCGTGAGTTCTATTTTGAGTGAACCTCAAAAAAAAATGCAATGGGAAGATTTCTTGGGGAAAAGTTGGAGGTAGGGTAGCAATGGGTATGATCAAGCTATGTTGAATTAATATATGGAATTTTATAACAATAATTAAAATATTAATAAAGTAATTACAGGGAGCAATGAAAAGAGACAATGGTAGATATTGATCTCAGCAGGCAGAAAGAATATGTGGTAATTGTACTAAATTAGAAAGATTTTCCTTGCTAGGCAGAGAGAGAAGTGTCTGTAACTATAACACTTGAAAGTCAGGACTATTGAGGGCAGCCTGGGGTAAAGTGCCACAAAACAAAACAAAAGCAATCAAAAAGAGACCACCAACTTTTATTTTCTCTTCATTTAACATTTAATTACTACTTACAAGTATTTAAAGTAAAAACACCAGTTTTTACTTGTCATTAACGTTTGCACTGTGCAATGTTACTTTTAAATGTTTCAAATTCTACCCTTTATATTTTAATAAATAAGACATTTAGATGTTAATTTTAAATAAGAATAATAAAGATGTATAAAAATCACTGAACCTGTATAACATGTTAATAGCTTATATGTATATACATTGTGTATATACACTGCACATACAGTGCTTATACCTTTTATATGTATATATATATATATACACATATGTAGATATTTGTCATATATTTTTTATAGAACAGTAGAATTTTAACATTTCAACTTAATCTTTCTTTCCTTTCTTTCTTCCTTCATTTTAAATAAAGGTATATTTCTAAGGCTCCTGGTTAGTGGATCACTGGAGGAGAAACAAGCCCTGGTTGACTACTCTTTCCATTTTCCTTCACTGTAACTATTTCTATATCAGCAATTGGCTACTGAAGTAATAGCAAGTGAAGAAAAATAAAGCCAATGGGATAGGTTGGCCTGGTCTTCCTGCTTTCGGAGTTGAAATAGTTTCACCAACCCAAACAAAGAACGTGTAGCACACACAAAACTTGATCTTTGGGGTCAATGACTTCATAGCATAGGCCTGCAGATTCTGTTGACAGAGCATCATAGGCTATGCATGCAGACTCCAGCATCAGGACATGGGAAAGGTATGTGTATATACTTTTACCACCTGGATGCTTATGCTTATCTAAGGCCAGTCAGAAAGCTTCAAGTTCTGAAAAGCATCTTAAGAGTTTCAAGCTGGCCTCAGTGGCACAAACAGCAAAGTGAGCATGATTTCTGTTTGGAATCCCATCATTTCTCTTTGAAGCATTCTTTTTCAGTAATTAACATTAGAGTTACACACACACACACACACATGGTGTCCCCATACACTATGCTAAGTGTTATGATTTGTACCAATAGCCATGTGGAGACTTAATGTTCATCATAGTGGTATTGAGAGGTTGAGCCTTCGGGGATGATTAGCATATACAAATAGGTGAAGCTTTGAATATTGTTATCCTGTCAGGAAATATTGAGGGAGCCCCTCTTTTTTATGCCATAAGAGGGCACATAGAATATGCCACGTGTCGATTTATGTGACTGAACAAATGTTCATTTCCTTCTCTCTGGCTCTGCAAGTTCTGGTTCTTGATATACTGCCACATTATCACATTCTCAGCTCTGGAAATTAGGAAAGGTCCACACACAAATAATCAGAGTTAAGTAGTGCACTTGAGAGTTCTCAGAAATCAGACTTGTTTATCACTGGAACCCAATCTATGGCCAAATATTATAGGGAAAAAACCTGAAACAACTTTTTTCAAATCTTGGAATGTGTCTTTGGCATCTCTTAGTAGGAAACCATTATTAGACTCAACCAACCAGACTTCTCAATGCCCTGAAATGCTACAAATTCAAAGAAGTAGGGCTTCTCTGAGTCTATTTTCTCAATTCGAAGATATCTCTTGCTGGGTTTGTAACTAGAAAATATCCGTGAAGACTTTCTCATGATCCCTCATACTGTGTTATAATCAGTGTCAGCTTTTTTCCTCTTCTAATTTTAAATCTGAAATGTCAGCAATCATGACAAATGCAGCATTGATTTATTAACAGGCTTAACTCAGAAAGGAAAATGAACATTATTGCATTAAAATGTCATGCAGATTTAAAAACATATTCAAATGAAAGAAAATAGTAATTTTAGATCAAGGAAATCTAGTCTGTATTATTTATTCCATATATGATACAGGGAAAACCTAGAGGATAAAAATTGACGACTTGAGTTTTGCTAATTACATTCTAGACAGTAAACAAATGGGCATGTCATCACTACCCAAAGATATTTGTCTTAATTCTCATGTTTTATTTCACTTTTGTGTTTTGGGTGGCTTTTAATTTTGCTGGTTTCAGTATAAAGGTTTTTGTTCCGTAAGACACTGCAGCCTGAGAATGACTGACTGAGCATATTCAGAGAGCCACACACTTTGGACACTGGCCCATCTTGCTGTGGTACATCTGCAGCTGGCACTGTTCTTGGTCAGTGGGTGGTTGTTCTGATCTGAAATTCCTAAGGACGCCTGCTGCCTGGGACAGACACCTGAATGCATGACAGTGGCAGACTCCCAAATCACAGGACCCTACACAATTCAGAGAGGTCTGCTGAAGTAACCAGAGGATATCATGGAATGTTTGAGAGGCAGTGTGTCAACCAAGCTCTGTCACTGTCACCAGCCAGGGTCTGTGTCTCACAGAGCTGACTGAAGCCACCACTGCTAGATGACTAAACACTTTAGAATTATGCAGAAATGAGAGGCACTTTTTAGTTCCTTGATCTTTAACTTAAATAAGTTCAGGAAAACCTGGAGGAACATGCATCAGATGGACAGACTTCTGCTGCAGCTGAGAGTATGAGTGGGTTCAACATCAGGTCTGAATGCTTTACAGGGCTGTTGGTTAACATGCTAAAGTATTACCAGGGGTGTTCGGGTCTCTGAGTGCTAATTCGGGTATACCTCACAACAGTCTTATGAGAAGAATTAAGTGCTATTATAACTTGTCTCAAATGCTCCAATGTTGATTAGAGTATGGAGGTAGAAAGATGGCTCAACCATTAAAGGCTCTGACTCACACCTAAAAGGACTAGGGAAGCTAATTGTCCAACACAGTAGAGCAAAATGGTAATATTGACTAGTTTTCTATGATCCCCTAAACCACTGTGATTTCCTGGCAAAGCATGATTATCCTTTCCCTTCCTTCCAAAGGGAGACTTCATGTCTTAAATTAGTCCTTTTGTGGCCTTTATTGGAGTTTGGAAGCAACATCTTCCAAATTTTTACCTAGGACTGCCACAAGGGGGCAGCCTTAGAACTCTCAGGAAAGATATCCGTAAATTGGCCTTTGGAGTAAATTCAGGCTATCACCCTCCCTTCAGTCCCAGAAAGGCTAAAGCCTTCTGCCAGAACCACCAAGGACACCATTCCCAGAGATTGTGTTTAGAATGTGAACATCCGTTGCTAATCTAATACACTAAGTTAAAACTCAGCTGTCAATCCGGAGATACACTAAGTCAAAACTCAGCTGTCGATCCAGAGATCTGCCTTAGAGTGCCACAGCCCTGATATAGATTATTATTTTCTGCTGAGAGCCCTGTCCTGAGTCAAGAGCAAAGTCCATTGTGAGTTTGTGCAAAGAATACAAACGAGAACATCAAAGCACCCTGCATATATTAAAGACAGTCTCTGTAAAGGCTATTGGGGTAGTTGGTTAATAATGAAAAGTATTGTGTAGCCTGTATTGTGTTGTGAGGAATGGTCAAGTGTCCTTAAATAGAGCTGCTATGAGAGAAAATTTCAAGTGATGCTTCTCACCATGGCAATGGCTGAGCTAAGAGAAACAGGGAAATGAATGGGAAGTTGTAAAACCATCATCTTCAACAGGTAAAGTGACAAGAAGAGACCTGGTCATGCAATTGCTGTACTGTTTGGCAGAAGGAAAAACACAGCAACCCTGTGTGTTCTGTAGTCAAAAAACTCTTTAAGAAACTGGCGGAAGGTCAATGACTCTCTGAGTTTAACGGAAAATTTATTCCTAGACTACTATAATTTGCTATTACTAAATGTACTCCTAATGAAACATTTTAAAAAATATGAAAACTGGAAAGTATTTATCTACTGGTAAGTTCTGCTTCCAGAACATAGATCTTCTGTCATTAATAAGGAATATTTCCCACCAGTAGGAGCAACAGATGGATCCTGTCTTACTTTTCTCTCTTACCCATGTTGATTCAAGGGAAGATGCAGAATTGCCTCCTAGGATGGAGGAATGTTCTCTCAACAGGGAGGACAGATTCAGTGAAGAATTGCTTTGTTTAGACTCTAGATACAGAGTAGTCAATTCCATATAATACAAACCAGGGCAATAGTTAGCCAACTAGATTTAACAAAAGTACAAACAAACTGGGACCTAACGAATTGTCTTAGTTAGCGTTTCATTGCTGTGAAGAGACACCATGACTAAGGCAGCTCCTGTAAAGGACAACATTTAATTGGGGCTTGCTTACAGGCTCAGTTCACTCCATTGTCACCAAAGCACAAACATGTCATTGTCTAGGTAGGCATGGTGCTGAAAGAGCTAAGATTTCTACATCTTGATTGGAAGGCAACCAGGAGAAGACTGTCTCCCACATGACTAGGAGGAGGGTCTCAAAGCCCACCCCCACAGTGATATACTTCCTCCAACAAGGCCACACCTACTCCAACAAAGGACATCATAAGAACATGGCCTGTAGAATCAACTGGAAAGGACTCAAATGAACTCACAGAGATCAAGAAGCTTGCATGGGTCTTACCTAGGTCCTCTGTATATATATATATATATATATATATATATATATATATATATATATATATAAAATATATACATATTTATATGTTTTGTATGCCATGTGCTATTAATCAGTTTGTTCTAATTCATGTGTCAGTACATTCCTTCAAAGTAGGGACTTCCTTTTTCTCCTTTATTGTTGCTATCCCTGGTATGTGGCTTGAATGGGGAGATCCTGTGGTGATATGGAAGGGTAATATGCTTAATAAGTAAAAGTAACCAGGAAATGTTAAGGTGACCAGGAGCTACAGTCAGAAGAGATGGTTAGAGTTGGCTAATATAAATCAACTGCTACCCTCCACCTCTTTCTGTTTTCTTGTATCTCATGAAAGTTCTTTCTACACAGAATGTTTACATACTGTGTGATTATTCAGTACTTAAATTTCAACAGAGGCAAAAACAAATAGGAATCCCCAGTCTTGAAACTTCAGCCTTCAAACTTGTATTCAAATTACTCTCTTTACTGTGCAGAGTTTGTTTTTTTTTAGGAATTAGTTATTGTAATAAGAAGAGTAGTAATTCCAGATGAATATAACTACTGTATGCCAATGCAAGTGAGTTAGACTGAGCCCCCATGTTCCCAAAGATTGCATTTGAAGATCCTTTGAATAAAAGCCAGTCAGTATTTTATCAATTATATTTTTATGTGCATTATATGTACATGTGTGTATATACTTGTGAGTGCAGATGTTTACAGAGGCCAGCAATATGGATCCCCTGGAGATGGAGTTACAGTAGACTGTGAAATGCCTGTGGTGGGTGCTAGAAACCCAGCGTGGGTTGTCTGTAAGCACAGTAGGTGCTCATGGACTCCTAAGAGCTGAGTTTTCTCCCAAGCTCTTAAGCAATCCTAAATGCAAATATTGCTGACATTAATATTTATGCTTTATGTTGTACTTGCATCAAGTTACTCAGCTTAAAATGCAGAGTCCCATGCATAGCACAGTGGATCATGAGCATGCAGTCTCTGTGGTAGAATTTAAGGACACATGCTTTTAACAAAAGCTCTAGGAGATTTCTCGAGTCAACAACAGAGGATGCAGAAATTGTATCCTAGAACACTTCACAGTGTTTTATTGAACTGTTAAAGCCATGTGGATGTTTCTCAGGAAGAGCAAATGTATAAAGGCATTTATTATCTTCCTGCTCCTAGTCTACCTTAAATGTCAGAAGGAATTGTAGCCGAAGGTTCTGTGGCTGGAGAGTTGAGTCTTAGTCTTGAGACTGTTTAAATTTTCATGTGTAGGGCCAGTTACTGATTACTTTTGACTTTTATGGGCAATGTAAAATATTCTATCATACCATAATTTCACACACACACACACACACACACACACAAACACACAACACACACACACAAACTTTGTTTCTTTAAAAAAAGAAACAAATCATATCGCATAGGCCTATAAGAGAAGATAAAACAAAGAAAAACAGGCAGAAAGTAGAGCTCAGTTCAGGTGGGCAGTGTGATGACTTCTCACTGAGCCTAGGGCCATGGCCCATGTGGACGGGTCTTTGATCTGTCCTGGTACACAGGGTCTGACTTAGTGTTTGACAGCAGTGTACACACAGGAAAGCACCTCTAAGAAGTCTCCTGTTTATTAGCTAGATATCCAGCACAGCATCTTGAGACAGAATTGGTAGAGTTTAAAATGGTATAACTGTCTATTAGGTTACTCTTAGGCAGGAAAAGCCACTTTGTGCTTTTTCCACTACCATCCTAATTTTGTTATCTCTACCACTCCAGAATTAATGGCACTCCTGATGTCTCAGTCATTATTATGTTGTTCCACTTATCACTGGACACAGATGCAAGCATCATGGGCACAAATGCAGAGAGAAAGGCAAGATTGTACTTGTGTGTGTGGGAAAGTATGAACAAGAATATGTATAGAGATACAGGCAGAGAGAGGGGAGGGAGGTAAGGCTCACTCTTTTTGTAGGACAGATTGACTTGCCTACTTCCATACACCCTGCAGTGGAATCTGCAATGGTTCCCCTATTTCCTACCAAACCCGTCCTCACATATCTGCCTACATCTAGTGCTTATCTGTAGCCCTTATTCTTATACCAGAGATTCTTGAAGTTTTTTTCTCCTCACAATCTCTTTACTTGCGAAATTTATATATGGCTCAAAGAAAATATTTAGTGAAATAAACCTATTTTAAAATAAATCTATAGTATATTCATAATTTTGTTATTTATTAAAATGGAAGTTAATCTGCATAGTGATGAGATGATATACTTGCTAAATTTTACATAAACTATTAAACTTTGAGCAAATATTAAAAACTTCAGGAGAATTTTCAATGTGTTTTAGAGTTTATTTTTATTTTGTAACTATTTTACTGAGAGTGCTGCTTCACACAAATGTATGGACAAAATGGCAGGAGTATGTTTAGGAAAATTTCTTATATTGCTGAAAATGCATATCTAATTCCAATCTAAATTTCATTTAATGATGTGTGTGTGTGTGTGTGTGTGTGTATTTAAAGTTCAAGTCAGGAACTCAAATATCAATTCTTAAAAATCAAACATTCTGTGACAATAGAGTCCAAAGATAACTACCATGACACTTGTACAGTGAAGAATGCTCAAACGATATGATTAGTAGTTAATATGTAATTAACCTCTTAGTATTTCTAGAAGAGCAGAAAACTTCCTCTGTACAATAAAATCCTTGCAGTTCATGACACAGGCTCACATTCCATCTGAGCTAAGTTGTTTCAGGCAGTATTTGTTGGTACTGCTTGTTGTGATGGCATGAACAGTGTGAAATAAATATATGGAGTACTCAGAACCAAAGCTGCAGGGAAGTTGTGGATGCAGCATGGGTGAGCACTGCCGGAAATGCCTCAGACATTTTGCATGGTTGGTTTTGAACTAAATTCTGTTGATCGTGCATTCATAATCTTCACCATTGTCAGGAATGTTACCACTCCCACACTCAGAAATCCTGGTATGAGGCCATGAACCACAGTCAAGAAACAGTTATCTAAACAGCTGTCCTCCTCAGAGTAGAGAGCTTCTATCCTTGGAAGTCTTCTGACCCCTTCTCTGAAGGATACAGAGACCAATTTGATGTCAGTGTTTGAGAAAAAAAAAAAAACAATCACAAAAACACAAAAAACAAGCTACTTTTTAAAATTTCACTATTTTGTTTAAGTCCCTCAAATTCAGTTATAACAGATGTTAATTCTTGTTGACCAAATACACAAATATAAGTAAGATATTAATATTCATAATTGACTATTAGCACAAACTGGCCAAGAGCAAAGAGGCCAGTGGCAAAGAAGAAAAGCTTGACATACACTTCTAGTTTTTTTCTAGTCAGGTTCTTCATCAATTGCCTTTTCAAGCACATCTGAACTTCCTTTCTATGTGATGTCCCTTGCAATGGTCATATTAAAAAAGTTTTACTGTGGGCTACAAGCTCTATTATAGACTAAAAACAATTTTCAAACTAATAGGTATAGAAACATTTATGACTCAAATATTCTTTTTTTCCTCTAAAGATGTAAACAGCTTTTATTGTTTTCAGTTTTTTAAAATTATGAGTATGGGTTTTTACATCAATGCTCCTGATAGTTTTCATAGGCTTGGCCCAGGGAATGGCACTATTAAAAAGTGTGGCCCTGTTTGAATAGGTGTGACCTACTAATGGACTGAACCACTGGACATGTAAGCCAGCCCCAATTTAATGTTCTTCTTATAGGAGTTGCCTTGGTCATGGTGTCTGGTCATAGCAGTAAGACCCTAACTAAGACAGAAGTTGGTACCAGGGACTGGGGTACTGTTGTGATAGACCTGATCATGCTTTTGTTTGGAAGAATATGGATTTAGACTTTGGATGTGAAAAGCAGTGGAATGCTTCAAGTGGGGATTAATGGACACTAGTAGGAATATATAAGACTTTGTTACTATCATATCATCAGCAAATAGTGATAATTTGACTTCTTCCTTTCCAATTTTTATCCCTTTGTTCTCCTTTTGTTGTCTAGTTGCTATGGCTAGGACTTCAAGTACAATATCGAATAAGTAGGGAGAGAATGGGCAGCCTTGTCTAGTCCTTTATTTTAGTGAGATTGCTCCAAGTTTTTCTCCATTTAGTTTGATATTGGCTATTGGTTTGCTGTATATTGCTTTTGCTATGTTTATGTATAGGCCTTGAATTCCTGATCTTTCCAAGACTTTTATCATGAAGGAGTCTTGGATTTTGTCAAATGCTTTCTCAGCATCTAATGAGATAATCATATGTTTTTTTTTCTTTGAGTTTGTATAGTGAATTAAGTTGATGGATTTCCATATATTGAACCATCCCTGAATCCTTGGGATGAAACCTCCTAAACCTGGTAAACAACTTCAGCAAGGTAGCTGGATATAAAATTAACTCAGGCAAATCAGTGGCCTTCCTCTACACAAAGGATAAACCAGCTGAGAAAGAAATTAGGGAAACAACACCCTTCACAATAGTCACAAATAATATAAAATACCTTGGTGTGACTCTAACTAAGTAAGTAAAAGATCTGTATGAAAAGAACTTCAAGTCTTTGAAGAAAATCAAAGAAGATCTCAGAAAATGGAAAGATCTCCCATGCTCATGAATTGATAGGATTAATATAATAAAAATGGCCATCTTGCTGAAAACAATCTACAGATTCAATGCAATCCCCATCAAAATTCCAACTCAATTTTTCACAGACTGAGAAAGAGCAATTTGCAAATTCATCTGGAATAACAAAAAAACCTAGGATAGCAAAAACTATTCTCAACAATAAAAGAACCTCTGGTGGAATCACCATAATGGACCTTAAGCTGTACTACAGAACAATTGTGATAAAAAAACAAACAAACAAACAAACAAACAAAAAAACTGCATGATATTGGTACAGTGACAGGCATGTGGACCAATGGAATAGAATTGAAGACCTAGAAATGAACCCACACACCTACTTGGTTACTTGATCTTTGACAAAGGAGCTAAAACCATTCAATGGAAAAAAGACAGCATTTTCAACAAATGGTGCTGGCTCAACTGTCAGTTAGCATGTAGAAGAATGCAAATTGATCCATTCCTATCTCCTTGTACAAAGCTCAAGTCCAAGTGAATCAAGGACCTCCAGATAAAAACCAGACACACTGAAACTAATAGAAAAGAAAGTGGGGAAGAGCCTCGAGAACATGGGTACAGGGGAAAATTTTCTGAAGGAACACCAATAGCTTATGCTCTAAGATCAAGAACTGACAAATGGGACCTCATAAAATTACAAAGCTTCTGTAAGGCAAAGGACACTGTCAATAGGACAAAATGGGAACCAACAGATTGGGAAAAGATCTTTACCAATCCTACATGTGACAGAGAGCTAATATCATATATATATATATATACCAAGAACTCAAAATGTTAGATTCCAGAGAACCAAAATCACTCTATGAAAAAATGGGGGTACAGCCAGGCAGTGGTGACACACACCTTTAATCCTAGCACTTGGGAGGCAGAGGCAGGTGAGTTCAAGGCCAGCCTGGTCTACAGAATGAGTTTCAGGACAGCCAGGGCTACACAAAGAAACACTGTCTCAAAAAAATGGGGTACAGAGCTAAACCACAAATTCTCAACTGAGGAATAGCAAATGGCTGAGAAGTACTTAAAAGAAATGTTCAACATCCTTAGTCATCAGGGAAACAAAAATCAAAACAACCCTAAAATTCTACCTCACACCAGTCAGAATGGCTAAGATCAAAAACTCAGGTGACAGCAGATGCTAGAGAGGTTGTATAGAAAGAGGAACACTCCTCCATTGCTGGTTAGATTGCAAGCTGATACAACCACTCTGGAAATGAGTTTGGCAGTTCCTCTGGAAATTGGACATAGTACTACCAGAGGACCCAGCTATACCACTCGTGGGAATATACCCAGAAGATGCTCCAACCTGTAATAAGGACACATGCTCCACTATGTTCATAGCAGCCTTATTTATAATAGCCAGAAACTGAAAACAGCCCAGATGTCCCTCAACAGAGGAATGGATACAGAAAATGTGGTACATCTACACAATGGAGTACTACTCAGCTATTAAAAACAATGAATTTATGAAATTCTTAGGGAAATGGATTGACCTGGGGAATATCAGCCTGAGTGAGATAACCCAATCACAAAAGAACACACAGGATATGAGCTCTCCAATAAGTGAATATTAGCCCAGAAGCTCGGAATACCCCAAATAAAATCCACAAATCACAAAAAACTCAAGAAGAAAGAAGACCAAAGTGTAGCTGCTTTGTTCCTTCTTAGAAGGGAGAACAAAATACCCATGGAAGGAGTTGGAGAGACAAACTATGGAGCAGAGACTGAAGGAAGGACAATCCAGAGACTGCTCCACCTTGGAATCCTTCCCATATTCAATCATCAAATCCAGACACTATTGTGGATGCCAGGAAGTGCTGGCTGACAGAACCCTGATGTAGCTGTCTCCTGAGAGGCTCTACCAGTACCCTACTAATACAGAAGTAGAGGTTCACTGCCATCCATTGGACTGAGCACGGGGTTCCCAATGAAGGAGCTAGAAAAAGGACCCAAGGAGCTGCAGGGTTTGCAGCCCCTTAGGACGAACAACCATATGAACTAACTAGTACCCTCAGAGCTCCCAGGGACTATCCACCAACCAAAGAGTACACATGGTGGGACTAATGGCTCCAGCAGCATATGTATAGCAGAGGATAGCCTAACTGGTCATCAATGGGAGGAGGGGCCCTTGGTCCTGTGAAGGTGCTATGCCCCAATGTAGGGGAATGCCAGGCCAGGAAGCAGGAGAGGGTGGGTTGTTGAGGGGGAAGGGGGAGGGAACAGGATTTATTTATTTATTTATTTATTTTTTCCTTTTTTTGAAGGGGAAACTGGGAAAGGAGATATATGACATGTAAATAAAGAAAATATCTAATAATAAAAAAATGACTTCGTTACTGAGAGTGATTTGAATTGTGCAGACCTTGCCCAAGAAGTTTCAGTGGAGAATTTCAATATGTGTCCTAAAGACCATTTTTTGTGGGATTTTGGTGAAGAATGTGGCTGCTTTTTGCCCTTGTCTGAAGCGTCTAGCTAAGGCTAAGCTAAAGAGATTTATATTAGTTTCATTGACAAAAGAAATCTCAAAAAGCCCAGCAGAGACTTTCTTCTCTGGTTAAATCTCATGAAGAGCATTTTGAACAAGTGTAGCAAGCTGAGAAAGGAAAAATATACAACATATGGTTCAAGTATAAAAGGGGAACCAGGAAGGAGCTGAATCCTGTGTTCAAGGATGTTAAATAGAATTAGTGGAATAGTGAACTTGGGGCAAGATCCTACCCAGCTAAATTTAGGTCCAGGCATGGTAGTACAAGCCTTTAATCCCAGAAGGCAAAGACAAACAGATCTCTGAGTACAATGCCAACCTAGAATAGAGCAAGTTCTAGGTGAAGAAAAACTTAAATCCAGGCTTGCTAGACCATACCTTTTATCCCACTGCTTAGGAGACAGGCATGCTGATTTCTGGATCTCTGAGTTCAAAGTCAGTCTACAGAGCAAGTTCCAGGACAGCCAAACTTAGGCACTGAAGGAGTTGAAAAATAGAAAGCTGATAATAATGTAATAGGACAAGAGGGCCATGTTCCTGCTCCTGCAAGCAGCAGAATTTGGCAATTTTGGCCATGTGGATCTGGGTTTAGAATCAAGAATAGAAGGTACCACTTGGACAATTAATGCTGGTTAGCTTGAACTAAGAAATTAGTGGCGATTAAAAAAAGAGCAGCATCATTGAGATGAAATCTTCTGGGAAGTGATTTCTGAGAGCACAAAGAAGCTGTGTTCCAGAGATGGCCAAGGCGGTATCTCATGCTGTACCTGTACTTGGTAATGTGTAAGAGTCACCCAGGTGATACTGATTTTGAAGGCATGAAAGGGTCATGAAGAACAGCTGAGGCTTGACACTGCAAGAGGTCATGGAAGACTGTTGGTGAAGATGCAGCTTCAGTTGCAGTTGATGGCCTAAGACTGAAGGAATCATACAAAGGATTTGAGGCTTGGCACAATGTAGAGAACCTATGATGGGTTATTGGTAAAGTCTAGTTGCAGCAGAAGATCCCAGTCTATTGGAGATGTCAGTACTATGGGATGATTACAAAAAATAGCAGCAGCAGTGAAGTGGGTCAACCTGAGGTTAGAGTGCTGCAGAGGGCAGAGCTAGAGAAGAGATGCCCGTTCTTTGGAGGAGCCAAGAAGATCATGTGTAGATCCCAGACATTGAAACAGAAAGCTGTAACATTGAAGTTGCCTTGGAGATGCCAAGATGTTTGAGATACCAGAGCTGTGGGCTATCTGCTGAGGAAAGCTACTAACAGGAAGTGGAACCAGCCTAGGAATCAGAAGTTTGTTGCAGTCAACAGAGATGAAAAAGGAGTTGGAGATATGAAGATTGCTCTGACATTAGACATGGAGATGTAGAGTTTAGAGTTTGTCAGCTTGTTTCCTTACTTGCATTGGGGATTAAAGTTAAATGATTGGGTTAATCTCAGTAAAGACTTAGAACTTTGGACTTTTAACATTGTTGAGACTGCTATAGATTATGGAGACTTTTAAAGTTGTTCTAAATGTAAGTCACATTATGCTATGTTTAAGTATGGCCTCCATGGACTCATATGTTTGAAGAAGGGCCAGGGAGTGGAATATGATGGTTTGTATATGCTCAGTCCAGGGAGTGGCACTATTAGAAAATGTGGTTCTGTTGAAGTAGGTGTAGCATTGTTGGAGTAGGTGTGTCACTGTGGGTGTGGGCTTTAAGAATCCCCTCCTAGCTTCCTGGAGGCCAATATTCTGCTAGTAGCCTTCAGATGAAGATGCAGAACTCTCAGCTCCTCCTGCACTATGCCTGCCTGGATGATACCATGTTTCCCTCTTGATGATAATGGTGACTGAAACTGTGAACCTATACGCCACCCCCAATCAAATGTTGTCCTTATAAAAATTGTCTTAGTCATGGTGTCTGTTTATAGTTGTAAAACCCTAACTAAGACACTGCTCATCATATGCTTGCCAGAACAGTATTCTCTAGCCTGGGTATAAGGACAGTCTTATAAATAGGTAAAACATTAATATTTCTTCATATCAACCTTGAGTAATTATTCACATCTTAGCCATCCTAAACTCTCGTTTAACTAGAAAAGTCTTTGCTATTGCTTATATGAATAAGAAAGAAAAGGCATTTCAGAAACAAAAAGGAAAAGAGTAACAATCAATATTCTAGAATCCAGCAAGAACCGCACAATCAGTAGCTTTGTTAAGTTTGGCAAGCGGTTTGAAAGAATGATGGTAACTAATAGGAAAATTAGAATTGATTATATTTAGGTATAGAGGCATTAAACTTACTGTAAGTAAGAGATTTAAAGATTATCTCCTTTTTCTTTCCATCATGATCTTTCATGTCTGCCTTCAGTTTTGAAACACTACTTCATGTAATTCATTCATAAAACATCTGCTCAATGAACTGTATATAACATATTTTTGTCTTGCTCTTGACAAACAAAATGTTATAATAAATTTAAGTCAAATAATTTATTATTAGAAGAGTAAGAGAGTAATAGTGGTTTTTTGCTGTTGTTGTTTAAAAAAGTAAAAGAAAAGCCAAACCTCTATTATTCACATAACTCAAGACAAATATAGAAAAATTAATAAGATAGTTCTCTCCTTCTAGGTTAATAAACATACCTCCTTAATAAGTTGGGTGTTAAGGTTTCAATGTAGAAATTATGGAAAATTTGGTTTTAGTTCTGGAACCATAAAGGTACAGGGCAAGCTGGATGGTCTCTAGAACATAGCAGGAAATTTCCCTAGTTGTTTGCCTTTTTTTTTCTCAGATTGTCCTCATTGGCACATTTTGTATCCTTCACTTGCCTATCCATGATCAACTCTCATCCCGGCTATCACTGGCCATCCCCTGGGCCTGATCTAGTTGACTAAATGAGCATGATGCTGGACAGGAGGCTCCAGAAGGCTGTAGAAACTGAGTAAATTTCTATGTGGGAATATGTAACTCATACATAGCATCAGTGATTCAGGCTACTAAGATTGGCTCCAAGAGCTCTACAAAAGATGGATAGCTAGACGGTTCTCCTGAAATATGAAAACCAAAACCATATTCTCTAGTATGCATCTAAGGACAGTGTTACATAAAGACCACATTATTATTTCTTTCATGTCCATCATTAAGTGCTTATTATTATTCATATCTTGGCCATTCTGCTCTCTGGTTTAAAGCCAGAATAATTAAGTTTGAATTTCTGCTTCAGCATTTAATTCCTGTAAAAATTTTAGAAAATTTCTTACTCTCCTTCTAATTCAGATTCCATCTGTAAGACAGAATCATAAGATTACATAGAGGTTATAGTAAGGATGATATAAGCTCACTTTTATGAAATGCATATTGAGTGGTACATGGTGATCAATATAGATATTTATTTAGAGAATGCTCAGCAGCTGAAAATGTTACAATCATTTTGTATATGCCTCGTGATATGGTTGCAAAGATGGTGTAAGTACTTGCCCCAATTATCCAAGTGATTGACTTGTAGGAAGTACACAAAAACATAACTAGAGATATAATCTTAAAATTAGAAAAGTGCTGTGCCCAATATATTCATTGGGGGATTTAAACTCACAGGCTTTTTATATTTTTGTTGGGTGTCTTAAGCTTACTTTGGGATTTTATTTTGATAACCAATGATACTTTATTCTACCATCGTTGAACATCTTACAAAATGTGCATTTCCTCTCATATTTATTTGCTTCTCTATCTTTTAAAAGAAATATTTATTTTTACTTATGCTCTGTGTGTTTGTGTGTGCCATGGTCACAAAGTCCTGAAGAAAGCATCAGATTCCTTGGAATTAGAATTACTGGCTATTGTGAATCGCCTGATATGGGCTCTGGGAAAAGAACTCCAATACTCTGGAAGACCAGCAAGAGTTCTTAACTGCTAAGCCACATCGCTAACTCTACATACAATATTATTTATGAGCTGTTAGCTACAGACACAGTGCATTTTCTCAGTGTGAGCATGTTTGACATGCTCAGCTCACTACAATGGTGTGGATATATAACAGGTAACTGAATTGTTTCTTCAGAAGCCATATTATCCACAGGGAGAAAAATGCTCAGCACCCTGATGTCTCCTCACAAAGCATCAGTGGAAAATGGTACTGAGAAAGGGAAGTAATATTTAAATAATATGCAAATATATATGCCAACAGTATTCCCCTGCTCTAAAAGCAAATTAAGACCTAAATGTGAACAAATGCACTTATTTACTTTGATATTCCCTTTTTTCCACTATAAATGAAGAGAAATTAGTTCTGTTTTTAGCACAAATAGAAAGAAAAATCTGTCCCCTTAAAGTTTCTAAAATTTTAAAACCAATGCTCATAATTTATAGCAATGCCTTTGAGCTTGGAAATACACAACACAAGTAACTAAAAATACAATACAATAAATATTATTTGTGGTTCAATTGCTAAAGATAAAATGGCCCTTTCTTGAAGTAAACATAATCATGAAAACACACCATTGGTTTACCATCATTACAGAGACAGCTAACCAGTTCATTCTGAATTATTAGTGAGGTTGTTCATCTAGAATTGTATAGTTATAAATAAATATGCTCTTATATCTAAAGTTTGTGAATTTTACAGAGAAATAAATTTGCTACCAATTACTGTCCTTTGTAGGAAGGTATATTGTGAACTTGATGAATTCTAATTCTGTTTAAATTATGTTCACATATGCTGAAATAAAGACAAAAGATGTGTTTCTTATAAATAAGTGTTCAGTAGAACCATCTGGGTAGTTTGTGAAGTATTCCTTCGAAAGTGCTTTTAAGCGTTTAAGACATCACTGAATTTATTCCCCTTATGATTCCTGATTTAATGCAATCTTAGATACAATGTACTCAATGAATTCTGACATATTACACTTGCAATAAATATTTATCATGTATTAATTTACAGATGAGTATTCAGTATCTCCACAAAATATCTTTTAAGAATTAGATATGAAGGTTTTGATACACCTAAAGGAGGGTCTAAAACATTACTAATTCTCTGCACACTTTCTGATAACTTTTTCTAGTAGAAACAATTTTTCTCAATATTTTGATACTCTTTTTTTTTTTTTTT
>NW_022196904.1:45236875-45251139 GCF_008632895.1 Mastomys coucha | reverse complement strand
TTTTTTGATACTCTTTCAATATATCTTTCTTCTTTTTGTTAGTATTTTGTACCTCAAAAAATGTTGTGCAGGGGCTGGAGAGATGTCTTAGCACCGAAGAGCATAATTGTTTCTGCAGAAAACCTGAGTTCAGTTTTCTCAGGACCCACATTGAGCAGCTCACAACTGCCTGCAAATGGTCCCATGAAACAAGTTGGAGTAGCCATTCTAATACTGAATAAAATTGACTTTCAACCTAAAGTTATCAAAAAGGATAAGGAAGGACACTTCCTACTCATCAATGGAAAAATCTACCAAGAAGAACTCTCAATTCTGAACATCTCTGCTCCAAATGCATGAGCACTCACATTCATAAAAGAAACTTTACTAAAGCTCAAAGCACACATTGCACTGCACACAATAATAGTGGGAGACTTCAAGGCCCCACTTTCATCAATGGACAGATCATGGAAACAGAAACTGAACAGAGACACAGTGAAACTAACAGAAGTTATGGCTCAAATGGAGTTAACACATATCTATAGAACATTTTATCCTAAAACAAAAGAAAATAAAGTCTTCTTAGCACCTCATCATACCTTCTGCAAAACTGACCATATAATAGGTCACAAAACAGATATCAAGAGATAAGAGAAGATAGAAATAATCCTGTGCATCCTATCACATCACCACAGACTAAGGCTGGTCTTCAATAATAACAAAAACAATAGAAAGCCCACATACATGTGAAAGCTGAACAACACTCTACTCAATGATAACTTGGTCAAGGAAGAAATAAAGAAATTAGAGACGTTTTAGACGTCAATGAAAATGAAGCCACAACATACCCAAACTTATGGGACACAATGAAAGCAGTCCTAAGAGGAAAACTCATAGCTCTGAGTGCCCCTGAAAAGAAACTGGAGAGAGCATACAGTAGCAGTTTGACAGCACATATGAGTGCTCTAGAACAAAAACAGTAAATACACCCAAGAGGAGTAGACTGCAAGAAATAATCAAACTCAGGGCTGAAATAAACCAAGTACAAACAAAAAGAAGTATACAAAGAATCAACCAAACTAGGAGCTGGTTCTTTGAGTAAAATCAACAAAATAGGTACCTTAGCCAGACTAACTAGAGGACACAGAGACAGTATCCTAATTAACAAGATCAGAAATGAAAAGGGAGACATAACAGACACTGAGGAAATAAAAAAAAAAATCATGAGATCCTACTACAAAAGCCTATACTCAACAAAACTGGAAAACCTGGATGAAATGGACAATTTTCTAGGCAGATACCAGATACCAAAGGTAAATCAAGATCATATAAACAATCTAAACAATCCAATATCTCCTTAAGAAATAGAAACAGTCATTAATAGTCTCCCAAACAAAACCAGATGGGTTTAGTGCAGAGTTTTATCAGACCTTCAAAGAAGACTTAATAATTATACACCTCAAACTATTCCACAAAATAGAAACAGAAGGTACTCTACCCAACTTGTTGTATAAAGCTACAATTACTCTGATACCTAAACCACACAAAGATCCAAAAAAGAAAGAGAAAGACAGATTTCCCTTATGAATGTCAATGCAAAAATACTCAATAAAATTCTTGCAAACTGAATCCAAGAACACATCAAAATGATTTTCCATCATGATCAAGTAGATTTCATCCCAGGGATGTAGGGATGGTTCAATATAAGGATATCTATCAACCTAATCCATTATATAAACAAACTCAAAGAAAAAAAAACCACATCATCATTTCATTAGATGCTGAGAAAGTATTTGACAAAATCCAGCACACCTTCATTGTGGAGCGCTGCTGCACCTTAAAGATGGTGCCTGCAATTCTTCTGCTAAAGAGTGAACAAGTCCTTATTTGGCAAGAGGGTTGCACCTGCCAGTGGTCTGATCTTTTGTCATGACTCTGTAGCCAATGATAGCGCAAGACGTGGTATGGGCTCATGGGCAGTCCTATGAAGGGTATTTAAGCAGCACTCATGGACCATTTGGGGGCACACCCTTGATTCACATGTAACTAACAGCTCCTGAGTAAACTGTTGCTGGAAGGAACTGGTGTGCTAGTCTTTCTTCCCTGTTGGTCAGGGTGATCGGCACGGCACACTTCATGATAAAAGTCTTGGAAAGATCAGGAATTCAAGGCTCATACCTAAACATAGTAAAGGCAGTATACAGCAATCCAGTAGCCAACATCAAACTAAATGGAGAGAAACTAAAATCTGGAACTAGAAAAGGCTGACCACTGTCTCCCGACCTATTCAATAGAGTAATAGGGATGCCCTCACCAGAGCAATTAGACATTAAAAGGGTGTCAAAAGATACAAATTGGAAAGGAAGAAGTCAAAACATCACTATTTGCAGATGATAGGATAGTATACTTAAGTTATTCCAAAAATTCCACCAGAGAACTCTTAAACCTGATAAACAACTTTAAAGTGCCTCTCAGGAGACAGCTATATCAGGCTCCTGTCAGCCAGCACTTACTGGCATCCACAATAGTGTCTGGTTTTGATGATTGAATATGGGAAGGATTCCCAGGTGGAGCAGTCTCTGGATTGTCCTTCTTTCAGTCTCTACTCCATAGTTTGTCTCTGCAACTCCTTCCATGGGTATTTTGTTCCCCCTTCTAAGAAGGAATGAAGTATCCACACTTTGGTCTTCCTTCTTCTTGAGTTTCTTGTGGTTTGTGGACTGTATTTTTAGTATTTTTAGCTTCTGGGCTAGTATCCACTTATCACTGAGTGCATACCATGAGTGTTCTTTTGTGATTGGGTTACCTTACTCAGGATATTTTCTAGTTCCATCCATTTGCCTAAGAATTTCATGAAGTCATTGTTTTTAATAACTGTGTAGTACTCCATTGTATAAATGTACCACATTTTCTGTATTTATTCCTCTATGTCTTACTGATTCCAATGATAGGCATTGCCACCTCTTTGTGACTTCTTTTCTAATTAACAAACACACTTTTACCTGTAAGTGTATACCCACTGATCCACCTCTCAATGCTCCAGTGTATGTGTGAATTTAAACATGGAGGGTTTTTTTATTAGATATTTTCTTTATTTTTATCTTAGTCACGGTTTCTATTCATCATGACCAAGATGCAAGTTGAGGAGGAAAAAGTTATTCAGCTTACTTCCACATTGATGTTGATCACCAGAGGGAGTCAGGACTGGAGCTCAAGCAGGTCAGGAAGCAAGAGCTGATGCAGAGGCCATGGAGTGATGTTCCTTACTGGCTTGCTTCTCCTAGCTTGCTCAGCTTGCTTTTTTATAGAGCCCAAGACTACCAGCCCAGGGATGGCACCATCTACAAAGGGCCCTCCCCGCTTGATTACTGACTGAGAAAATGCTTGACAGCTGGATCTCATAGAGGCATTTGCTCACCTGAAGTTCTTTTCTCTGTGATAACTCCAGCCTGTGTCAAGTTGACACAAAACCAGCCAGTACAATTTACATATCATAAGATATTTCCTTTCCCAGTTTCCCCTCCTAAAAAAAAGAAACTGAAAACAAAAACAAAACAAAAAACAACCCTGTTCCCTCTCCCCTCCCCCTGCTCAACGACCCACCCTCTCCCACTTCCTGGCCTGGCATTCCCCTACATTGGGGCATAAAACCTTCATAGGACCAAGGGCCTCTTCTCCCATTGATGACCAACTAGGCCATCCTCTGCTATACATATGCTGCTGGAGCCATTAGTCCCACCATGTGTACTCTTTGGTTGGTGCTTTAGTCCCTGGGAGCTCCTAAGGTACTAGTTTGTTCATATTGTTGTTCCTCCTAAGGGACTGCAAACCCTTCAGCTCCTTGGGTCCTTCCTCTAGCTCCTTCACTGGGGACCCTGTTTTCAGATCAATGGATGCCTGTGATCTTCTACTTCTGTATTAGTCAGGCACTGTCAGAGCCTTTCAGGAAACAGCTATATCAGGGTCCTGACAGCCAGCACTTGCTGGCATCCACAATAGTGTTTGGATTTGATGATTGACTATGGGAAGGGTTTCCAGGTGGAGCAGTCTCTGGATTGTCCTTCCTTCAGTCTCTGCTCCATAGTTTGTCTCTGCAACTCCTTCCATGGGTATTTTGTTCCCCCTTTCGCTTTTGACATGAGCCTCCCAGGTTCTTAACTGTTATTTTCAAAATCCTCTGACAATTACATGTAATGTCAATTTCATACAATGTGCTTTCATGCAAAATATTTTGTAAAGTTGCTAATTTTATGCTAAGTAAGTGCTTATATGTAAGCCTATTCTCTAATGCCTCCCTCTCACTGTGAAGACCATGGTCCTTAGACTTTGCATTGTTTCCTTCACCTAAGTTCTGTTACTTTGACTCCTCTTAATTGGCTCATGCTGGTGGCTCATTTCAACTAATAGGGATGGTTTCAGAGTTTCTTGGATATGAATACACAGCATTTCAAAATAACCCTGTATCATACTATAGTAAAAGAAAAAACAAATAATCAAAGCTAGATTTCATATTTTAGCTACCTACCTAAGTCACCATAGAATTTATTCACAGTAACAAAGGGCTACACAGGAATCAACCCTAAAAACTGAAAACATTATTCTAACCATCCAGGACTCCTTCCCCATCAAAAGCATTCATAGGTAACAATATCAGTTCTTCTCTTCTGTGTGCATGATTTCAGGCCTTGGGTTATTTTTATTTTTACTATGTTTGTGTATTCACTTGTGGACACGTACATGACCCAGCTCTAAAATGTGTTGAGTGTGTGTGTGTGTGTGTATTTGTGTTTCACTTGGAGTTGTTTGTATCCTTCCACAACATAGGTTCAGGGGTTGGGGGCAGGAATCAAGTCTTCAGGCTCAGCCACCTTGAAGGCCTTTTGAATCTTACTTTACATATTTTTTTTTATTTATTATATCTGATTTGTGAGTTCTATCTGACTGTGATGCAAATGTCAGAGGATATCTATTTTAAGTCTTTCTACCTTTTCCAGGGATTACCCATTGAGCCAACTTGACTGCTCTAAGCTTGAATTTTAATAACAAAAGGCTGATTTACAGATGAATTGTATCCAAGGTGTTGGAAAATATAAATGTACCCAAACTTTAATTAACATATAATTAGAAAACTTTCAAATAGTTTATATGAAAATTCTTTCCTTTAGTCACAGTTTCATAGAAATTACAAAAGCAATCTTCACATATAATGCAAATGTTTTATATTAATTTTGAACTTAAATTCATGCTCCTTAAGTATATATTTCTGTTGGGACTGTTTACCTATTTCAAAAAGGAAAGTGAGCAGTGGATGACTTGACTTCTTGCTCTGATTAATTTTGTGACAATGATAGTAGCAAGTCCAGGACTCACGCATGTGCGGTGAGCTGCTGTGATCTCTCCTTCCCATCAATACAAAGCTCAGGTTATTTTTCATCTTGACACAAAACAATGTCTTTTCAGATGCCAATTGAAAATTCCTACAGCAAGACTTGGTAGAATGTTTTTAGAGAAAAACCAATTACCTGTTTGCTTTGAATCCAGGTAATTGGAAAGGGTTGCTTTTAGTCCTCAAAAGTCTAAACTTTGAAAAAATATATTGAAATTCTGGAATGGTAAGTCTGTATGGAAATATTTAACTTATGAAATTTATAGTTTATGGGAGTGAAAAGTATTTTCATTTGCATTACTTTTTTTTTCTACAACTATTGGGACCTGCAAATACCTATGTTGATGTCTTCAAAATATAAAATGATCTTATAGGTAAAATATAAATGAAGATGGTCTATTAAAGCAAGAATATGAATGTTTATGAGTAATGCTAACAAGACTATTGGATAAAAGTAGAAACGTTTATTTATGAAACATCTTGAAACCATCAAAATCAGAATATTTTTCAACAATAATAAAATGTGCATTTATGTGTGGGCTTCTAAACCTGGATGGGTTTCTTTTCATAGAAAGTTAGTTCACTCTGCTTAGAGTGGTTTCTTCATTATACATAAATAAGACCCTGACATATATAATCCCTTTGATTTGATGAAATGTGGAATTTTAATCTAATTACAAAATAGCAGACTAAGAAAACACACAAGCATGTGGAGTAGCAGAAACTAACACAGCCTGATCCTATACGGTTGGACTGTCACATGA
The DNA here is from genome assembly GCF_008632895.1 of Mastomys coucha. NCBI lineage: Eukaryota > Metazoa > Chordata > Mammalia > Rodentia > Muridae > Mastomys > Mastomys coucha. Next base: position 45,245,010 of record NW_022196904.1, on the reverse strand, counting down.
TGAGTTTGTTGCTTGTTTAAGAAAACATATACCCATGAAAGACTAAGACTGAACTCATACATATCAATATTGTTTACTTTTTTTGAAAAAATCCTGTGTACCTGCTTATTTAGGCAAGCTTTTCACTTGGCACACAACTTCTCAAGGCCCCCTCTTAACACTCAATTTCTTAGATTGACTGTTGAAACTCTTACATTTTAACTTTGGAGCTTTGGTAATCATGTTCTTTTAAAAGACCAGTCACAAGCCCTAGCGACTTGATCTCAAAAGCCATGACTCTGCTCTGTGAAGCTTCTGTTTTCTTGTAGGCTCCAAGTTTGATGAATATGAATGTTATTTTCTCAAAGGTTGTTTCATTGTTGTGGGATACAACAATGTACTTTGTCTTAAAGATGTCTGGAGAGAAGAGGGTGAAATAGACTTTTCAGTGTTGTGTGTAAATGCTTGCTTTATTATTTTGTACATGATTGATAGATGTCACAATTGAAACTTGTAAGGCAATGTAGTGAGACAAGAGGAATGAAACTGGATAATGAGATTCTTTTCCAGAGTTTGCCTTACTACTGGGCTTCAGAGCTCTCTGTTCCATGACTGTGGAAAAGAACTCAGATACATTGCAGTTTGTTGTTGAGGAAGAGGCAGGCTGACTGCTAACGGGAGGTGGTCTTTAACTAGCATAATGATATAATAATGATAAATACAATAAATGATATAATAAATATAAATATAAATAAATATAAATATAATAATGATAAATACAATGATAAATTAGGTGAGGAAGACTGGCTGGCATTACATCTTGGGTGTTTTCTGGTCAAATTGCTATCAGTAAAGAATGGACTTCAGGAACAGAGACCAATTGAAAAACTATTAACAAAAAAATGACTTTTGCATGGATATGGTATTATTTTATTAGAAATTGTATTCATACCATATATAAATATATATGCATAGCATTTACTTTAAAAATAAAAATTGGTATTTTCATTGTTGAATGTTCTATATTTATTTTTCATAAGAACAAGATCACAATGACACTGAAAATATCTCTAATAAAATACAAATAAATTATGTATTTACATATAGATAAAGGTACCCACATATGTTAAACTAAATTAAAACATTTTCAAATTAATGAAATTTATTCATAAATGTACATATGCAAAATATCTTGCAAATATTTCAACAGTACCTTCTTCCAAAGTACCAAGATGGACCATCAGAACACCATATTTTTGCTGCAGTTTTCTTTAAATATTACTTGTTTATGTACATATTTACTCCTTTTAACTTTGTGTGTAGATTAATTTTGTAATTCAACATTTAAAAATTCTGCAAATAACTTCGTTCAATAAGAAGCATTTTTCTATATTACCTGAATTTTTCCTCTGTTACATTGTGATGTACAGTTTGCTTTTGTTTCATGCTTTTGAGAAATGAAGAATTTGTATATATATATATATATATATGAGGGAGAGAGATCACATCTCTGATTTTACTTATGATACCACCTGTAAGATAATTTACAGCTAATAGGACTGGCATTTATATATTAAATAAAATATTGACAATTAATAATACTCAGTCCCTATAAAGAAAAAAATGTTTAAGTGGGTTAAAATGAAACTCTAAATTATTTTGATATATAAACCAATCTTATTTTCAAAAGTCAACTGAGTGTATGAAACTTTGACAACCTTTCTTTGAGCAGTGTTAATATAAGCTGCCATTTCCAATAGAATTGTTTCTCAGGCCTTTAGTAAAATCTATAAAAGGCCTTTAGTGTTCAGTCATAGGTCGATAATTCTGAAGTCATAAAAGTTTGCTATAGTTAATGTCAAATTGTTGCATAAATTAAGGTTGGTAATTCAGGATTCTTTTTTGTAACTTCCATGTAGCACAGTTCTCACAAATCTATGGTGTGGAAAATAAAGACATATAAAGGTCAAACATATGCTTGTGGTTTAAATTTAACTTTAACTTCTCCCAAACGTCTTAGGACATGCACATGGTGTTGTACAGGAAATAGTAGTAATGTACTAAGCTCACATGCTTTAGAAGTTGTGTTAGTCAGGTTGTCTAGCAGACTAGAACTGATAGAATGGATATGTGTGAATATACGTATGCACATTTGTGCGTATACTATTTATTAGAGTAGCTTTTCCGGTTGTGGTTCAGCTAATCCAACAGTGGCTGTCTTCTATTGTAAAGGCCAGGAATGCAAAAGTTGTTTAGCTAACAAGGCTGAATGTCTCAGCCAGATTTCAGTACATGTCAGAATCTGGAATAACAAGGCTCTAGTACCAGGAAACGAATGCCTTGGCAGCAGGATGTATCAATTTACAAGTGAGAATGAGGGCAAGCACACCAAAAGCATGTCCTTTCTTTCATGTCCTTTCTATAAGCTGCCAGGAGATGTGGCCCAGTGCTAGGATGTATCTTCACACCTCAAGTGATCTGGATTGAAAATGAGACTTCCCACCTCAAGTGATCCAATAAACTAGAAATTTATTACAGGTATAACCAGTTGCTTGTTTTTTCAGTTAATTCCAGATGAGGCTAAGTTGACAGCCAAGAATAGCTATTACAGAACTTTAGTATTATTCAACAGAAAAATACCTTGATTCATATTTCACTTGATTCCTTCATTTCTTTAGTTTCTTACCTCCTTCCAATTCCCCTCTACTTTCTCTTTGTCTTTTTTTATATTTATGTTTAAGAATTCTGAGAGGGCTAGAAAAATGTGTTGATATTAAAACAGCACTTCAGGGTTGATCAGAAGTCCTCTTATCTAGTCGAGGTAGTGTCTGAACCCTTGTGAGATCTGTTATTAGCAAAACACTCTTGCCTCTGTTCCAAAGACCAACAGCATCCCCCTTGAAAACACATTTATGAGAAGCATCCCCAAGTAGGGATGGCACTGAGACAAGTAAAAAGCACCACCTGTCTGAGAAGTAATGTGGCTCCACTCAACTCAAAGGAGTGTTGGTCAGAGAATGAAAGATCAATTCTAAAAGGCATAATGGAAAATTGAAGTCCCTACAGGAGCCAAAAGAATATGTTAGGATCACAATTCAGGATTTCATTGTATAATATGAAGTCATGATTATGAATATTGTGAACTAAAGATAGAAAACTGTATCAATAATTAAAATATTCCAATTTTCACACTGTAGCCACATAACATTTACAAAAGACGTCTTGCTATTTTAGAGATCTCAAGAGTATCCTCAGAGTTAGTAATTTCCTGGATGAACTCCAAGAACCCAGAAAAGCTGCTCACAAATGCCCTGGAGTCCACAGATTTTACTATGGGAAGTGACAGTTGTATGACTAAGTTACCCATGGCACATGACTCCAGCAGGTTTACAATATACTATGCAAGTTTTATATACAATGCCACATTATAAGTGGATAATGCTGGCTTTTCCAATGTGCCTAGGTAAGCTGAGGCACTGAATACAGTTGGTACACCCCACATCTTAGCAGTTCAAATAACGTGACTGTAGGCAAAGGAACTATTATAATCATTCAATTAAAACAAAGCTATGTTAAAGGAGGAAAAGAGTTTTTAACCAACAATATGGGGATAATTGGAAAACCATGTAGAAGAAATTAATGTCTAAAAATTATTTCCATATATGAGTGTAAGTGTGTATATATATGTTCATACCAAGATAAAAGTTTAGTATTTCTAAGTAAAAACACAGGGGTCTTGTTTTAAACTTTGTAGTAAAAAAAACAAAAATCATATAAGAAAACATATCACAGACTTTATTTAGAAATTAATACACAAAAACAACCACTGAGAAATTTTAAAACTGAGATAAAATGGTTAAATTCTGTACACTTTAAAAATTATGTGTCTTTAGGGTACATAAAATGTACAAGCCAAATAAAAAAATGTAAACACATTCATCAAAAATTAAGATGACAATGAGTCTTGGTCAGATGTTACACAAAAGAACATGTGAGAATAATTAGATTAGTAGACATCAAGAAAATGCAAATAAAAATCACAATTTAGTGAAAACACAATTCCAAAACATTCTAGAGATGTAGAGTAACTGGCATCTCAATGCAATGTGAACTCAGAATGTAAAATAGAAACAGTAATTTAGAGTTTAAGTTAGTGTACACTGGACATGCGACTCAATAATTTTTAATAAGTTAGTGGCAGTGTCACAAAAGCATAATATTGAATTAAGTAATGTTTTGGGCAACATAAAGTAGACATAGTATGTATACAGTGCGGTAGTTTTTTCTAGGCTCTAGACCTAGGCATGCTAAGGACAAAAACCAAAATGAGAGTGTTCTGATGCAGCCTGTGGAATATTCAGCAGAAGAATTTGAGGGAAGGGTTTGAAATCATGAAAGAATTAAAAATCATTATTGGATCTTGGGTGTATAAATTTTATATACTTAATGAAAATATATTTGAGAGGTATGTACTTCATTTTATCTAAGCTATGTTGGCAAAAGTGATGTAAATGAAAGTAATCATCTCATTTTTTAAAATACATCACAAAATGTTCTGCCTACTCTCTGAGTATTGTTCTATCATCCTTCATTCATTGAATAATACTGGGACTAGTAGGCAGGATAAGAAGTAAGAGTGAATGTTTTCTCATTGAAAATATGAGAGATCCCAGGCTTAAATTTAGTGTATCATGGTGTGGCCTTACCTATTTGAGTGGGGAAAGAATTTTGATAGTGAAATGATAGGAAAAACAGAGAGGGAGAGGTGAGAGAGAGAGACAGAGACAGAGACAGAGAGAGACAGAGAGACGGACAGAGAGACAGACAGAGACAGAGAACAAGAGAGAGGAAAGAGAAAGGAGAAAGAGAGAAAATGAAAAATAGAGGGTGGGGAGAAAGGGGAGAAGAGGAGGGATCAGGGAGAGGGAAAGGAAAGGTTGGCCGACTGTCGAAGAAAAATAATTCTACCTGGTTAGTCATGTGTCTGTACCAGGAAGAATTTTGAGTTTCCTTGTATCTATCAGGCAGGACTAGGACTAGGACTTTCACAACTGGTGGGAATGGCTGAGCTTTATGAAGTGCTAAGAAAGCTAATCAGTGACAGTGACTTAAATAAAGATTTTATGGATTTGTATATTTGCCAGGATTCTTAACTGATACAAGTTTTATAAATACCCAATGCTGCTAGATGCAGCCATCTTTGATGAGTGGAGAAATTAATCCACATTCATTATTAATTACCCCAAAAAACATGAAAAATTCTTTGCATCAACATCTACATACTAATGGTTTTTAAATAAATTGGAAAACTTGATATTTTTTAGTGCATAGAGAAAGATAACATGAAGCACAAATTTGTGTTTTTCATTTTATGTCACAAATGTTCCAAGAAGACACACATCAGTGTGTGAAGTGTTGTGCCTTGTCCATAGAAAGAATGCATCATTAATAGAAATATCTACATTAATATTTTACATGGTTCATGAAATCAACTGTGTGTTTGTGTGTATCTGTAACTATATATTAGTGCATATGAGTAAGAGAATAAAGAATGAGGAAAGAAGAGAGAGAGAGAGAGAATATGAAGGATGGAGGGAGGCAAAGAAACAAGTAAAACTGAACTCAATATACCTTATGCTTCTCCATAACCCCCAGTTCAGCCACTTTCATCAGAGTCTCATTACAAAATTTGTGAGCATTAGTCTTCACATTTCTCATTCTGTGAGGTAACAGTACTGAATATATGTGGGAATTACAATTCTGCAGGAATATGATGAGACTGAATACTCATGTACTAAGGGTGCTGCACACTAGTTCATCTGAACAAACTATTTAATTTTTAGTCATTTAGAGCCAAGGTTTGAAAATAGTTCTTATTAAGCATTCAATTGCAGAAACATTTCATTACAGTACATTCAAAGCTAAGAAATATATAACATATTTTGTGTATCCATTTCTTCTGTTGATGGACATGAAAGCTGAATCCTTAACTACTGCAAATGGTTTGACCATGAACATGGAGATACAGCACATTGCTTTAGATCAGTATAGATGCACGAGACAAGCTATCAATCTGTCTTATGATGTATATAATCTTAGTTTTTAGAAGAACCTTCATATTGAGTTTCAATAGCTATGAATTAATAATACTCCATCACAGGGCACACTTAGTCATAACTCAAGTCTCATTTGGTCACTTTGCTTTGTGTTTTATCCCTTGCATTAGTTTAAGGAAGTAGTCTTTGACATTAAATATCTATTTTGCCCATTGCTGTTCTCTTCTCACTAATTACCTAAGCTTTAAGTCTTTAGGTCCTAATAGTAACTCATATGCAGGAATGATATTTTATAAATAAACCTGGATTACTCATCAACACAGACATGTAATGAAACAAGAGCTTTATATATGTATGAAAATAAGTCAGAATACTAGATATAAGAACAGAGTAATATCCATGAGGATGTGTGTGTGTATGTGTGTGTGTGTGTATCCCAGATGAGTCACTGAGAAGGTAAAATGAGAGGAAGATGATATTAGTAGAAAGCTCACTAAGTGAGGGTGTCTCAGCTGTGTCCTGAGGGATGACTTAACTTTTACACAAGCATTGGTGGCATTGGAGATGCATTGTATAAGGAGAGGACGATGCACAAGAATAAACTCTCTAGTAGGGAGGCATGAGACAGAGCTGAGTTTAACAATTCACACTCCGAATAAACATTACAATGGGAAAGCATGAGCTGGAAGGAACATCAGGGTCAGAAGCAGGAATCTGTCATTACAGAAATTATATTCACATTCAGAGTGCTCAAACAGGAGTTTCCAACCCTGAGGCCCCAAATTCAACTTCATTGTCCATTCTTAGTTCTTCTCTCCTAAACTACAAAATTAGTAGGTATTGCTTATGCCTTCAACATCTTGGTCAGCACAACTTTTCCCCACCAGAGACTCATCCATAGACAGTTGGGTACCATGTTGCTTTCATTGTTGGATAAGAAAGTAGACATGAGAGAAGCAGAATGATGTTCTTCAAAGCATGACATCAGTAATTTATGTTTATTGTAAAACCCTGGAGAATCTCTTATAAATTAATGAGAGTTATTGAATGTGACAGGCATAAATTAGCATAAGATATACATTTGAATAAATTTATTTACATGAGGAAACAGCATAATATTAATATGTCAACTTTCTTCAAAAAATCTTCATCTATGCATTGTGTAGGTCTGTGCACACCATTAATGCCAGCACTTGGGAAGCAGAGGCAGATGAATCTCTCTAAGTTAAAGCCCAGACTGGTCTATGCAGGAAATCTCTGGGCAACCAGGAATACCTAGAAAGGCGTTATCTTTAAAAAATCACTTTTCATTTATGAAAGTATTGCTTTATAAAAGTTGAAAAAAAAAGTGCAGGCTTATAGCTATAATTCCTGACAGTAAAAAACTAAATAAAGCATACAGACACACTGGTAAGCCGTAGTAAAATGTGCTATGAGTTCAAGAACAAAAATTAACACAGGGTTCATGAATTCAATCTGCTAAAGATGCTTCCCCAACACTGAGTACAACCACTTTGGATCAAATGAGACTAGTGTATCTCTGTACTGAGCCCTGGTCACATTGGTCCTGAAATATTTGTTCATTTCACTAAGAAATGCAGTAGGTCATCCTGAGAAATACTAAACTGGCTTACTCTGGAACGAAGATCTAAGCAGCTCAGGTTCAAAAACTTTTAAAATTGTTTTTCCCATCCCCAAAGGGTTGTGCAGTGAAAGTACAGCTTCCCATACTGTTTCATACCAGGTAACCTTGTGAATTATAAAGGTTGAAAAGTTTTCTGCATTATTCTAATGCAGAAAAAGACCAATCAACCAACTTTAGCATGCCTTAAATCACTATACAAAGAAAGTGAGAAAGTGGGGAGAAAGATTCAGTATTAAAATTTCATTCAGCTGGAGTGTCTTGACCAACACCAACGGGTTGAAAGTGGGCTGTCTGCAGCACTCACAGTGGTTCTGCATTCTACTTCCTCCCTCAGGTTGTCCAGGCACCTGCATACCAGGTAAGAAAGAAAGAAGCAAAGGGAGTTGGGAGTGCCTTCCACCATGGAGTTCAGCATTACAGCTCTTTAAGACACTATTCTTTTTTTTTTTTTTAGA
>NW_022196904.1:45221255-45233809 GCF_008632895.1 Mastomys coucha | reverse complement strand
CCAAAACTATTCTCAACAATAAAGGAACCTCTGGTGGAATCACAATCCCAGACCTTAAGCTGTACTAAGACACTATTCTTGAAACAGCTCTGGTCTTTATTTGACGTGAACCAGTGCTGTCTTAGTCAGGGTTTCTATTCCTGCATAAACATCATGACCAAGAAGCAAGTTGGGGAGGAAAGGGTTTATTTGGCTTACTTCCACATGGCTGTTGATTACCAGAGGAAGTCAGGACTGGAACTCAAGCAGATCAGAAAGCAGGAGCTGATGCAGAGGCCATGGAGTGATGTTCCTTACTGGCTTGCTTCTCCTAGCTTGCTCAGCCTACTCTCATAAAACCCACCACAAGGGGCCCTACCCCCTTGATCACTAATTGATAAAATGCCCCACAGCTGGACCTCATGGAGGCACTTCCCCAACTGAAACTCCCTTCTGTGATAACTCCAGCCTGTGTCAAGTTGACAGACAAAACTAGCCAGTACAAGTGCTATATAAACAGTGGAGTGGAAAGGGGGTTTTCTTAGAGTGAATGTACATTGGCTGAGGTTTAAGGTACTGGGAAGCCTTATTTGCATCGAGAAGCATTCTAGGTACTTGCCAGACAGGAAAGGAAGTTGAACCTGTAATTTTTGCCCAAAACTAAGTGACATTCCTCAGGTAGACAATGTGGGGGTTGGACTCCCCAAATCATGTCAGCCAGAGAAAAAGAAGCTCCACTGAGAAAGAGAGGATAATTATATTCATTTAGCATAATATATTTAGCAGATACATCATTACATTAATAAGTAAAAGCACAAAATATAGTTAAATATTTGGCACCATATATGTGATTACCACTTAGTTATAATTATTACAAGGAGATTTTATTACAAAAGAAGTTGAAAATGCACATTTTCAGCTAAAAAACAAACATATTCTATGGCTATTTCAGATAACTCTCATCTTCTCATGACTAGTCCCCTTTGAGAAGACTAAACTTTAGGGAGAAATGGTTATTTGATTACTCAGATTAGTTTGAAGTTGACCTAAAGAACTTTGTTAAGACCACCTTGTAATCAAGTCATTGTTTCAGGAGGTCATTATGATTAATTTGACATACTTATGTTTTGCTCCTGTAATCTTTCTTATTCTGTCCATCAAATCCCCCATTTGGATAGCCACTAACCCTGTTATTTCAATGATGATTTCTTGAACCATGTTTTTCAGAGAGTCAGTATGTTTACAAATAAAAATTTACTTTAATAAATTGCCTGCTTTAATTAAATTTGTCATGAAGATTTGGGTTGTTGGACTTCTTCAGTCATTGGGATTAATACTATTAGTTCATGTCTTCAAAAAGATTATCTTTTTTGCCTTCATTTTTAATAAAGAAAAACTGAGAATGCAAAGTGACTATGCTTTTCTGCAGCTCACTTGAATTCTTGTTTGAATTATTTTTCACAGACCATAAAAATCTCTTTGTGAATAACAGAAAAGACAGCTAACACAGCTAAAACACTCAAACTAGCATAAAGGGGAAATCTTGTTATTCCCACATACACACACAGTGGTGAACTGACTTGCCTCTATTTTTCAGAATGCCCTAGGGGTCAGAGGCTATGAATCTGGGCACTCCAAAAAGTTAGGGCTCTGCTAACATATCCTAGGTTGATTTATTACAAGGAGACTTCACTTAGTACAAATTTCTTCTGGGTCTCTAAATTATGGTGTCTCTTACAGATCACTAGACAGAAGGATCTTTCTTTAATTCTGCTTGGAGTGAAGATACAAGTTTAACAGCTTTATTTCCATGTACAATCATAGCCTAGAAGACTATTTCTTCTAATAATCTCAACACTGGTCAAAGTCAATAGACATTTCTCATGACCTTTCACAACAAAGATACTGTGTGTCCTATATTCAAACTTTCACAGCTCTGATCGCTGTTTTCAGATTTGAAATATGTATCATTCTACAAGTTTATAAATTCTATTTGTTGTTTAGGATATCATAAAATCCCATCTCCTTCACATAGTCTTTATTGACTACCAAGCATAATATAATCTCTTACCTTTTACAGTGTACTCAATCTCAGTGATGATTTTGTAAAATATACAACTCCCCGACTCTACAAGTTTGTACCTGCTGTTGTATATATATATATAAAGGTTGAACTCTCCAAGTGAGCTTGTCAATTCCTATGAATAAAATCATGATTTATATTGGATATTGCTCATCTTATCCTTAGCTCCAGAAACTTCTTTGCCTTGCAGACTTCAGTCTCTACTCAGAGGCTGAAATAGAGTCTGGAGGACATGATCCATAGAAGTAGACATTTGACTGAGACTTTTACTAAGTGTATAATAAGAATGGCATTTTTTTTTTTTTTTTTTGGTTTTTTTCGAGACAGGGTTTCTCTGTATAGCCCTGGCTGTCCTGGAACTCACTCTGGAGACCAGGCTGGCCTCGAACTCAGAAATCCGCCTGCCTCTGCCTCCCAAGTGCTGGGATTAAAGGCGTGCGCCACCACCGCCCGGCAAGAATGGCATTTTTAACAGTGAACATAAAAGCAAAGCAAAATTATCTTTCTGTTTTTTGTTGTCTTAGGTAAAACAGACTAACACTTAATAACAAAAAAATGTGAAAAAAACAGATTTATAGAGGTGATTCACAGCTAATTAAATACTTTAATTAAATTACTTTGTGAGATTTTATAACAACTTGGCAAATGTCAGATATTTAAAAGTAATATGCCAATTAATATTGTCTGTTAATTGTCCAAAATAGCATTCACATTCTTCTTTCAGTTTTAAATTAACATTTAGAATAACCTGCTTCTCCATGGCATTTTCATACATACATAGTTCTGGTTGTTTTCTCCCACACAGTCCCCCATCCTCAGGTATGCCAAGACCCACTTATAAACTTCTCCTCCCAGTATTCATCTTTGCACTTGTATATTGCATGTGGTCTATTACATTTCCCACTCACTTTTCTTAAAGACTCTTTTTTCCTATAGTGTACCACAGTTGCAGGATATTAGTTACCACTGTGAACCCTAAGATTGTGTTATTTACTTAAAACTACCTGTTTCTTGTTCTGTTGCTAGGGCTTAGTCCTTAGCACACACCTTTAATTTCTTTGACTCCAATGCAGACAGGCCCTTAGTACACACCTTTAATTCCCCCCAAAATGAAGGTAAAATTAGTTTGTAGAAGGAAGCACCATGATTGAAAATTATATCTAATTGAGTGTCAGACAATGTGACAAATCAAAGAAAGATTTGACAGAACAGGATATCTCTAACTTTCACAAGAAGATAAAGGAAGTGAAGCTATTTAAGAGAGTAGTACAGAGAGAGGAGAAAAGGACGAGAAAGTTTTACTTGACAGTGGTACAGAGAGAGGCTGCAGAGAGTGCGCTAGCCAGACACAGGAGAAGACAGAATGAGCCAGAAAAGGGGTGAGAAGATTAGAACATATTGCCAAATTTAGAATAAAGAGCAAGCAGAGCAATTCAGGAGAGGCTGAGATAGAGAGGCCAGATTGAATCAGACAGCTTGGAGAGGAATTTGAGCCAGAAGAGCTGAGTTGAAACAGGCAGCCAGATATCAGAAAGAACAAAAAAGGGTGAGCTTATTCAGCAGTAAGTCTCAGAGGCTGCAAACATTCTAGGCTTACATTAGATTATAGGGAGGCTAGAAGCTTCTAGGATAAGGCCTAGATTAGCAGATGGAGGCAGTAAGTCTCTGAGATAATTACTTCAGAGGAATAAAAGTTTCTTCTACATACCACTTTCTAGTTTCTGTTAAATCTAAGTAAAGACAACCACCAGTATTCACATTATATATAATGTGAATAAAACCCAGTTATGTACTTTCATTACTCTTTTTTTTTAAGAAAAAATTTCAATATGTAGACTAACTTGAGGGGGTCCCATTTCCTCACTTTTGGCTTCCAGCTGTGCAAAATAAATATGTAAGCTCCCACCTAGGAAACTGAATTTATAGATTTCTCACTCTTTCTGTGAAGACCAGTATGCATCCCTCTCCATGTTGAGTCACTTCCTGTCTTCCGAGTTCTTGGAACAGCTTGTACTTTCCTTCCACAGGGAACTCACTGCTGTATTTCTGCTTTGCATTTATCTGCTCCCCCCCATTAGACTTTCAAGTCCTCAAGGATAAAAATTAATAAGTCATGGTAGAGTCATTTAGTATGATATTTCACTCATAAATATTGTTATAAATAGCCCTTAATGCATCTATGAAGACTTTTATGACACACTCATAAAGAGCAGTCTATACAGATTTGTCGATTCTGTTAGTGAGTAATTAATGATCAAGTACTATAATATTAGATGAAAAATGAGATACAGGACTTGGCTCAAATATATGAAAAATAATAAACTGTCATCCACTCACTTAGTCCAGATCAACAGAAGATTCTCAGGATCTGACATAAGAGGATAACACCCGCATGCAGCACAAGTACATCTAACAGCACCAGTCCTAATCACTGGCCCAAGGGAGACCGTAGGACCTTCCAATGCTGTGCTCCCTGCTGGACTTGACTTCTCCATCTCCTTCTGAAATTTGCTTCGAGCAGCTGCTACCCATCACTTGACATTGCTGTGTGAACTGAAGCTCACTTGCCACCAACAAGAGAGAAATAGTGCAGATATGAAAAGAACATGAGGGTGAGAAAATAACCTCCTTACAGTATTAGTGACTAACCCAGTGTCAGAATAATCACTTTGAAATTGATACTTTATATAGGTTTACAGCTAAGAATAACAAGGAGCTCCACACATTCATGTGAGCTCAGATTGAAGCCTTTAATAAATAAGCCAAAGGCATTTTAAATAAAGGCTTTACAGCCAATATATTAAAGGACTGATGCATCCACCATTTATAGCCAATATATTAAAGGACTGATGCATTCACTATTCATGCCTTGATACTCATGCCCTCATTATGTTTTCCTTCATGCAAACTCAAACACATTTAGGATGTGTTCTCCATACTGCTAAGCATTACTGTGAATTTGCCATCAATTTATTGCTAATTGAATAAACACCTTTACATATTGCATGAACATAACTGCCCTTGCCTCCAAGAATTTGGAAATACCATGCATATTTCAGATAGTGAGGTGAATTCAGCCTTGATCCAGGTTGAGGACAATTGCTGTTTGTGCTATACTATGCTGTGCAGTGAGTTTCTAGTCCTTGTGTCCTGCTCCATGGTATGTTGGAGCCACAGACTTTATGCTCAGGCTCTTTCTTTTCCTTCTCATATATTCCATTGAAAATATAACTCATTAAGTTAAGCCAGTCAATGTAATAGGACATGTTGGAAGTTTAACATGAAGGAAATTATACACATCAAAATTTTTTTCTAGAAGTGGGAAGCAGTATTTAAAGAACTCTCATTACAGAGTTCATGGTAGTACCTGGCCACTAGCAGGTGCTCCAAAAGCTTGAAGTGGATATATAAAGACATAATTGCACATGGAGGGTTTACAGCTTAGTTCTTGGCGCATCTCCTGAAACATGTGGTTATTGCTGTAGCAAGATTCTAAAAATACTGCTGTTTATCACTTTCTTTGATTCATATACTAGATACGGCTCACTTATTTGTCCCAAAACATCCATTTTTACTGACTTTACCGTAGAGGGTTTGGCTGTCATAGATGATGTGGCTCACTGCATCTTCACTGCTTATATCCTTAGATTTATGAGGAGGATGCTAAAGAATACACCCTTGCTCCTCCACTCTTTATCTTATGCTGAGAACAGAACATTTTTAAAGCTGAAATTGAATTATGTATTTAAATTGCAATTTTCTAAAATGAAGATAAAGTAATTTTAGATGTTCACCTCCATGACATCAATACTTCAAAGTTCTCCTCTCTGTGAAATAATTCATTTCCCTCCTCTGTTCACTCATAAATTAGTTCCACTAATACTCAAAGCTTATTTGGTTCCAGGGCAGAACATCCATCGCCTCTCTTTAAGAGCAAAGTGATTTATCCCTTTGAAGTACACAGAAGTAATTAGATGTCTACATTTTTTCTACTTCCAGAGCTGTTTCCCACACTTACAAAGATGAATAGACAAAAGTAAAAAAAAAAAAAATCTTTATATTACTGAACAAAATTTAGAACAATGCCTAAAGAAGAGAATATGGTAAGCTGAATGACATTTTCATATTTGAACTATATTATATATGAAAGATATTTGAAGCTAATAATTGAGTCATAATATCCTGTTAGTGATATATTTATCCCATGAATCCATGGGGTTAGTGGATATAAGCATGATAAATAATAAATAATGAGAACTGATAATTAGTTCTTAATGAATCTGGAAATTTGGGAATATCAATTACAACTAAGTTTAATTTGTATTCTGCAAATTAACTTTACTTATTTGGTTTTAGACATCATTTTGGGCTTTGTAATAGAAAGTTGTAGAATGATTAAAAGATGACTATTTATGCCTTGTATAGGCATAGATAGAGCACAGAAATATATTTCATTTTAAGGTAGATAATACAGTAAAACTATAACCTGTCATAATTTAGAAGTCTTAACATTTTCAGTTCAAGTTTTACAAATGCTGACATAATGATTTTTAATTTATTCACTATATCAAATTCCAAATTCATGGCTATCTTACTATATTAGTCAGGGTTTCTATTCCTGCACAAACCAAGAAGCAAGTTGGGGAGGAAAGGGTTTATTTAGCTTACTTCCACATTGCTGTTGATCACCAGAGGAAGTCAGGACTGGAACTCAAGCAGGTCAGGAAGCAGAAGTTGATGCAGAGGCCATGGAGGGATGTTCCTGACTGGCTTGCTTCCCCTGGCTTGCTCAGCCTGCTCTCTTATAGAATTCAAGACTTCCAGCCCAGGGATGGCACCACCCACAAGGGGCCTACCCCCTTGATCACTAATTGAGAAAATGCCCCACAGCTGGATCTCATGGAGGCACTTCCCCAACTGAAGCTCCCTTCTCTGTGATAACTCTAGACTGTGTCAAGTTGACACACAAAACCAGTCAGTACACTTACCAACAAGTTTTATATTTATTTGATACATAGGGAAATTTGAATCTATGTAGTCTACATTAGTCTATAGATATAAGTTAACTATAAGTTGACACATATCCTAACAATCCTTCACCTATGAAAATAACACTAAATATCTTTCCTGGTTTATATTTGAACCAGTCCCAGATCCTTCTCTATAGTTCTTTCAATATGTACCTGTATATGTATGTGTGTGTGCACATGTGTGTGTGTGTGTTCATGTGTTAAAGTTTTGGAGAATGTGTTGATATGTAATTATGTTTAATTTAAAACATAGCTATCAGTATTGTAGAACCAGGAAGTATTTATAGGACTCACAATATTCTTAATGCTGAAATGCCTACATGGATGATAAACCCATGGCTAGCCTGTTGTTATACCTGCTTATGTTTTCCAGCAATGAGCTGAGGCATGCCAACATCAAGAAAACATATCTCTTGCCCATGTTTGCCTTTGTTGAAATCAGAACCTCTGGGCTGCAAATCCTGCCTGCAGCACCTTTGTGATCCTATGATTGCCACAGGTGTGTTTCTCCTTCCCTTTCCATTTGAAAGTCAAGATTTCTAACATGCTTTTAGACATGTGCTGATAAGGCCTCATATATAGGTTGTCATACATAACGCTATATGTAAAGATGCATTATTATATTTTAACATGTAACATTTTTCTTCAAGAGTAGTTTCTGGAATATACACCATAGTGTTCATATATCATTTCAAAGTCTGTATTTATTGTTTACCTGAATGTGGTATTTTTTTTGTTCCTTTAATAATAATGATAATAGTAATAGTAATAATAATAAAAGGATCAGGTATATTATAGGTATGGGCATGAACACTACATTGTCTTGTGAACTTGTAATACCAAAACACTGATTTTTGGAAAATTTCTTGAGTTTCCCTGCCTGTCAGTAGTATCTGAGTGTCACTGAAATATTGAGTTTTTTGAACAGACAATAAAGATGATACAGAAGTTATATTAGAAATTAACTTGTACTTATTTACAACTAAACAAATACAAGAAATAGCTTTACATAGCACACCAACTCTGGTATGACTGAAGTTACTTACAAAATTAGGGTAAGACATTTAAACATAGCATAAACAGAGAAATTTTTGTTGTTTTATTTTTAACAAATGGAGTGGACTGTAGATCTATTTCTCTACAAGCACAATGTGGCTTTTGGACTTTACTGGTGACTGGGAGTTCAGTCTCAAATCTTGAATATGGAAGATGGGGAATTGTATTTAAAGAAGATGCCTGGTTAAGACAAAGCAAGGATAGAAAGGTATTATACTTCATGTGGTAATGAAGAAATCAGACATAAACAGAAGAGAGTGCATGTAACCATTAACTGAACTTCTTGAGCAGTAATAAACATGGCGTTAGGGGTGGAGAAACTCTCCAAGTACATACATTTGTTCAGCACGGCCCTCTCTCAGCCCTAATACCCCCATGACTCCTTAGGGTCATCCAGTTAAGATTACAGCTCAGTCAGCCAGAGAACCACCTCTGCTCTTAAACAAGCACAAATCTCTGAAATGCTACCAGTCTGCTTAGCTGTCCCTATGCAGGTCACCAGGAACTGCTGACACACTGACACCCAAGCAGAAGGTATTTGTATCCAAAGTCCCACTTTCATAGAACTAATCAGTAATGAGAGGTGTAAACTTTACTCTTCTCTCCAATTCCCTTATAGCCATAGTGAAACAAAATGGACGGGAGTGGTTGGAACATCTTGACAAGGTTTATGAAGAAGTAGTGCATTAACACTGTTTGTTAGTCTCATTTCCTGGAAAGGAAACTGAAGTGGAAGTTTCTGGTTGTGTCATTTGATTCAGACTTACAGGTTGCTGGTGGCAAGACCTGTGGGAGGACACAAGATGTTTGGAGAAAGTATATGTGGCACTCAAGGGATAGTAATGGCCATTGTTTGCCACGCAATGATATTTCATTGGTCTTTGTCTTGACTGATCTTCACTTTGTTGAGAGAGGCACTTTGTTGAGAGAGGCACTTTGGAGAACTCTTGGCATTCCAGGTGGTCCTTGTTGTCCCCACTGACTCTTGCCAATTTGGAGGAGGCCTGTTCATTTCTGCTGGATCATGCCACTATTGATGATTCATGTTTGGTGAAACTTTTGAACTGTATTGTTGGTATCCTGACATTACTGAGCTAGACTGCTGGTATCCTGACAAATGAAGATTGGAATCGCCCTAAAGAACTACTCTAAACAGGTCCCCATCCCCTTATCCTATTTACCATCTTTTATCCCTTACCTTTGGATGATGGATTAAAAAAGGGAGAAGAGTTTGAGAACCCTTATTAAAGTACGTTTCAAAAAAAATCTAAGCCTATAGACAATAATGGCCAACTTATTCAAATATATTGATTCTCTACATTGTAAACAGTAAAAATTTTTAATTAATTTATATTAATTCAGAAATCAATTATCTCCTGCCCTAGGACTAAAAATTAATAGTTTTTAAAGTTATCATATTTGAGATTATCATTTATTATTTTGTATTTAAAATTATTTTCTTTCTTAAAATAACTCAATAAAATAAAAAATCAGAGTTCTTTTATAACCCTGGCTGTCCTAGAGCTCACTTTGTAGACCAGGCTGGCCTCGAATTCAGAAATCCGCCTGCCTCTGCCTCCCAAGTGCTGGGATTAAAGGAATGCGTCACCCTCGCCTGGCTGAGTTCTTTTAATTTGAAATCCCAAAGTTAAAAAAAAAATACTATTGCTGAAATATAACCTAGAGATATTTTCACTCATATACATGCACTAGCAGCTTTTCAGTAGGCACAAAATTGACCCGCCTTAATCACTTTATCATCTCATTAATTAAATAGGAAACTTGTAGAATGTTAGAAAGTACATAAAATTAAGATCTGAACCACAAACATATTTGTATATAAGGCATATTGACACCCATTGGCAAATGGACACCCAGGTGTCTTTAATGGATAGAGCGTCACCTAACACATACTGCATTTATTGACCTATTTACACAAGCAAACGTGCCTACATTACCTTCAAACATAAAAATTATTTTGAAATTCTTGTAAAATACATAAACTAAGTATAAAATTGCACATTTATATGCTTATGTTGTAAGAACTATCCTCAAATTCAAGCATTTCATAGGAAGGTTTGTTCAGCAGCATAATTTGTTTCTTGAAGGCATTGATCATGCTAAGGTTTAAGAGATAAGCAGGTGACATCTCACGAATTATGCAATAGTGGCGATAGAAAACATTCACACCCCATAAAGTCCTGCCCTAAAGGCCTCACACACTCATTTGCTTAACCTCATCTGTCCTATAAAATATCTGCAAGCAGCTGAGAAATATATGAAGGGAAGTTTGCGATGGCATTGATATTAGAGTGGGAATTGTTACTTTGGCTGCTAAAATTCTGATGTGGTCAGAATAAGGTCTGCTTCTGCCGTGCATTAGAAAGTGTTAATCCCACTGGGTGATAACAAGACCACTACCACAATTTTGAGCCAAATTTGAGCCAATCTTGATTTTATTGATGTGCCTTAGAGCTGGCCAGTATGTCTTCCTCCTAAGTAAGGTTAAAGAGAGCTTCCCTAAATCCATTGTTTGGACCCTTTTTAAGGAGTAAAATCATAGGTAGTTGCAGTGCATGTTTACAGAAGGGAAATTACAGGGAAAATACAGAAATATAGCATAATCTTGGGTAGGGATCACATGGTAGTAACAATGTAATTAGATTGGAGAGGGTGATTAGAAATGTTCATGGATAGTAAGGGTGTTTACAGAAACAATTTAAATGGGTTAGGGCAAGACAGGCTCTAGGATAGAGTTATGAGCAACAATTTAGCTCTTACAGTAAGTACATACTTATTTTTAATAATACAGCATAATGCTCCCATCTTCAAAATGGAGTCAGACAGGTTTTTCATCCTCCCTCCTACCCCTGACTTATGTGTCAAATCTTTGTTAGGGGGATGTCTAAAATTGTTTATCTGGTGAGGAATCATGTTAGTAACACATTGGAGGGTACAATGCACAATTATGATAATAAACAGGAGAAATAATGTTAGAGGGACAATGAAAGGTAAGAACCATGTTAGCCATATTAGCAAGTCAAAATTTGTTTGAGAAATTTTTCTTATTCCTTTACATAGATCATAAATTTGGTTGTAAATTATATATATATAAAGAGATATTAAAGCAGCACATTCCATATCTATAGTATCATTAATTTATAGAATAGTTGTTCTTTTAGTATTTTGTGATTAATTTTGGCTAGTACTTTGGCTGTAATATTAGTTGGTTTTTGAAACTAGAGTATTTTAGAAATATCTTTTGCAGTCTAACAAGTCTTGGGATGGTAATAGCAGCAAGTACAGTAGGATCTAATGGATGTACGGATTTGTCACAATTTTCATGAAGAGCTCTTATAATTCTATTAACTGATTATAAAGATTTGCTGAATAACAACAGGAACCCAACGTATATAAGGTTCCCCTAGATAAGTTTAGTTCAATTGAAGTGATTTAGCACACCTATAATTCACACTATCAGAACCTTTTAAAGAATATTTGACTTTACTGAAGTCTATGTGACATTGGGATTGGTAGGTTAGATTAGTCCACCCCACACAAGCCCTTGTATCCAGCAGGGAACACAGAATAACTATTATTTTTCGAAAAATAAAGTCCATCCTAAGGGCAGTTGTTTACCCAAGGTGGGGTACAATAAGAAGGGACATTAGTGCAATAAAAAATAAAGAAATATACAGTGGGAAAAAAAAGAGATTATCAATGGAAACATCAGCCACAGCTTTTAAAACTTTAGTGGGTTCCTTTTTGATCCCCATTATCCTTGTACAATTTTTATATGAAGCCTCTATTCTGTACAAAATCTTTTTAAGAGTCTCAGGAATAAAGGGATCTTCTCTTACATAGAAGGAGTTTTCTCATCGGCTTTCTAGTGCTAGTTGGAGACAGAGGTTATACTTCATATCATTACTTATAGACAGAGTTCTCCTAGATATGTTTAGTTCAATTGAAGTGATTGATGAGTCTTCCCTTCCCCTTCTTATTTTAGCACACCTATAATTTACATTATCAGAACCCTTTAAAGAATATTTGACTTTACTGAAGTCTATGTGACATTGGGATTGGTAGGTTAGATTAGTCCATCCCAAATATCCTCCATCTATCTGGCTAAAGACTATATCTTTTCCTTCTTTTGTCTAAATTATGGGCCCTGGAGGATAAAAGCAATCATTTCCATGGCAAGACAATATCAGGGTGTTTCCAGTTTTAGGAGTGCCTTTTCTTTTCCCCTGTCAAGACATATTTAGGTTCTGTTCTCATAGATTAAAAGCAAAATAACAAAACTGTTAGCCACAGGACAATCATGGTGCAAATTTCACTAGCAAGAACACATTGCTTAAAAGTTATGTTAGACTGTCAAACTTTAAGGGTTTTTTTTGTTTTTTTTT
>NW_022196904.1:45193533-45221245 GCF_008632895.1 Mastomys coucha | reverse complement strand
AGAAAGTTTAATTTTTAGCAGTCCTTTTCAGTCATCTTCCACCTCTGGGATTTGGGCTCCTCTTCTCTGGGTTTCTTGGGTACCTTCTGGAGGTGTAAGTACTGAACTCAGGCAGGAATACTAGTAAGCTTAATAGCAGTAGGAGTCCAAAAAAAATCACAACATAAGGTCCTTTTCATCTAGGTTCAAGCCAGTTAGTTTTTAAGCTGTGGACTAACACATGGTCTCCCTGCTGGAATGTGTGTGAATCTGGGCAGTACCTAATGGGTTGAGGAGCCTGCATGGAAGTGGGAATGCAGAGGGGAACTACTCCAAAGTTAACTGCAGTCCTGTTAAGGATTCAGAATTTGGAGTGGGGCAAGCTAATAACAGTCCAACTCAAGGGCTTATGGGAGGTGGTCACCCATAGACTATTATGTATACGGTAGATTTTCCTTGGTTATGGGTACATTGGACCCTGAAAAGGTTGTAAGGCAAGATGTCAGACCAATAACTCCCTATCTAAAGAGTATATTTAGTTAAAATCCACTTTAAAGCTTTATTCATCCTCTCTACCTTTCCTGAGCTATGGGGATGAAACATACAATGAAGTTTCCAATTTATGTTAAGACCTTTAGAGAACAGCTGAGACAACTTGGCCATAAAGGCGAGAACAGTGTCAGATCCCAGAGACGCAGGGAGGCCAAATAAGGGGGTAAGTTCCATTATTAAATCCTTAGATACCATTTGGGCCACTTCTGCTTGGGATGAAACCATGACCATGATGATAACATGGGCTGGTCAAAGACCAGCAGAGAGTTGTAGCCATACTGTCCTGGCTTGACTACAGTGAAGCCCAGTTCTCAAAATTCACTGGGTAAGTACCTTGACCCCATTGACATAGGAGATATATGTACTTCTTTGCATTTACCTAGACACAGGTCAGGCAGCAATCTGAAATGTTCTGAAGTTTTTTTTCAGTGTCCAGCAACCAGACAAGAGAAGAGATGTGTTCTGAGATCTTCTTATGTGAAAAGTACATGGAGCAGAGCAACGCAGGTAGTTAGTTTTCACCTTTGGCATGCAGATTCTACCATCAGACAAGATCCTTTAAGTCTGAATATGACTTGATCTTTTCTGGATTCTACCTGGGAATATCTTCATTGTGGCAGAGTCATTGCTCAGAGACAGATAATTCTAGGATGGTCTGAGGTTTGGGTTGCTGGAGAGGAGTCCCTTTAGGTACTTGATCTGCATAGTTGTTACCTTGAATTTGGGGGCCTTTGTCCTTTTGTTGTCCTGGACAATAAATTATGGCCAGTTAAGTTAGTAGTCAGATGGCCTCTAGCAACTATACATGTTTTATGAACACTCTTTTCTATCTTAAGTCAGTAAGCCCTTCTGTTTATATATCTGCCCATGAGCCTTAGCAAAAAAACATATTGGCTGTATGTTAACCCTTTTTCCTTTCACCCATCTTAAAGCCTGTGTCATAGCAATTAATACTGTTTTCTGGGTAGATGTGCCCCTGAGCAAGCCATATGCCCAAATGACCTCCTTCTGGCCTGTGACCACTGCTGCCCTGGCATATCTGGTTCATTCTTGAATTAAGTTACTGCTGTCCATGTAGACATATGCATCTCTGATAGTGAGAAGAGCACCTGACATGTTCAGGGAGCCATGAGTGGGCAGCAGGATTGTGTGTGATGGTCAAGGTTTTAATAAAGAATAGGGTCAGAAAACTGCTCCATAGCTGGATGTCAGGAACCAATCCAAATTGCTATCATCCCAGTATCTATAATCCCATCTAAATATTATGATCTCTATACTTGCTTTCTCTTTGACCAGACAAAAGATTATTGTAGAAAATGGCCAGATGAATATGGGGGCTGCCCATATTGGTCTTGTCAAATACATATGCTAGGATCACGAATCAATCATTTCTTCTATCAATACCTCAAGATAATCTTTTTCTACATACAAGACCCATGGGATTCCAGGTGGGAGACAGGAGTTGTTGGTAAGCTCTATCGTAAAAATCAGCCTGGGACCTCAGTAAGTACCATCCATATCCAGAGAAAATATGTCTCAATTGCCCAACTCCTGGATATCAGAAAAGCAGGGGAGATAATCAAACACTCCTCTGAGGTCCTTACCTCTTTGACAACACCCCTCATAAATAGCACTAACTTGTCATTTCACCTTTTACTTCAGATCTTGACCTCAGCATACCAACTCTTTAATGTCACCAGACTTGGACGCCTTAAGGATTGCTGGCTATGTGTACCCCCTGGAACTAACTCACAATTGTCACTTACAGCATCTCCGGTGATACTGACAAGTAACGTTACCTCATCCCGTACTAAGTCTGGTGTTTGCCAGCCACCAAACATTGGCATTCCTCAGCAAGGTTTCAACAGTAGAGCTGCTACAGTTAGAGTCTGTCCAGATGTGAGCTTGTCAGCTTCTGTAACAAGAATCGTGGTAGCTGTGATGGCTCTTAATCAAGGGAGTGCATCTAGAGGTTGTAGGATCCAGTATCTTTGAGATGTTAGCCTTTTCCAGGGATTGAGACTGTAAGTCAGGCCGGGCAGTGGTGGCGCATGCCTTTAATCCCAGCACTTGGGAGGCAGAGGGAGGTGAATCTCTGAGTTCGAGGCCAGCCTGGTCTACAGAGTGAGTTCCAGGACAGCCAGGGCCATACAGAGAAACTGTCTCGAAAAACTAAAAAAAAAAAAAGAAAAAAAAAGAGAGAGACAATAAGTCAGAACTCCTTAGCAATGCCTGTTCTTTCATGGACATGAAAGGGCTTGGAGATATCAGGAAGAGTTGAAGTGGGGATCTATTCAAGGACTTCTTTTTAAGTTTCAAAGGCCTGTGCATGTTATTTAGTCCATTCCAAAGAGGTGTTTCTCTTGGCCATAGCAAAGTACAAGGATTTGTCAATTTTAGCAAGCACAGGTATCCAAAGGCAGCAATATCCAGCACCTTCAGAAATTCCCTATCTTTTTTCTCAGTGGTTGAAACTGGGATTTACATTGTGATCACTCTATGTAGCCCTGGGATGACAGTCTTCCCTTTCCTTAGTTCATATCCTAAGTAGGTAGCCTGTCATTTTAGTTACTCTATAGGCTAACTGGTCTACAGTTTCCAAAAGGCCTCTGGTGACTCTCAAGCTGTCCCCCTCGTCTTTAACAGCCAATAATGCAGGATCTATGTATTGAAATAAGGTTACCTCAGGGAGCTTGCTACAAAAGAGACTTACAACATGATTTAGGGCTTCATCAAAGATGGTGGGAGAGTTTTTTAACCCTTCAGGCAGTCTGGTCTCGGCTAGATGTCCTGATATTCCCAGTCCGGGTTTGACCCATTCAATTGTAAAGACAGGCTGACTTAATTTTGATGGTTCATAGAACAGAATGCATCTTTTATGTTCAATGCTCTGTAAGCTTTATGACTTTATGTTCTGAGCAAATGGTAGTGATTTGCAACAGTTGGGTAAGTACATTCCATCCATTTGTTCACTTCCCTTCAAGTCTTCTACTGCTCTATGGTCTCAAGTTCCAGGCTTTTGGACAGCTAATAAGTGGGAATTTCAAGGTTGACTGGCAAGGAATAAGTATGCCTTCTTCAAGGAGACACCTGAGGTGAACCTTAATCCCTTCCCTGATTTTCAAACTGATGAGGTATTGCTTGACTTGAATGGACATTACCCCAGGTGTCAGTTACACTATCACAGGTGCCATAGGTTTTGCTAAGCCAGGAGAATTGTCCTCTGTCCAAATTGTAGACATTTTCTGGATCAACCATTTTTTTCCATTCCCTTTTTAGGGATTGAGTTAGATTTTGGAGTAGTAAACATTACACACATATTGGGCAAGTTAGACTTAAAGCCTTTTAGGGATCTATCAATTACAAACTAAGAGTGTCTCCTGAGAATGATGTTGTTGCCTCGAGCTTGTTTAAGAAGTCCCATTACATTAAAGGGTGGGGATATTTAGAAATAACAATAAAAGATTGTGGCACAGTTCCTTGTTCTAGGTTAATAGTCTGGTTAGTGGTACATTTATATTCTATGATATCTCCGGTTGTCTCCTGTGCTTTCATTGTTTGGTTAGTAAAGTATCCTTGGGGCCCACATAATCCTAAATGAGTAGCCTCTGTGTCCACCAGAAAATATACAGGTTGCTCTCCTATGGTGAAAGTTATGGAAGAAGGAAGACCAAAGTGTGGATACTTCGTTCCTTCTTAGAAGAGGGAACAAAATACCCATGGAAAGAGCTGCAGAGACAAAGTATGGAGCAGAGACTGAAGGAAGGACAATCCAGAGACTGTTCCATCTGTGAATCCTTCCCATGTTCAATCACCAAACCCAGACACTATTGTGGATGCCAGCAGAGCTGGCTGACAGGAGCCTGATACAGCTGTCTCCTGAGAGGCTCTGCTAGTGCCTGACTAATACAGAAGTAGAGTCTCACAGCCATCCATTGGACTGAACACAGGGTCCCCAATGGAGGAGCTAGAGAAAGGATCCAATGAGCTAAAGGTGTTTGCAGCCCCTTAGGATGAACAACAATATGAACTAACTAGTACCCTCAGAGCTTCCATAAACTAAACCACCATGGCTTCAGCTGCATATGTAACAGAGGATGGGCCTAGTAGGTTATCAATGGGAAGAGAGGCCCTTGGTCCTGTGAAGGTTCTATGCCCCAGTGTAGGGGGATGCCAGGGCCAGGAAGCAGGAGAGGGTGGGTTGGTGAGCAGGGGAAGGAGGAAGAAACAGATTTTTTCCCCCAGAGGGAAAACAGGGAAAGGAGATATAATTTAAAATGTAAATAAAGAAAATATCTAACAAAAATGTTGAAGAAAAAGACAGTTATGAAAGGGACCTAGTTCAAAGGAGTCTCAACCTTGCTAATCTTTCATAACCAGGAATGGCTTGGACCTGGGGGAAGTACCTGTTTCTGTCATGGGCATTAATTTTTTAATGACCCATTTCTTTGCAATAAGCATATTGATTTTTCTGTAAAAGTATTCTCTTTTTATCATGGGGTGCATAGTCAGAGTTAAAAGTCCCTGGGGCTTGTAATTCAGCCACAGTGGCATATCTGATCTTCTTTATCAAAATATCTTCCTTGCTGTCTCTGCTGTCAAACAACTTATGGACTATTTCTAATAATTTTGACCTGTTCTTTTCTTTTGCATCTTTATATGTATATAAGGGGTAGACTGAGTACCAAACGCCAAGTTATTTGCCTTGAGACTTGCCAGGATATCTGTGTCTATAGGGGTATGTAACCAATAGGTGTCCAAGAGGCACTCCAGGAAAGTTAAAGGTGATTAATCTGGTCCCTGCTTTAAATCTGTTATAGTAGATAGGTTAGTAAGCTTTAAGGTGGCCATAGCATCCCTTTTTAATCAACTGATCCATTCATAACCTCAACCTCCATCATCACCAAGAAAATCCCTTCCATCATGGTCTCACTCTGTCCTTTTGTTGGCATCTACCCTTAACCCACCATTTAGCTCTTCCCTACATCCATCTGGAGGTACCCAGTGAGTGATCTCCTATCTTTCTCTGTGTTGTAGTCCCATTGAGGTCTCTATCTTTGCAGAGCACAGTCAGTTGCCTCTGCCTTCTGGTCATCAGCCATTGAAGCTATTCTGGGGGATGCTTCAGTTGCTTTCATTCAAATCCATTCCCTTTAATCTGTAGTGAAGAGGGTACAAAGAATCTTCCAACAGTTGTCCCACATGAGGACATTATTTTAAAAAGGTATAATCAATTACACAAATTAAAGGAATCTGGATTTTGGCTGAAATGGGGATTCTGGTTCTTCAGGTGCACAAATCTTTAGTGGAGAAAGGGACATAAAGGTAGTGATTGTCAGGATATAGCCATAAGGGAGCAAGACCAAAGCAGGTGCTACCCAAGAACCAGAGGAGGAGTCAGGAAGGCTTTATGGGATGCCCTGGTAGGAGTATGGAGGGGAAAAGATGGTAGGTAGGTAAGAGTTAGCAGGGAGAAGATAGGGAAGAGCTAAACAATGGGGTAGGGGTAGATGCAAACAAAGGGGCAGAGTAAGGTCATGGTGGTAGGGACTTCCTTGGTGAAGGTGAATGTTGAGGTTATGAATGGATCTGTTGGTAAAGATGGTTATATGGAGGGAAGAGGGATTTTACATCCTGTGAGTTCTGCAGAACAGTTTTCAGACGTGGCTCTTGGATCTTTGCAATGGGCTCTTAAAGGGTTCATCTGACACTAATTAGGGCTTGCCCTTCTTGCCCACTGGAGACCATACAAATCTTCATACAGAAGGGCAAGTTAGAAGTTGCTTTAGTCTAAGGTAAGATATATCCAATCTGATCTAGGTGGCCAGGAATACCAAGGGTGACATTTCCCACTGTTCAGGCTATTTGAGAATTAGAATTGTCCTGGGAGAGCAAGTCAACCCAAATATGGGCCATTTGATTTTACAGATTGTTTGTAGGCAACTCTTGGTGATAAGATGATTGTAGTTCTCCTTGACTCTATGGGGATAAAGTTTGTTAAAATTCCTTAGAATACAGGCTAGAGTGCTGATAGGCTTGCTGGTCATATTACCCATATTGTGTGTCAGTTCACTTAATTAATGCAGAAAATACAAAAGACAGAAAGGCAGTAAATATGAAGCTAAAGACAAGTTATAAGAAGGCAAGGCAAATGGGACATAGAACCAGACCAAGGACTCAGGTGGTCAGTGCAATGTTTTGCTTTTTTTCCTGGATGGGAGAAAATTTGGGTTCTATGGCATCACCCCCTCCAACTTCTCAGATGAGGATCAAAATAGATCAGACTATGGATTACCCAGGAGCCCTATGGAGATGCTCTTACTGCTTTCCTCAGAACTACAGTTTATTCTAATAGTCTGAGTCCTTGAAACTGAACTGAAAGCTTGCCTTGGAGCCTGGGAACTTCTCAAGGTACATACCTCTTGAGACATCCCCTCAGCCCTGGCCCAGGTGTCCTGTAGGGATGATCTAGATTTAGAATTTGGGTAGGTGGTCTAATCTCACTGCAGCCCACAGAAAATGAATCCCACTAGGTAAAATTAGGACCACTACCGCAATTTTGAGCCAAATTTGAAGAGAGCTTGAGTTTATGGGCATTCACCAAGAACTTGGAAGTGACTGCCTCCTAAGTCTAAAGAGAGCAGCCCCAAATCCATTTCTCTGGCCCCTTTTAAAAGGTAAAATCACAAGTAGTTGCAAAGCAGGTTAGCAAAAGAGTGATAATGGGGCAATAAGGAAATTCAGATATTTTAAAATACTTTAAAAAGAGTAACATGTGATCAACAAGTGACTAGAAGGGGTGATTAGGGAGGGTAAGGCAGGGTAAGGGAGGGCCAGGATGTTCTCAAAAACAGGTCAAGGTCATGGGTTCCAGAAAAGAGATTGAAAAGCAGCCACTTAGCTCTTATAGTAAATGGAGACATTTTTAACAATACAGCATAATGGCTCCTGCCTTCAGAATGGAGTCAGGCCAGTTCCTCAAAAGACCCTTCATAATTCTCACAAATGAGAGCGATGGTAGCACAGCAGTGTTGTTGTGAATGCTTTCTGTGCTCACATTACTCTTACATGGGACATTCTAGCTTTCCCTGTTCTAGTCAATTATATCATTTTACATTTTACTGTAAAACTAAAAAGGTTCTTTCTTTCTAATCATCTGTCCAAGATTCTTATGAGAAATGCCTAGGTATAATAGCAATAATTATTTTCTTATGCAACTGGGTTCCCCAAAATTCATTTACAGCATATTTGAATGCCATAGAATGATAGGTATCGTAATATGTGCTACAAATGAATGTAGTAGTGGAGAATAGAGTCACTAGAACGGAATTATGATCTCAATATCACAGGACAATATTAATAGGATCCTAGAGATTAAACTTATTGACTATTCATTGTAGATCAAGTGTATGCATGAGTGTGTGTGCACGTGTGTGTGTGTGTGTGTGTGTGTGTGTTTCACTATTTACCACTCCTAGTCTTTTATTATATTATATCAATTGAGAAGTTTTAAGGAAGGCTGGTGGGAAAGGATAACAGGCATGTCAAGTTTAAATCTCTTTTCAGTGCTCAGTGTCTGGGAGTACGTGTGTTCTGTTTATAATTTCAGGAGTGTCTGTCAGATGTTATTTTTGGGTAACACCTAGAAGTCAGTCATTGAGAGACACCCTAAGAATGCCTCCAAAAGCTTTCTACTGCCCTTGACAAAGGCTTCTCCTTTCATTATCTTTGTGAAATTTCAGATGGTATTTGAACATCTTTTTTTATTAAATATTTACTTTATTCACATTTCAAATGATAACCCTTCCCTTCTTCCAGTTTCCCCTCCAAAAAAACAAACAAACAAACAAAAACAAAAAAACCCAAAAAACAAAACAAACAAAAAAAAACCTTTTCTCTCCCCACTCTACTGCTCACCAAACCACCCTCTCCTGCTTCCTGGCCCTGGCATTCTCCTACACTGGGGCATAGAGCCTTCACAGGACCAAGGGCCTCTCCTTCCATTGATGGCTGACTAGGCCATCCTCTGCTACATATGCATCTGGAGCCATGAGTCCCACCATGTGTACTCTTTGGTTGGTAGTTTAGTCCCTGGGAGCTCTGAGGGTACTGGTTAGTTCATATTGTTGTTCCTCCTATGGAGCTACAGACACCTTCATCTCATTGGGTCCTTTCTCTGGCTCTTGCATTGGGGAACCTGTGCTCAGTCCAATGGATGGCTCTGATCCTCTACTTCTGTATTGGTCAAGCACTGGCAGAGCCTCTCAGGAGACATCTGTATCAAGCTCCTGTCAGCCAGCACTTGCTGGCATCCACAATAATGTATGGGTTTAATGGTTTTATATGGTAAGGATTCCCAGGTGAGGCAGTATCTGGATTGTCCTTCATTCAGTGTCTGCTCCATAGTTTATCTCTGCAACTCCTTCCATGGGTATTTTGTTCCCCCTTCTAAGAAGGATCGAAGTATCCACACTTTGGTCATCCTTCTTCTTGAATTTCTTATGGTTTGTGTATATGGTTATTGTATATATGTATATATATATATGTATATATATACATATATACATTATACATAACATATATATGATACAATTAGCATATAAGATACAATAATGGTTATTGTATCTTGTGTATATGGAGCTTATGGACTAATATCTACTTATCAGAGAGTGCATACCATGTGTGTTCTTCTGTGATTGGGTTACCTCACTCAGGATGATATTCTCCAGATCCATCCATTTCCCTAAGAATTTCATAAATTAATTGTTTTTAATAGCTAAGTAGTATCCCATTGTGTAAATGTACAACCTTTTCTGTATCATTTCTCTGTTGAGGGACATCTGGGTTGTTTCCAGTTTCTGATTTTTATAAATAAGGCTGCTATAAATATAATGGAGCATGTGTCCTTATTATATGTTGGAACATCTTTTGGGTATGTGCCCAGGAGTGGTATAGCTGGGTCATCATGTACTAATATGTCAAATTTTCTGAGAAAGCAACAGACTAATTTCCAGAGTTGTTTTTCCAGTTTGCAATCTCCCCAATAATGGAGGAGTGTTCCTCTTTCTCCACATCCTTGCCAGCATCTGCTGTCACCTGAGTTTTTGGTCTTAGCCATTCTGACTGGTATGAGGTGGAATCTCAGGGTTGTTTTGATTTGTATTTCCCTGGTGACTAAGGATGTTGAACATTTCTTTAGGTGCTTCTCAACCATTTGGTATTCCTCAGTTGAGAATTCATGGTTTAGCTCTGTACCCCATTTTTTGATACAGTTATTTGGTTCTCTGGAGTCTAACTTGAGTTCTTTGTATATATTGAATATTATTGTTATTTCAGATATAGGATTGGTAAAGATCCTTTCAAAATCTGTTGTTTGCAGTTTGTCCTATTGGCAGTGTCCTTTGCCTTACAGAAGCTTTGCAATTTTAAGAGGAACCATTTGTCAATTCTTGATCTTAGAGCATAAGCTATTGGTGTTCTGATCAGAAAATTTTCTCCTGTGTCCATGTGCTCAAGGCTCTTCCCCACTTTCTTTTCTATTAGTTTCAGTGTATCTGGTTTTATGTGGAGGTCTTTGATCTACTTGGACTTGAGCTTTGTACAAGGATATAGGAATGCATTGATTTGCATTCTTCTACGTGCTAACTAACAGTTGAGCCAGCCCCATTTGTTGAAAATGCTGTCTTTTTTCCACTGGATGGTTTTAGCTCCTTTGTCAAAGATCAAGTGGCTATAGGTATGTGGGGTTTTTTTCTGGTTCTTCAATTCTATTCCATTGATCTACCTTCCTGTCACTGTACCAATACCATGCAGATTTTATCAAAATTGCTCTGTTTTAAAGCTTAAGATCAGGGATGGTGATTCCACCAGAAGTTCTTTTATTGTTGAGAATAGTTTAGCTATCCTAGGTTTTTTGTTATTCCAGATGAATTTGCAAATTACTCTTTCTAAGTCTGTGAAGGATTGAGTTGGAATTTTGATGGAATTGCATTGAATCTGTAGATTGCTTTCGTAAGATGGCCATTTTTTACTATATTAATCTTGCCAATCCATGAGCAAGGGAGATCTTTCCATCTTCTGAGATCTTCTTCGATTTGTTTCTTCAGAGACTTGAAGTTCTTGTCATACAGATATTTCATTTGCTTAGTTAGTGTCACTCCAAGATATTTTATATTATTTGTGACTATTGTGAAAGGTGTTGTTTCCCTACTTTCTTTCTCTGCCTGTTTATCCTTTGTGTGACTTGCTTGAATTTTTTTTATATCCAGCTACTTTGCTGAAGTTTTTTATGAGGTTTAGGATTTCTATCGTGGAATTTTTGGTGTCACTAAATTATACTATTATATCATCTGCAAATAGTGATAATATGACTTCTTCATTTCCAATTTATATCCCTTTAATCTCCATTTGTTGTCTAATTGCTCTGGTTAGGACATCAAGTACAATATTGAATAGGTAGAGAGAGAGTGGGCAGCCATGTCCAGTCCCTGATTTTAGTGGGATTGCTTCAAGTTTATCTCCATTTAGTTTCATGTTGGCTACTGGTTTGCTGTATATTGTTTTTTACTATGTTTAGGTATGGGCCTTGAATTCCTGATCTTTCCAAGACTTTTATCATAAAGGGGTGATAGGTTTTGTCAAATGCTTTCTCAGCATCTAGTGAGATGATCATGTTTTTTTTTTTCCTTTGAGTTTGTTTATATAGAGGATCATGTTGATGGATTTCCGTATATTGATCCATCTCTGCATCACTGGGGTGAAGCTTACTTGATCATGATGGATGATCATTTTGATGTGTTCTTGGATTCAGTTTGCAAGAATTTTACTGAGAAATTTTGCATCGATATTCATAATGGAAAGTGGTCTGAAGTTTCCTTTCTTTGTTAGGCCTTTGTGTGGTTTAGGTATCAGAGGAATTGTGGCTCTATAGAACGAATTGGGTAGAGTACCTTCTGTTTCTATTTTGTGGAATAGTTTGAGGCATATTGGTATTAAGTTTTCTTTGAAGGTTTGATAAACCTCCCCACTAAACCCATTTGGTCCTGTGGGGTTTTTTTTTGGTTGGGAGACTAATAATGACTGATTCAGTTTCTTTAGTGGGTATGGGACTTTTTAGATGGTTTATCTGATCTTGATTTAACTTTGGTTCCTGGTATCTGTCTAGAAAATTGTCCATTTCATCCAGGTTTTCCAGTTTTGTTGAGTTTAGAATTTTGTACTAGGATCTGATGATTTTTTTTGAATTTCCTAAGTTCTATTGTTATGTCTACCTTTTCACTTCTGATTTTGTTAATTAGGATACTGTCTCTGTGCCCTCTAGTTAGTCTGGCTAAGGGTTTATCTATTTTATTGATTTTCTCAACGAACCAGCTCCTGGTTTGGTTGATTCTTTGTATACGTCCTTTTGTTTCCACTTAGTTGATTTCAGCCTTGAGTTTAATTATTTTCTGCCTTCGACTCCTCTTGGGTGAATTCTCTTCTTTTTGTACTAGAGTTTTCATATGTGCTATCAAACTGCTAGTGTATGCTCTCTCCATTTACCTTTCAGAGGCACTCAGAGAGCTATGAGTTTTCCTCTTAGGATGGCTTTCATTGTGTCCCATAAGATTGGGTATGTTTTGGCTTCATTTTCATTAAACTCTACAAAGTCTTTAATTCATTTCTTTCTTCTTTGGCCAAGTTATCCTTGTGTAGAGTGTTGTTAACCTTCCATGTTTATGTGAGCTTTCTATTGTTTATGTTCTTACTGAGGAACAGCCTTAATCCATGGTGATCTGATAGGATGCAAGGAATTATTTCAATCTTCTTGTATCTGTTGAGCCCTGTTTTGTGATCAATTATATGGTCAATTTTAGAGAAGGTATCATGAGGTGCTGAGAAGAAGGTATGTCCTTTTGTTTTAGGATACAAAGTTTTATAGATATCTGTTAAATCTATTTGTTTCATAACTTCTGTTAGTTTCACTGTGTCTCTGTTTAGTTTCTGTTTCCATGATTTGTCTATTGCAGAGTGGGGTGTTGTAGTCTCTCACTATTATGGTGTTCAGTACAATGTGTGTTTTGAGCTTTAGTAAACTTTCTTTTATGAATGCAGATGCCCTTGCATTTGGAGCATAAAGGTTTTGAATTAAGAATTCATCTTGGTAGATTTTACCTTTGATGAGTATGAAGTGTCCCTCCTTATCTTTTTTGATCACTTTAGGTTGAAAGTTGATTTCATTAAATATAAGAATGGCTACTCAACTTGTTTCTTGGGACTGTTTGCTGGGAAAATTGTTTTCCTGCCTTTTACTCTGAGGCAGTGTTTGTCTCTGTCACTGAGGTGAGTTTTCTGTACGCAACAAAATGTTAGGACCTGTTTATATACCCAGTCTGATGCCTATGTCTTTTTATTGGGGAATTGAATCCATTGATATTAATAGATATTAAGAACAGTAACTGTTGCTTCCTGTTATTTTTGTTGTTAGAGTTGGAATTCTGTTCATGTGGCTATCTTCTTTTAGTTTTGTTGAAATATTACTTTCTTGTTTTTTCTAGGATGTAGTTTTCCTTCTTGTGTTGGGAGTTTTCCATTTATTATCCTTTGAAGGGCTGGATTTGTGGCAAGATATTGTATAAACTTGTTTTTGTCATGGAATACCTTGGTTTCTCCATCTATGGTAATTGAGAATTTTGCTGGGTATAGTAGCCTGGGCTGGTATTTGTGTTCTCTTAGGGTCTGTATGACATCAGCCCAGGATCTTCTGGTTTTTATTGTCTCTGTTGAGAAATTTGGTTTAATTCTGATTGGTCTGCCTTTATATGTTACTTGACCTTTTTCCCTCACTGCTCTTAATATTCTTTCATTGTTTTTTGCATTTTGTGTTTTAATTACTATGTGATGGGAGGAATTTCTTTTCTGGTCCAAACTATTTCTGTAGGCTTCTCGTATGTTCATGGACATCTCTTTCTTTAGGTTAGGGAAGTTTTCTTCTATAATTTTGTTGAAGATATTTACTGGCCCTTTAAGTTGGAAATCTTCATTCTCTTCTATACCTATTATCCTTAAGTTTGGTCTTCTCATTGTGTCCTGGATTTCCTGGATGTTTTGGGTTAGGAGCTTTTTGAATTTTGCATTTTCTTTGACTGCTGTGTCAATGTTTTCTATGGTATCTTCTGCACCTGAGATTCTCTTTTCTATCTCTTGTATTCTGTTGGAGATTCTTGCATCTATGGCTCCTGATTTCTTTCCTAGGTTTTCTATCTTCAGAGTTGTCTCTCTTTGTGATTTCTTAATGGTTTCTACTTCCATTTTTAGATCCTGGATGATTTTGTTCATTTCCTTTACCTGTTTAATTGTGTTTTCCTGTAATTCTTTGAGGAATTTTTGTTTCCCCTTTAAGGGCTTCTAGCAGTTTACCTGTGTTCTCCTGTATTTCTTTAAGGAATCTATTTATGTCCTTTTTAAATTCCTCTTTCAGCATCATGTGATATGATTTTTAGATTCAAATCTTGCTTTTCTGGTGGAATGCTAGGTTTTGATGATGACAAGTAGTCTTGATTTCTGTTGGTAAGATTCTTTCATTTGCCTTTCGTCATCTGGTAATCTCTGGTGTTAGATGTTCTTTCTGTGTCTGGTTGTAGCTTTTCCTCTTGTGGGTCTATAAGCCTGTGTCAGCACTCCTGGGAGATCAGCTCTTTCCTGGTAAGACCTGTACCCCCTGTCTGGTCCTGATTTAGAAAGTCACCAGAGAGAAAATGGAGATCTTACCTGAGTCCCAGGGTCAGAGCACTCCCTGGAGACAAACTCTCTGCTTGAAAGAATGCTTCACAGATGGTTGTGGAAGATCTGTACCTCTTGAATGTAGATGGAGGTTGGAAGTCTTAACATCTTTGATTTTGTACTGAAGAGATCTGCTCAGGAACTTTAGAATATTCCATGGACCCTTCTCCTCCTGGAAGAGAAAGATCATAAAGAACATAGGCACCCCTCCCTTCCAGAATGGAGGCCGGTAATTACATTCCTCAGACCACAGGGAGGAGGGAGCAACTACTGGCCACATGCAAGTAGAGGAGGCCCAGAGCTTGTAGACTCATTTTGCAACCATTGACCAGCAACTTCATTCCCTAAAGAACAATCAGTTTAAAAGACACAGTGTACTGCCAGTTCCATTGTGCCCAATGGCTGCTGCCTTGAGAACTGAATAAAGGCTTGCCAGACAGGCTACATAGGCTCATTCTTTCTCTCTATGTGCAGGGCAACTCCAACAGGTTGGAACAATAAATTCCTTTTGCTTTTTGCATTGCTTCCCAGCTCTGTATCATTTACCTAGGGAGTCCCTGGTAAGCTAAAGCTCCCCGGAGTCTTATAGTACTTTACATTAAAGATCTTGGATTTACTTAAAATTATTAATTTAGGAAAAGATAAACAATGTATAAGTTTATAGTTTAAAATTTTTATATGAAACAGTAGTTTATCAATTGCAAATTAAATGAACTCCAAAACTAAAACTAAAATTTCAGAATTTTCAATGAAACTATGAAATTTAGTTAAGAGCCGAAGAACAATACTATTGTGTTTATGTAATTTTTTGGTAGAGTCCTTCATCAATAGTGATTTACAAATAACCAGACCCAGGATTGTGGGGCCTATGCCTCTTGGATTTGTGGAAGTGTAATTCTTAACTAAGTCCCAAAATGGAGTCAAGCATGCTCCTATAGAGCAGAGAAATCTTTGACTGACATGAACTTCACGCCCTTAGGCTGAGTGACTGTTCCAGGAACTTGAAAAAACACCTTTCCTGTCCTGGAATAACCACAGAATGCCTTTCCTGGAATGACCACAGGGTGTTCTAACGCCCTCTGTGGAATGTCACAACGCCCTGGCTGAAGTGTGACAATGGCTTAGGAGGTTGCCCGGAAAAACTATACATGACTCTTTGCTAGGTGATGAATCTATGGTTTGGAATTTACCCCGTTTCCTCTCCCCCCAGTTTGTGGTTTATGCCTTTATAAGCCTTGTAAAATCCCAGGCCAGGGTCGAACTCCCCTATTCCCTGCGCGGTGTATGGGTTTCGACCCCAGCATGCTGGCCTGAGCTCTTGTCCCGTCTTGCTTGTAATAAAACTTCCTCATGTGATTGCAGCAAGTTCGGTCTATCGTGAGTCATTGGGTGGTCGCGTCATCCCGAGACTTGAGTAAGGATCTCCCCAGTTCTGGGGGTCTTTCCGAAGTACATTGCAAACTTCTCTTATCAGATAAATCACCCACCATATACCTCAGACTATTCCTGTTACTGACTTCCATAAGACTAACCTGAAAAGCAGATACAAATGAGTGACATCAGTGTTACTTAAACAACAATATTTGAGGATATAGGAAGGTTTACATTCATACTATATTATTAATAGGAAGCAAAGATTTTATAGTAAAACAACAGATTGCCAGATTAACAGGAGGAAACTTTATTTTCTCATTCTGTCTAAGCCATAGAAAACTGAAAGAACAATTGCTTCTCACAGAAGTGCCAACCCTTCATGCCTCATGCCATTGGTGTGGGAAGGGGGAATTTTCCAGATAAATTTATAGTCAGCCACATTTCCTAGCACACAAAAATGATGCCTTTTCAACTCAGAAAGGCCTGTTCAAGTCTAACAAGCTGTCATTATGCACACAATGGCCAGGAAGCTTGAAAGCAGGGCCTTTAATTTTGATGGTTTGAAAGTGTCTCTTTTGTCAGGTAAAATAGCATTCAATAACTCTGACCTCTAGTGAGGTTCCTTACTTGCTTCAAAACAATAAAATTGTGGTTTGAGGATATAGCTAAGTTTGTAGCATGCTTTCCCAGTATGCATGAGGTCCTAAATTAGATTGTTCACACTACACAAACCAGTGCATACTTTAATCTTCAAACTGTGGAGGCAGAGGTAGGGGGATCAAATGCTCAAGGTTATCCTTGTCTGCATAGTGAGACTTAGGTCAGTCTTGGCTATATAACTTCCTGAAAAAAGCTATGAGAAAGTTCCTAATAAAATGTTCTCCATAATATAGTGTAAGCTTTCTTACTGGAGCCTCTCTCACCCCTCGGTGCACTTTCTTCTTGAAGCTGCTTCAGGCCTCCACCTCTGTCTTAAGTTTTCATTCTTGCTCCTCCTTCCTCTCTGTCCCGTCACTCAGGGATGTGTTCAATGTCTACTTTCTTACATTGAGGTATAGATTCAAATATTAGTCACTACAGGATTTCTCAAGAAATTTAGTAAAAACCTCCTCATTCAGTTCTCTCTCATAGAATGTCTGTGTTTTATTTCTTTTTTTGTGTGTGATTAATTGAAAATACCTTTTAATTTATGTATGTTTATTTCTGATCTTTTACAGAAAGTTTATTGTAAGCAAAGAGGGCATTTGATGTTATTTCACTCTATCCCATTTCTAACCGAATCATCCCACTAAGATGAGGAATGAAATCATTCCATCATGACAAGAGGCTTACTGAACTGATAACACAACTGGTTTCTTCTGCAGTATGTTCTACATTACACAATGTAAGTGTCATTTATTTTCACTCATTGAATGTTTTCATGATTCCATTGCTATTTGCTATGTGTGTAACAACTAAGCTGTATATCTGAAGAATATATTTTAATCAATTTTGCATTTTTAAACTGATTGGTAATAAATTTATTCAATTTATATATATATATACACTGCAAAATGCATAAAAATATGGTAGGAAAAATATGCTTCTCTTGGTCTGTAAACTACCTGTGTTAGTTCATTGGTATTGTGAAATTTTGTAGGTGTTTTAGATAATTTTTCATTGAATCTCTGTTAACAATTTCAGGTATAAGTTCTACAACAAATTTGGTTTTACTATATAAAATATAGTTTTTGAATATATATTATGGTTCTTAAAATAAATGTTTTTTTTTGTTGGTTTTTTTTTTTGTTTTGATTTTTTGTTTTTGGTTTTTCGAGACAGGGTTTCTCTGTATAGCCCTGGCTGTCCTGGAACTCACTCTGTAGCCCAGGCTGGCCTTGAACTCAGAAATCCACCTGCCTCTGCCTCCCAAGTGCTGGGAATAAAGGTGTGCACCACCACCGCCCAGCAAAATAAGTGTTTTTTAACAGCAGAAATATTATTGTTAACCAAACACTATAGTATTAATTTCTGAAACACATTCTACTATATGTCATTCAGTCTTTACTGCATTGCAGATTGTCTTGTTTTGTGTTTATTTTGTTTATTTCTTATATGCATTGCCAAATTTCTGGTTATTCTTTCATGGGGAGTATCTCATATTGCAACAGTAAGTTCTCACTGACAAGCTTATATTTCTATTATTCTATTTTTGTTGTGAGCCTAACTTTTAACTTCTGAGCCATATAGCCAGACCTATTTCTATTATTATAACAGCTTCAAGATGACATCTAATTCTGAAGAACCATTGGCAAACTAGGAAGATGTTACCGTAGACATTTCCATGTAATAGCATGAGATATTTTCATTTTATTAATTATTTAATAGTCATTATAATCCAAAAGGAGCACATTTGTGCATTAAAAGGTGTGTCTTTGTGCTAATGTTTGTCCTTCCAAATGTAGCTCAACATGTTTCTCTTCTGTTGAATCAGAATAGTTTATTAGTTTTCCAGGGACATCCTAACAGGTTACCACCAACAGTTGCCTCAAACAACAGAAAACTAATAATTAAGTCTAAAACCCAAGACTGCAAACAAAGAGCTCCAGGCTCCAGGCCATCTTTGCTTTAGAGTCTTTTGTAACCTAAATAGAGGATTTTCCAAGTTGTCAGACACTAGTTCCTCTTTCATTGTTTCAGTGCTTTTCTGATCCCTTTTCTCCTCGCCCTGTGCCAGACTGTAGCTTTTTTTTTTCCCCATTTGTTCAGGAAAACCATTTGTTTTCCTGTCATCAGCCATCATGTAAATATCAGATTATCCAAATGACTCCCTGCATTTCTTAACCACACTTTATGTAAGGAAACATGCTGAGGAGTTTTGAAAATTTCTTGTTAAAGAGCACTTTCATTCTGTATTTTTCTCCACATGCTGGGGAATAATGTTTTAGGATCTGTTTCCACATGATTCATAGATTTTATGAAGAAATCTTAATTCTCTACTATACTCAAACCTTATGACCTTGGTCCCTGAACACCCTGTGAATTTCCTGTGTATTCTTTCAGTATACA
The DNA here is from genome assembly GCF_008632895.1 of Mastomys coucha. NCBI lineage: Eukaryota > Metazoa > Chordata > Mammalia > Rodentia > Muridae > Mastomys > Mastomys coucha. The sequence continues at coordinate 45,202,531 of NW_022196904.1, read as the reverse complement.
ACCATTAGCTGTTGAGGTTATCAGATGAGTTGAGTTATGTTGCATGAGGGACTAATCAAAGGTATAAAGAGGCCTCATGGGTTTTCTCCCCAGTAATGAGCTCTTATTGCAACTTCATTTTAAACTATGTGCATTTATATAAATAGCTGTTTCAAAGTAGAAACGTTAATGTTTTACTAGATAAAACATCAAAATTCTTTTCTGTGTCACTTTATTATATTGAGAAACAAATGTTCAAATGGTATCATTATTTTCATAGACAGCAGCATCTTATCATGTGATCTGATCTGTTCATCATGACTATTGTACTTTGTGTCTTAATTACCCCTCCAAAGGCTAAAATTTGTTTCCTAATTTAGGTGTTTAGGATATTTGCCTGGAGAATGTTTCATTTCAGGTCATTGTGAGGTTCAAGCCAGGTACTAGTTATTCAGTTGGGGATGTTAGGTGGAAGGCTGTGGCACCTTTAGTAGTTGGGGTCTGATTACTGGAGAAGGTCCTTAGAGTTCTAAATGTTGTAGCCTGAGCCCTATTTCTAGTCCCTCTCTTCTCACTGACCCACCACTTTATGACATTTGTGTTAAATATTCCCAGTACTAGGAACTGACACCCTATGATAGACTAAAATCTTAGATCTTATAAGCTTTCATTTTCATCTTTGCTCCCCAACTCAGAAAATAGGCCATGTCAAGTCATGGAAATCTTCTGCCTTAATTAATCTCTGTCTTGCCATGCTTCTTAAGCTGTAAAGAAACAGATCATGGACATGAACCACAAAACTATGAGCCCAAGTTAACCTTTACTTTTTCAAGTTAATCAGCTTGAGTATTTTGTTACAGTGACATAAAGCTACTAATACAGTATCATTCAAAACTCATTAGAAATTCAAATTCTAAGACTGAGCCCAGACATCACTAATTAAACTAGACCTTCTCCTGACTAGATTCCATATTTGGACAAACTGTGCTGGCCATGTGATGTCAAAATTATCTGCTCTGCGAAGCCAGTATATCTGAAGTTCCTAGCAATAAACTTTGGATCTGTCTCCATCTCTTCCAATGACTGAATCTAGTAAATATATTAAATTAAGTGATGCTAGGCTATTTGAACAATCAATGCTCATTATTAGTGTTAGTAAAATTTTCATAGAACAGCTTTTTTTTTATACTCAAGATACCTCAGCTGAACAAGCTTTCCTTTCACTGGGTTCATATTTATATCTTGACCTTACTAATGTGACAGTCATTGCAAACCTCTTTCCATTTTTGCAATATATTTTTTCTCAAATTTCTCTTCTATGGCTAATCTTACCATTCCAACTGTCACCCAATAAGCCATAAGCTGAAGAAGTTTAGATCTCTCTTTTCTTCATGCCTAACCCAAACTAGCCACAGGTTCAGGAGTCCCAGAGGATGTTCAAGCCCAAACCATATCCTTAGCATTATACACTGTCATTACATCTATCAAAATGTGATGATCATAGCAATCCTACTAGGAACTAACTAACCTATTACTTTGTGAAATTATTGTGTAGTGATACAACACTTGGCATTACTGTTGATTCTGTATAAAGGAAAGATAGCAAATGAACTCACTAAAAATTTGACTTCTAAGGGATAAAGAAAATAAATCTTGATCATAGGATCAGAGGTGAGGAGGACACAATATCTGTCTCGACACCAGGAGTAACTGGGACCAGCAGAACCCAGCAGAACCCAGGCACAGGAACTCCATCAGCCCAGTGGCCCAGGTTGCTTCGGGTCTGTCTGGGCTGGTACTCTGAGCAGGCCTTGGGCACAAATTTTGTAGCCAATCCCACAATACCTAGAAGAAGCTCCACTCCAAGGTACTCTAAGGGGCCAGGACCACAGGATCCCAGAATCACAGGATCACAGAGACAGCTTGACTCCGAGGAGTTCTAACATAACCAGGATCACAGGAAGGACAGGTCCCAGTCAGAATAACCCAGGGCAGGTAGTGCTAGAGATAACCAGATGGCAGGAGGCAAGCATAAGAACATAAGCAACAGAAACTGAGGTTACTTGGCATCATCAGAACCCAATTCTCCCACCATAACAAGTCCTGGACACACCATCACACCAGAAAAGCAAGATTCAGATCTAAAATAACTTCTCATGATGTTGATATAGGACTTAAAGAAGGACATAAATTACTCCCTCAAAGAAATACAGGAGAACACAGGTAAACAGCTAGAAGTCCTTAAGAGGAGACACAAAAAATCCCTTAAAGAACTACAGGAAAACACAATCAAACAGGTGAAGGAATTGAACAAAACCATCAAGAATCTAAAAATGGAAGTAGAAACAATAAAGAAATCACAAAGGGAGACAATCCTGGAGTTAGGAAAGAGATCAGTAGTCATAGATGCAAGTACCTCCAACAGAATACAAGAGATAGAAGAGAGAATCTCAGGGGCAGAAGACACCCTAGAAAACATTGACACACAGTCAAAGAAAATGCAAAAAGCAAAAAGCTCCTAACTCAAAACATCCAGGAAATCCAGGACACAATGAGAAGAAAAAAATCGAAAGATAATAGATATAGAAGAGAGTGAAGACTCCCAATGTAATGGGCCAGTAAATATCTTCAACAAAATTATAGAAGAAAACTTCCCTTACCTATAAAAAAGATGCCCATGAACATACAAGAAGCCTACAGAACTCCAAATAGACTGGACCAGAAAAGAAATTTCTCCTTCCACATAATAATCAAAACACCAAATGCACTAAACAAAGAAAGAATTTTAAAAGCAGTAAGGGAAAAATGTCACATAACATATAAAGGCAGGCCTGTCAGAATTACACCAGACTTCTCACTAGAGAATATGAAAACCAGAAGATCCTGGGCAGATGTCATACAGACCTTAAGAAAACACAAATGCCAGCCTAGGCTACTATACTCACCAAAACTCTCAATTATCATAGATGGAGAAAACAAGATATTCCATGACAAAACCAAATATATGCAATATCTTTACACAAATCCAGCCCTTCAAAGAATAATAGATGGAAAACATCAACATAAGGAGCAAAACTACACCCTAGAAGAAACAAGAAAGTAATCTTTCAACAAACCCACACAAAACTAATTCCACCTTTAACAACAAAAATAACAGGAAGTAACAATTACTTTTTCTTAATATCTTAATATAAAAATTAATATTACCAATATATCCTAATTGATTGAAATCCAAAAAAATGAGGAATTAGAAATTTGTTGGCTGTCATCCAATGGTCTCTCTAACTTGGTAATTGGAGAAATAGGTCCAATATTGTATAATTCATATACACTTTCTGTTTGTTTGTACATGATAGTGTCTTGCTGTGTATCACATAATGGTCTTGAAATCAGGTTTCTCCTATCTCAGCCTCTCTATTAGTAGGATTGTTTATTTGATGTTTTTACACTATAGTACGGTTTTTCAGAACATTTTACATATTTTAAAAGTATTTATATACCCAAAAGAAATGTAGACAATTAACTTGGAGGTGACTTGAAAGAGAACAAGGAGTGAGACTGAATGCTTTGCTTCATGTTTGTAACTATTGTATCAAGTTTGAAGAAGAGGACTTTATAAATTACTCTTTCTCTGAGGTGAATGCTTTTCAAAATCATCACAACCAATGAAGCAGATTCTTACCCTCACCTAATGTCTGTGCCACCCTCCAAGCAGAACCATTGTTCAATGAAACAGTTGGTGAATGACTTCATGCATAGACCATCTTAATACACACACCACCTCTTAAATGAATGTAACCTGTTCTCTGTGGGCTGAGAATGAAGACAATCACTCAAATCAAATAGCTTTGACCATAGCAGGAATTGTGGATCCAAATTCATGCCTACAATTCATTCCTTTGCGCAGCAGAACTGTCAACTCTCAGCTTAGCTACAATGGAGGTAAAATCCTTCTGTGATGTGAGGGTCATTGAAGTACAGCCTTATTAAAATGCACTCTAATGTCTAAAAATTGTTCTTACTTTGGGCTTGTACCACAGTAAGAGCCAAGATTTTAAGCTCTACTAGAAAGAAAACAAACAAACAAACAAAGAGACTTAATCTATTTATGTTCATTTAAAAAAATACTAGTAGTGATGTATTATTTTAAAATACACAGTTAATAAGATTGGAGTTATTTAAAATGTATATTGAGAAAAATGTAGACAAGCATCTACATAAGACTGTTCAGTTGATTGTTGTTTTATATCAAACAAATTTTATAATACTCATTTTTATTATTACAATATTTTATAAATTTTAAAGAATATGACAAAATAAAAAATGAAAGGTATTACAGGTATTAAAGGGTGGGTATCTGGGAGGAGTTGGGGTACAAAAGAGAAACAAGAATTTGCTGTGATTCTATTTACTTAAAATATGTTTTTAAATGTTAACAAATTCAGATAAATTGAAATCATGTATCTTTTCTCATCATAATGCAATAAAACTTAAATCAAAAAAAAAATGAAAAAAAGAAAATAAATCTTGTCCAGATTTTCAGCTGGAAAATATGAACCTGTCCTTCATGTGGTCTGAATGCCTGTGGTACTAAGTCCTTTCTTGTTGTATTATTCATATTGCTGTATTCTCAGTAAAGAAATGGGGACCACAGTTATACCACCTAATACATTAGCACACCTCTCACAAGATGCTCATGAATTGCACATAATGAGCTAGGCTTTACCCTTTCTACACTATCGATTTTGAAAGGAACATGGGAATAATTAAAGACAATTTTGAAAGTAGTCAAAACATTTTAAAAACATTCAGTGGGTGGGGGGATGATGTTATTAAGGACTTGCTGTAGAACTTTCTCACTACACATACGCTGTTTCAGATATTATTTCTTAAAGGAATAAATATTTCTAAATCTAGTTTCTTTGTATTTTTAAATTCCATGAACCTATGCTTCCATTTTCCCGTTGTCAAGCTTGGTGTGGTACACTAGAAATGTTTCACACAGTTACAGTCTTAATGTGTCTCTACCCTTTGTTGATTACTGAATGTATCTATGTTCTTCTTTGTGCTCTCATCTCAACTCCGTCTGATCAGAATATTTTAGGTTAATAAAAGAATCAAGTAAATGAGAAATAAAAATCAATATCCATATACATGCCTAAAATAAAATGTATTACCTTGAACATAAGCATGTATAAATGCCAGATAACAGTGCCTGCTTTGAATTAAGTTCTACTGATTGATGTTCTGACATTACTTATAAGTAACCCACACATATCATCGCATCCCTGTGGAAATAAAGTCTCCAGAGACAACAGAAATATAAGAGATTTCAAGATTACCATTAGTTTTTACAGATTCTTATATATTTGTCTTTCTCATTCTTGCTTGGCAGTGTTTTCCGTGCCTTTTGTTGATTGAGTGTATGTGATGTATTTTCAAATTATTAGGAAGAGAAAGCAGAAACAGATTTTCACAATTTAGTTAATTGTGACTTATTTTTATGTTCCAATTTCCATAACATGCACAGAGCTTAAATATATAACTAGACATATTTTTATATGTACGAGTACCTCTGTAAGCATCACCCAACTCGACAAACAGAACATGTTTTTCACTATTGTGGTTCCCATTATGTCTCATCTCTCCTGTTTAATAACTTTCTATCTCAAATGCAATTACTATTTTATTTCCAATACTATATTTATTGCGCTTAGTTCTGAAATTCATGCAAGTAAAAGAATATATACTTTTTTATGCCAAGCTTGATCTCTAAAGTATACAACACAGATCTGTTTTTGCATAGTCCTCCTACTACTTAGATTATAGAATTGCAGTTACCATGGCCACTAGTAAAAACAGGTCTTGCACTAACTGTTAAGTAACTTTCTGATGGGGATAATTTAGATTATTTACATAGTAATATTTTTAACTTTTGAGTTAGTAAATTTATATAAGATTTAGACTTAATAAAAGAATTGGTTAAGAACTTTGAAGATGTTGGGAAATAAAGACAGTAGTTTATAGTTTATATGTAATTTTGGTGTGGATCAGTGTGAGCAGGAGAATAAGCACAAGACATTAAGATGCACATAATTTCAAAAAGTTGTTTGTAGAGCTAAGACTTGTTTAGAAATGGTGACTCTGGAGATAGAATCTAGTTAAGTTGTACCTATACTCAATTAGGATGGTCTCTGAACTTAGTAGGACTGGTGTTTTGAAGAGAGATGTGACACAGATCTAAACTCTGTGGTAACCTCATAAGATCATCTAGGCAGAGTTCTCATGTGTCTTCTATTTTGTTTTCTGTGGTTTAATTTGTCTGAGGTCAACCACATCCTAAAATTATTGTTTAAAAATGTTTAATTTTGAAATCCTGGGCAGTGTGACATGATTTTATCCTGTCTTCCTTTATCTTTGCCTGGGCAAAAACTGTGCATTGAGAAGACTTTTCTTTTTTCAATAATGTTTTATTGGTGATTTTATTTATTTATTTATTCAAATGTTATTCCCCTTCCCAGTTTCTCCTCTGCCAAACCCCTGTCCCATCCACCTTCCCCCTGCTTCTTTGAAGGTGCTCCTTGACTCACCTACTTCTGCCTCCCCACACTGACATTCCCTTACATTGGGGCATTGAGCCTCTACAGGACCAAGGGCCTCCCCTCCCACTGATGCCACATAAAGCCATCCTCTGCCACATATGCAACTGAAGCCATGGGTCCATCTGTGTGTACTCTTTGGTTGGTGGTTTAGTCCCTAGGAGCTCTGGGGTGTCTGGTTGGTTGATATTGTTGTTCTACCTATGGGGTTGCAATCCCTTCCAGCTCCTTCAGTCTTTCCCCTAACTCCTCCCTCTATTGTGGTCCCTGTGCTCACTCTGATGGTTGGCTGAGAGCATCCACGTCCAAATTGGTCAGGATCTGGCAGAGCCTCTCAGGCTCCTGCCAGCAAGTGCTTCTTGGTATTAGCAATAGTGTCTGGGTTTGGTGTCTGCAGATGGTGGGGTAGTCTCTGGATGTTCTTTCCTTCCATCTCTGCTCCACTCTATGCCCCTGTATTTCCTTTAGACAGGAGCAATTCTGGGTTAATATTTTTGCTAGCACACCAACTCCTCTAACTTCCTCCTGGTAGAAGTGTCAGCCTCAGTTACAGATGACCCTTTTTTTTTGTATCAGGAGCTATACCCAGTTCTCCCTAATTTATTATCTTAATAATGGGTGCAAAACAGAAGAGCTACCATACTGATGTTGAGGGCTTTCTTTCAATTTAGTGATATAATTCATTATTATCCTTAATCTCTGACTACTGTACCAGGTTATCTTCCTGACATTGTAATGAAATACAATACTGATGAAAATCAACTCACAGGAAGGAAGGCCTTATTTCCCAGGTCACCATCCATCACCTAAGGAAGTCAGGGCACAATCTGGAGGCAAGAACCATGGAGGAAAAATATATGCTGGCTCCCTATTTACTCATTCTCTTGCTGATGCTTAGCTAGCATGTTTTATAGCCTTGGACTACCCAAGGAATATTGCTGCCCGCAGTAGTCTAGGCCCTCCCATATCAATTAATAATCTAGATAATTCTTTACAAGTATTCCTAGAGTACAATATGATCTACATACTTCCTTAGTTGAGCTCCCCTTCTCAAGTGACTCCAGGCAGGATAAGTTGACAACTTAAAGCTAAGAAAATAAGATAAGTTTACAAATTCATTAGAGTATAAAGATATGGAATAAAATATAGTACACGATGAGGTCATATATTTAGAAGTCAGCATACCCATGTACCCAGTTTATAATATATAAATACAATTATTTTCTTTCTTCCTTTCTTTCTTCCTTCCTTTCTTTCTTTCTTTCTTTCTTTCTTTTTCTCTCTCTTTCTCTTGTTATTTCTTTCTATCTTTCTTTCATTCATTCTCATTGTTTCTTTCTTTCTATCTTTCTTTCTTTTTCTCTCTTTCTTTCTCTTGTTCTTTCTATCTTTCTTTCATTCATTCTCATTGTTTTTTTCTTTCTATCTTTCTCTCTCTTTCTTTCTCTCTTTCTTTCTTTCTTCTTTCTTTCTTTCTTCTTTCTTTCTTCTTTCTTTCTTTCTTTCTTTCTTTCTTCTTTCTTTCTTTCTTTCTTTCTTTCTTTCTTTTGTTCATTCCTTTTTGGTATCCCTAGTGTAATTTTCACTCCCTCATCTCCTTGTCCTCCCTACCTTCCCCAACCCACTTTTGTCCATATATTCCTCCATATCTCTCCAGGAAAGAGCAGGACTCCCATGGATATCAGTCAATCTTGTGTATCAAGTTGCAGTAAAATTAGGCATCTCCTGATGTGGTAAATCTCCAACCCAAATAAGCACGTGCAATGAAAACACAACTCAATTAATATGAATACATGCTATGCACCTATATTGGGCATATCTACTACTACCATCTTCCCGTATAAAAGACCCCTTATGGGTTGTGGTTTCTCCAGGCCAGGTGCTTCTGCTCCACTTTCCTTCTGCTCCTCCTCAATCATCCTCTCTCTCTCCTTTTCTTCCCAAACCTTCAGCTCCACCTTTTCTCTTACTCTGCCCAATCACCGGTTCTACCTTTATTTATAAATTAACTTGGGAAGAATGTTTATAGAATATCACCTGAGTGCTGATTCATTCCTTGTTCACAGCCCCTCACAGGAAAACAGAATTAACATTAAATACAATTAGCCCCTGGTTTATCTACAACACTCCATTTCTACTGGGGCTGGATGAGGCAACCCAGGAGAAAGAAATGGTGGCTAAACAGGTAAAATGATCAGGTACACCGTTAAGAGTCCAACCAGAAAACCAAGCTATACAGCTATAATAGACATGCAGAGAACTTAGTTCAGTCCTTCTCAGGCTCTCTGGTTGTCATTGGTTCATTCTCTGTGAGCCCCTATGAGTCCAGTTTGGTTGATTCTATGGGTTTTCTTGTGGGATCCGTGAACTCTCGTGCATACAATCCTTTCTCCTTCTCCTCCTCCTCCTCCTCCTCCTCC